>NW_023458561.1:21461376-21511634 GCF_013731165.1 Rhagoletis pomonella
TATATTTTTTTGCAATTTTTTTTTTGCAAAAAATTTGCAATAAAATATTTTCTAAGCTTTCCAATGATATATAATTTGTATTGGGCGTGG
Source organism: Rhagoletis pomonella (assembly GCF_013731165.1). Taxonomy (NCBI): domain Eukaryota; kingdom Metazoa; phylum Arthropoda; class Insecta; order Diptera; family Tephritidae; genus Rhagoletis; species Rhagoletis pomonella. The sequence goes on from NW_023458561.1 coordinate 21,461,467, forward strand.
CAATAGGACCACTAGTTTGGCTGACTTCCATAACGCCGAACTACAAAATATTGGCCATGTATACTTTTCCAAAACGCATCCGAAAAGTTATCGAAACGCATCGCTAGAGTAATAAGTGCATCAGAAACAAAGTTGATGCTTCGTTTGTTATTGGTTACCATTGGTGTTTTTAAAATGGAAAATTCAAAAAAATAGTTCATTGCTATATTGAAAACTAGCAGACCCGGCAAAACTTTGGTGCAAAGTTTTCACTACAACTCACGTTCACTTTTGGTTTTGTGGTCGTCAGAAAACATATCCTCCATTGCCGTCTTAAATAACCGTAAAGCGTTATGTCCGTGAAGAAGTTCTTGCGGAAACAATGATCCGGCTCGATGGTGAATCGTCCTTGAATCTGCATAGAAAAGGTGGTGGCAAAAAATGAGAGAACATCATTGGTCCACAGAAATCCAATATAAATATACTTATTTCAGACGAAATACCATAAATGTCTTACAATTGAATTTGTAGGCTTTCATCAAGAATTGTCTTTATTCTGTTTAGTCACCGTAAAGCAAGGACCGCAATGGTTGTGGTTAATGTGACTAACCGTACTTCTTTCGGAAGTACAGTACTTCTTTTTTCTCTCTTGTACTTCGTACTTCGAAGTACAGTCAAATCCACTTCTTTGCGTTATTTCGTACTTCAGTAGGAAGATTCTGTAACCAGTTAGCGACAATTTTCGGATCGCTATCGCGCTTTTTGACGCATGATATTATGCGAAAATTGTCGCTAACTGGTTCCAGAATCTCCCCCAAGTCCTGTACTTCTCCGATCTTCTGGAGATCGTCACATGGACTGGGCGGTAAATTTTTTCAAAGCATTAAAGTCGCCGGGACCGCTGACTTCATACCTGCGCAGCTGCGAAGGGCTTTGAAGTTGTCGGGCAATTGGTTGGATCCTATTTATGCGAACTGCGTGAGGACACATCCCCATGTGCGGAAAAGGCGCACATGTTTCGCCTAGGTATTTTAGGTATATCAGTCTCTCTTTGTTTTGCTAAAAACGCTAGAGAGATTGATAGCCCTGTACATTAGAAACGCGATTCCTCGTGACTGTCTTTCAAGAGCTCAATATGACTTTTGCAAGAAAAGGTCAGCGAATACCGCCCAAAACACATTGGTAAAGTGGTCAGAGGAACCCTACGATAAGGTAGTGTTCTCTCTCCCCTGTTCTGTATTGTGGTTATAAGCCACCTTCTAAAGAAACTGGAACTGAAACTGAACTTTCGGGTGATCGCCTCTGTAGATGACGTGGTACCTCCAGGTAACTAGGTGGGCCATCAACGGCGGTTGTCGTGGAAGCCTAACATTGAGGAAAGGGAAAGAAAGTTGTTGGTTGCCTTGTTCTGCCGTAGAGGAGCTATCAGTAAAAGGTGAGGAGGTCTCTCACCCAAAATAATTCATTAACTCTAGGAACCCAAATTTAAGTCTTTATTGCTTGCCCTTGTCTGGTGGAACTCACTAGAGAAGGCTACACTTGTAAAATAAAAATTAGCAGTGCATTAGGAACTACACCTATATTGGCGTTTAATATACATATGTTGAGCACGGCGCCTGCGGATATTGCGTGAAACCGGGTCCTTTTGTGTCATAAAAAAGGAAAAGAAGACGTTTCTCTGCTGCAGCAAATGTTTTTATAGGGCACTTTAAAACATTTTACCTCTCAAGGGCTAGTGATGGGGGTTCTGACTTGCCATTGTGCGATTGGTGTTCATGCGGTGAGACTAGGAATTTCAACTGATCGTTTTGTATCAGCTGTCAAGAGGAAGATGAAGTGGAATCCAGTGTTGCCAACTTTTTATTTTCAAAAAGCACCAAAAACTTGGAAAAAAAGCGTTTTACCACACTAAAAGCACCAAATGGTTTGAATCAATGGAGTCTTTTTTCATAACAGTTGGTATGTATTTAACAAAAACAAAAAATTAATAATATTTACAAGAATATATACATAAATCAATAAACAAAACTTTTTCGCTCATAACGATTGAAAAGCCACATGCTATAATGACTCATGCTTACGACGTAATGCCGAAGTACTGCACATTAAAACTGATATATCTCAAGAAAGAAAAATCGAATCCCAACAAACGAAAATCATGCCCTAAGTAGAAATGAGCAAAAAAAATTTGTTTTCATTATATGAGTCGTCCACTTGCAAAGAGCGCTATGTAAAATTGTTTCGATTTTTAGTTTTTGGTGGATTACGTACCAGTATTTAAAGTAGTTTCATGTCCACTAACAACACAGTATATTCTGAAAAAATAGCATCAAATGTTAACTCTTCTTCCAAAAGTCGCTATCATACTTATTTATAATCTTTCAAAAGTATACATCTTGATGAACTTAGAAAACTGCTCTAAGTCGTATAGACTGTTAATATTATCTTATGCCATGTTATGTTATACTGCAATTTTATAAGGCTCTTATTTATCCAAATTTTCAGGTAATAATAAAAAAGATTCAATTGAAATGTTACTTGTTGTCGTAGTCGTTTTTTCTAATTTATGGCGTTCTATTATAAAATCACATAACGCTGTTTGCAAGTGGACTACTCATATAACCTCAAATATCGCCAAAAACCGTGATTTTAGCACTTTGAGCTTAGGATATCTCAAAATTCTAGTGGTAGAGCGATTGTGCGGCCAGATTTGGATTAAGCACCAACAAATGATGTGTTTTACTCAGGTGGTACAAAAATAAAAATTTCTATAAATAATTAGAAAAGAAAAAAAGAAAAACTTAACTTACTCGCATATCTACTGGCATTTTCAACGCGAATGGAATTGAACAGTGCTGCCGCTGTCACTTCAATTGAAGTTTTTCACTTCACTTTAGAAGCCTTCCCTTCGTCACTTCATTTTACTTCGTTTAACTTCACTTTCCACAAATTAGACTTATCTTCAAAATGAATAAAAATTTCTTTGAAATATATGATTTATTTAACCGAAATCAACAATCTTTTGCTAAAATTCTTTTTAAATAGTAAGTATGGCAAAGAAACTTTTCGCAAAAAAGCTACTCAAAAGAAGCCTAATAAATCTTCGATCTGGCATCGGTTATTTGGAAGAAGTCATTTTGATTTTCATTTTCACATAAATAGTTGTAAAACGAACATAAATGAATGAGTGGATAAAGTTTCATAATTATTTAGTAAATATTTAAGGAAAATAATAATTACATTTTAGTTTTCATACATCTTAAATTTTACAGCAAAAAGGAAACATTAAAGTGAATCTGGTGGTGATGTTGTTGCTGCGTATCTGGGGATGACTTTGTTGCTGTGAATCGATAATCGATTAATTATATTTTAGTGTTAATATCATCAGTGTACTGTAATTTGTGATTTTCTTTCCTCAACGTTTGAGACATTTTGATTTTAAAGATATTCCAGTACTAAATTTGCACAGGAACACAGTAAATTATAAATTAAAAAAGGTTTAAGATTACTTTTATTGTGATAAAAATATAATCGATTAACCAATCAGGTGATAAATAACCTAATCGAAAAACTCCACACTCCTAATTGTGCATGAAAGTCGTCACTTCGATAATCACTTCACTTTTCCTCCCAAGTCACTCCGAAACACTTCACTTTTAGTGTGTTTTCACTTCGCTCGAACAAGGTGACTTTGCAAGTTCAGCTTTTTATCAATCATGGTTGTATTTAAGTGCATTTATATTTGTAGATTTTTGTAAATTCAGTGCTGCCACAGCTTTAAATAATTAAAAACTATTTCAGGTTTTATCTATATCGGAGTAATTTTAGTTCAGAAAAAAACACTAAAAAAGGCACTAGGCACTAAATAATTTTTTATGGCGTTTTAATTTTCAAAAAGCACTACATCTAGTGCTTAAAGCACCAAATTGGCAACTATGGTGGAATCATCTCCACACTTTCTTTTAGACTGTCCAGCCTTCGCAAGGCTAAGATGGAAGAATTTTGGCTCTCACTGCTGAACAAACACTGAGCTCCCAGGGATCGAAACTAGCCGCAATCGAAATTTCGTAATCGGCTTGCGGCGTAAACTTCACCCAACCTAAGCTGTACTTCTTTGAGCTATGAATAGGGTTCAATCGATACAAGTAAATACAAGTAAATAATCGATACTTTTCTTTTGATACCAAGTATTTTTTTATTCGATACCTTTTTTTCGGTATCGAGTAAGTATCGAAAAAAAAGTACTTGGTATCGAAAGAGTAATTTCTACTACTTTCATCATTGCAAGGGTAACTCAACAAATGACGTTATAAGAGTTTTCGCGAAAAGTGCGGTCATGTAGTAGAGAAAGTAGAAATCGCTTGTCTGGAAAGCATTTAGAGAAGTTGTTGTTTCTTGGCAGTGTGCCCCAAAAGCTTTTTTTAATAAATATTTTGTGAATAATATACTTATGTATATAAAGTCATATATGTAATTATAACGAATATTGTTCCTCAGCAATGTACCAAAAGAAACAATACAATTTTTTTTTTCATAAATAGTATGTAAATGATGCAGTGCGCTGTATACTTATAGGGGTGACCTTATGGATAAGTGTCGGATTTTTGTTTTTATTTTCAAATTAATTTTAGTTACTTTTTTATAAAAAATATAGTTCATTCTATGACAAAAACCATGTAAATCCAAGTTTCAAATTTTGTACAAAAATTAAAAGAAAATCAAAGTTTCACCAAAATTAAACACTTTTTATTCAGAATAAAAAGTGTGGAATTTTGATGAAAACGTACTAGCGCAAAAGAGAAGGCATAAGTTGTCTCTTCTTATTATTTACGTTATTTGATGAAACTTTGTTGAATTGCTTTTAATTTTTGTACAAAGTTTTAAACTTGGATTAACAAGGTTTTTATTATGGAATGAACTAAATTATTTATAAAGAAAGTGAATAAAACTAATTTGAAAATAAAAACAAAAATAAAAATCCGAAACTTATCCATATTGGGTGACCTATACACTCATATGACTGAAAAAATTATAACCAATACTGTTCCTTGGTAATGTGCCGCAAATATTAATTAATAATTATTTTGTATTCTTACTAAATAACTTAAATATATACGTTTTCTATACCTGCAACTTTATTGGCTTTTTATTTGATTTTGACATACAATGTTTTAAACCATGATAAGACGTAATCATACGACCTTTTACAACAAAAAATGGAAGTATCTCTCGAAAGAGAAGATGAAAACAATTCAAGTAAATGCTCGATACTTTGCCGATACTGAGTAGGTATCGATACTTTCAGTCTTTTGAATACAAGTACTCATTAGAGTGATACCTTAGTGTTATCGATTGAACCCTAGCTATGAAATAGTTGGTCACATTATTTATGCTGGTCGATTTAACGGTGGTAATTTGATTTTGATCCCTGGCGTCTCCGAATGTCTTCTTTCCACGGATGCTTTCCATTTCCAGACAACCGGTCAGGTACGAGCATGATCTTTAATAAAAATATATAAAAAATTTTTAAATAAAAATATAAAAAGCGGGAAAATGTGATTTTGTATTTCGAAACTGTATGGTGGAAAGTGTGTTCTAATATCTATTTGATACACAAAAAATGATCACGGCTGTACTTTTTGCTGATATATTACATACATATGTTCCATTTAGTTAAACAATATAAGAATACTGTAGTATGTACCACAAAAACGTATATTTTCTATAAAAAATCATAACTCAGAAAAAAAAATTTCCGCTATTAGAGATTTGGATTGATTGTAGTTCAAAGTGTCTCTTTCCCGATAAAAAAGTTTGAGAGAAAAAAAATACACTTTCTGAGAAATTAAATAAATAAAAAAATTTGCACCTTTTGTTTATTGTTAAATAAAAAATTTTAAATAATGAAAATCAATAATTATCTTGAAGTGACAAAAATTGCTGACATTTGAGTAAAAACATTGTTGGAATCTATTAAATTTTGACAAAGTTATGGGCATTTAAAAAAAAAAATCTCACTGTCAATTCGAATAATCGATTTTTGCCTGAAAAACAAAATCGCGTTTAATTCGGCCGAAAAATTTTTCCGAGCCAAAAGAAAAAATACGTGTCTCATTATTTGGACCAACAAACAATGTACCTGAGTTTGGTCGAAATTAAAAATCATGCTCGTACCTGACCGGTTGTCTGGAAATGGAAAGCATCCACGATTTTTAGCAATAAATGGACTCCAGCGCCGCGGATCTCTTTTTCAATAGTATTGCCCCTACCGTTACCAATATACATCTTATTTTTGAGGCGAAACGGAAAAAAAATACGACGGAAAAAATGGATCCTGTATGTTAATCTAGGAAAAGGCTTTCTACGTACTAAATTTCAAGCAAACCGGACGATAAATAAGACTTTTTCGAATAGATCACTCTCTGGTCCACTTCACAGAAAAAAGAATCATATATGCTAATCCAGGTGAAAAGCTCCCTACGTACCAAATTTTAAACAAATCGGACCATAATGAGATTTTTTCGAAAATATAATTCGGATGTAAAATGCTTGAGTTCTGTGATTTCATAGTTTCCACCTTCGCCTGCTAAATTAAATGAATAATCATTGTTGAATATAATTGTTATAAGGCCATAAAATAACAAAAAGAAATAACTTAAAGACGAGTACACCTAAAAGTAAAACATTCTAATAATAGAATTATTAACAAGAACCAACAAAACTAACAACCACATGATCAAGTGAATTGCAGCGGAATAGCTGCGCTTGATTGTAGTTGGCTTAAAAAGTGAAATAGTGGAAATAAGCATTAAGAATTAAGAAGGCGAACTTAGCACAGTATATAAATAGGCAACTGGCTGAGTCAGTGGGATCGTCGGTTCGAATCCTACTGAAAGAAGTCTGATGAGGATATGTGGTGATTTCCGAAATAGCTATCACTTCTACCATTTTTTCACATTATTGTTGCTTTTGCACAATATGTTTTTCATTAAAACGGCCTCAAGCTCAATACAAGTTGTTGAATATAAATGAAGCTACGAAAATATTACACATGTACAATGAAGTCAAATATAAATTTTAACTTACAGTTTGTGGCGTTTATTGCTTTCCTTCTTATCGGCTGAATTTCAGATATACATTTCATTACAAATATTTAGATAAAAAAGTTAATGTTTTCGTAGATGCATACATACATGTATGTGCACTCCAAAGTTTAAAAAGGTATTTACTTATTTAAGAGTGTAGATACATATGCCTTAATATAAATATGTGCACTAGGGCGGAGTAATCTAATTTCTAAAAAAGTGTATGGCATATCCGAATTCTACGTTCAATTCTTAGCAAAAATGGCGAACGAACTATATACGAAAAATTATGTTTGACCCTCCTAATTTTTAAAAGAAAATTCTTGTATAATAATTTTTTCTGAACGAAATTAGTTATTCATTTAATAAATTATGCGTTTTCTGCATACAATATACTGCTTTTTCTTTTGAAAATTGAGAGGGTCAAACGTCCATTTTGGTACATAGTTTGTTCGCCACTTTTGCTTAGAATTAATCGTATAATTTGAATTTGCTATACACTTTTTTGAAAATTTTGCGCTGAACAAATTACTCTGGCCTAATGTGCAATGTTATTGTTATATATGTACATATCTATCATTTGCTTCAATAGTATCGTAACTCAAAAAAGCGAAACTTAAAGTTTTAAATTTACACATATGTATATACTCCTATGCGGTTAGCGGTGATTTCTGCGTACTTAACTCAATATTTGTATTTTTTGGATTATGACAATATTGAAGTAAATGACCGATATGTACACATATACGTACATTTACATATGGCTTGTAATACTTTGAAATTTATACATATTGAAATTATAAACATTTAGCATCAAAGCTTCAATAATTTTTTTTCTTGTGACCTAAATAAAATGTGTTAAAAGCCTCCATTCTCGGATATCCTGATTATTCTCGCACATATGTACCCAAGTAACGGTCACACAAGCCACAATAATGTGCCGTATTCATGCAACTGCCAATGCAATAGGGTAAACACACGAAGCAGTAGAGCCTAAAAACATAAGATCGCAGTATTAAAATCGTTAAATAGAAAAATATTAAAAAATAAAAAGACATACATAGGGGTATTCATCAAAACGAGTCAATGCCTCGTAACCAGGCAAACCTCGTAAACTTACTTAATTTTATATGGAAAACCAGTTTATTTACGGGATTTACGCGTTTACGATGCATTTAAGCGTTAAGATGGATACCCCTAGTATCTTGTTTCAATTCTCTGAATAGATGCAACTCAGTACACTCGAAAATTTTATTATATCGGCTTAGTTCCGCATTTATCTTTTTATAGATAAGATGTACGCTGTACAGTGAAATACAACAACTTATTTCTGCTTATCTCTGTAAAAGCTTCGACTATAAGAGGGCTTCTTTCTGCATCGATTTCGTCCGCATACCCCACTTTATACAGTACCAACTTTGGGTGGTCTCATGATTTCTTGTGGTTAAATTACTTTCGCAATGTAAAACTTTTAAAATTCGCCATTTTCCTTAAACCGTTTTTCTTAGAATCACTAATGCTAAATGTACCTACGTACACATAGGTAGCGGTACCGAGCCGAGCGGTTCAATTTCGTGCAGAGCGAAGCATTCAAATTGCCGTGTGCAAACTAAATTTGACACTGGGTGACAGAAACTTTTCCAAAAGTAAATCCTAATTAACTAGATCAGTGGTCGGCAGGCCATAGCTCACTGAGCGCTCTCTGAACACATGTGTGTTTCACACGTATACGAAGAGCGGTAGCTGAGAAGTGCATTTAACGCACACAGTCTCACTTATTGAATCGTTTGAATGTGTTAGAATGCCGACCACTGAACTAGATTGTACATAATAAAAATCCTCTAAAACCTGCATGCCTCGGGTATAAAAAACCATAATTGGCAAGGCCATAATAAGCACTTACTGGAAAAGGCAGAGCAGCAGAGCAATTAGATGCGTGCGTGAGGTTGGCTTAAAGCGCAAGCGGGTGCGTGTATAATTGTGGCAGTAGGGACACTGTATATCCACCGGTGCGGGTCCATATGCCAACGGTGCGCCGGCTGTGCCCAAGGCATAGAAAAATAAAAATGTAGAAGCAAATCACAAGCGAAAGAAACAATTTATGAACTCAAAGGTTGCGTCACTTACGTGTAATTACAACAATATGCGCGGCATCCGGCGCTGTCGTGGGTGTGGCACCTGTTGCTTGTGAGTACGTGGGTGGCGCCGGTTGCAATAGAGCCTGTTGCTGTTCACTCGCTGCGACCGGCTGCTCAAGTGGAGTGGACGGGTAAATGCGCTGCGGAACGTTTGATTTTTCATCCATATTTGCGAGGAAAACACTTTATGGTAATTCTTTGTAGAGATATTTGATATTGATATGCTACACTTGTAGAATGTTTGTTGGAGGCAAACACTCTTTGCAATTTTCTCTGGTTTTCGCGGTGGGTTCGAATTCGAATACTTTGCTCTAATTACTTTTATTTTATTATGCGCGTCTGCCAGGTGTGTCACGCCGTTACTGCTGCACTCATATCTCATACTGCGGAGCTTTCACATACTTACGGCGAGCAATTTTCGATTTTGGTGCGACACAATTCTTAACAAAAACGAAACAGTCCGAAAAGTAAATAAAACTATAAAAAGCCCACAAAGACGTGCGGCAGGGCGCGAAAGCAGAAACTGTATTATATACAATCGAGAAGTTAAGCCAAGCCATACGAACACTATTGAAAATATACAACGTGCGTATTTATCTATAAATACTAGGATTATTGACACGGTTTTTTCAAACCGGTTTAACCGGTTTCAAGGCGCTTTTTTCGAATATCGAATAATCCGGTTTTTTGCTACTTTGAGCGTTTTGAGCTACCTCTAAATAGTTTTTGATTTCAAAATAAAATGGGGGGTAACTCTCGGTGTAGAACAATGCTAGGGAGTGAGAGCATAAGAATCCCGACTTTACTTTTTCACATGCATTTTTGGACCACCGTAATGCGCATACATTTTCCAGTTATTGAGAACAGTATACATCCACGCATAACTGCTTTCATTGAAAATGGTATATACAGTGTTGGAAAAATAAATAACACATTTTTCCTATTTTTATTTTGTGTTTTTAATATTTATTCAGCCTTATCATGTGATTCATTTTCACCGAAGCGATTCACTTTTCACTTTTGGTTTCCATGGTTCTACGGATGACAAATTTTCGGGTGATTTTTTTTTTTTCAGACGAAACTCAGGGTAAGGCAGATTATTTTTTTTATAAAAGTATAGCTCATTATCTAACAAAACCTATATAACTTCATATTTCAAACTTTGTGCAAAAATGATATCTAAATTTGCAAAATTGAATCTAAATTTGCAACATTTTAATCCGATTTTTCAGATTTTTTTGAGTATGCGGTTTTATAGTCCAATTTTAGTAGAATAAAGTACAAGTTGAAGTGCCTACAAAATCGCGCCGATTTCTGATAATTTTTATTCTGAAGGTATTACGCACTTTTTCCATACAAAAAAAAAATGTCGAACATAATTTTTATGGAAAATAAAGCTTTTATGGAAAAAATTGCCAAAAATCAACACGATTTTTTTACAACTTAAAACTTACACGTCATTATACTAAAATTTATTGGACTATAAAACTGCATACTCCAAAAATTCTAAAAAATCTGATTAAAAACTTAAAAATTTATATGCAATTTCGCAGAATTGTTATAATTTTTCACAAAGTTTGAAATATTAATTTATATGGTGTTTGTTAGACAATGAGCTATAATTTTATGTACAAATAATAAATATTAAATATACGAAAGAATAATGGGCAAAATTTGAAAAAACGCCGTGTGCGTATTTATTTTTCCACCACTGTAATTGAAAATTCCATTTAGGAAATGATTTCGAAAGCAACTAGAAGTACAGTCGGGAGTAGATAATTCTAAAACTCTATGATCTCAAATTTCCGGTAAACCGGTTTGATATTTTCTAGCTTGGCTATTGTGTTATCTGAATTCATTGAAAATCTACATATAGCCCCTACAGAGTACACAGTTCTGATGTGAAAATAATCAATTATATTAATAGAATCTCAAATTATTTGAATTAGTTTTAGATTCGGAATAGTGCGTGCTGCAATCTGTGATTTAACAAGTAAGAAAGTCTAAGTTCGGGCGGAGCCGAACATTAAATACCCGGCGCAAGTATTAAATATATGTTTTCCACCTTTCCGAAAGCTACCGCTACATGATAAGCCGGGGTCTATACATTTTAAGTAAATTAGCGTCCTTAAATTTCGAAATATTGAAATGTCAAGCATATCTGAAATTTACCGTTATATGAAAAGCGGCCTCAATTTTAGTCCGATTTCAACAATTTTCCACGGTTTGCTTTTATGTGGCAAGCACAATAACCATACCGAGCTTGGTACAAATTGCTAGAACGGTTAGCGAGATACATATATGTGATCACAAGTGTGCGGATCTACGCCCATTTTCCAAAATTTTGTCATAAACGTATTTCTTGGTAAAGAATTGTTGCAATCATCAATTTTGAATAAATTAGCTTCAATATTTACTGATTTATCGAAGATTTTGTATTTCTCGAAATTACCGTTATACGGGATGTGGGCGTGGTTATTGTCCGATTTTAGAAATTTTCGGCCAGTTGGTATGCTGTACCAGGACCAACAACCGTGCCAAGTTTGGAAGAAATAAGTGTAGCGGTTACCAAGATATACACATGTAACCATAAGTGGGCGTGGCTACGCCCATTTGCCAAAATTTTGTAATATTCTTATTTTTCGTCTAAAACTCATTGCAAATATAAATTTTGAGTGAATTATCTTCAGTAGTTACTAAAATATCGCAGTTTTCGTTTTTCTGAAAATTACCGTTATATGGGAGGTAGGCGTGGTTATTGTCCGATTTTTTAAATTTTCAGCCATTTAGTATGCTGTACTAAGGCCAACAACTGTGCCAAGTTTGAAAGAAATTGGTGCAGCGGTTACCAAGATATACACATGTAACCATAAGTGGGCGTGGCTACGCCCATTTTCCAAAAATTTAGAATATTCATGTTTTCCGTCTGAAACTCATTGTAAGTATCAATTTTGAGTGAATTATCTTCAGTAGTTACTAGAATATCGCAGTTTTCGTATTTCTTAAAATTACCGTTATATGGGAGGTAGGCGTGGTTATTGTCCGATTTCGCCCATTTTCAATACCATCCGTCCCACGCCCAAAAGCAGTTCACGTACCAAGTTTCGTTAAGATATCTAAATTTTTACTCGAGTTATCGTGTGCACAGACGGACGGACGGACGGACGGACGGACGGACGGACGGACAGACAGTCACCGCTTAATCGATTTCTCTTTTATTTCTGATCATTTATGTATACATTTGTCTACATCTATCTCGATTCGTTTTGCCTGTTACAAACAACCGTTATGTGAACAAAGTTATAATACCCTTGTGCACAAGTGCGCTCGGGTATAAAAATAAACAGTAAGAGAACATAAAATAAACAACCCCAATTTACCTTTTAAATTGTACACAAATTAAAATTTCTGAATTCTTTTATTAAAAGGTTTATACTGAGACACTATTCTGAGCCGGACACTCGCCTGCTGCATTAATTTGAAAGTGATTCATTTCTAACTACTTTTTCAACCGATTACTTTTTATACGGCTCGCTTTATTCCAACAGGGTATTCAAAGTAAACACGTACATGTATGTATATGTATGTGCATCTATGTACGTACTTACGCGCTTCTGTGGTTATCAGCACTGCCAGTAGCGGACGCGGCGATAACAATCGATTTCAAACGAAAAGCTTACATTTTTATCATCGGAAATCGCGGTAAATTTCACTGTTGCAGAGTGGGGGTGTGCTGGGCGCATTGGCAAGACGCACACTCATAATTACCTCCACATATATATATACATTTTTGTCAATTCGTATATACGCTCTCAATGCGCTATTTGATTGAATGAATAGCTACTACATTACATTAAGGTGGTCGAAAAAAAATTTCCGAGACAAGGTTCGGAGTGCCTTCCAAAATTTTTCCTCTTGTCGAAAGAGGTGGTGCATCCAAACTTTACGTTTCTCAGGGCCAGTTTTCCAGCGCACTTCTTTGGTTTAAACTTAGTTTAAAAGCTGGCTGGTTTAAATTAAGATTATCCAATCAAATATCAGCCAGCTGTTCAATACAAACGCAGTTTACGTGATCTAAGTTTGAACTGAAATCAGTTTGCAGTTTGCCACATAGCGAAAATATGTAATTCCTTCATGGCATAGATTTTTTGCCTTAACTTTATACAGAATTTTACGTTGGTGACATGAAGTTTTTGCTTGAGAAGACCCTTATTAAACTTTTCCGAAAATTAATTTTCTAGAATGTTTCAATCCTCTAACGAACTTCCAAATTTACTTTTCTCGGGGTTTCTCGATGTAATGGTCAAAACGATCTTTTCAGGCGGGAGCTAATGGGTTAAAATGTTATACGAAAATATTTCCCATACAGAAAAAAAACAATTGCATAAAACCTGAGGAATTTTTTCAAACCCTGAGAAATTTGTGACAAACTCTGGGCTTCGAGATTCGATCGGAGACCCCTGAATCTCAGTGTGATAAATCCAATCTGGCAACCCTATACATACCGTATTCTTAAACGCATCTTTACTAACAGTTTTGGAGCCGTAACTTAAAAATTATTAATTTTCTGGCATATTTAAAAAAGTCCTACACAAAAATATATGTATGTAGCTAATGTTTGGACTTTTTCGTTCTTTACTTTTCCTGTTAGTAAAGAAACATCATTGGTGCTTTTCTATATTTTAACAACGATTTGTACGTGTGTACTAGGGATATTTCGAATGTCATATTTTTCACACTCGCGAATGCGAATGCGAATGTTAGGAATAACATTAATAAACTTAAGTCTTCGTTTTTATTACTTAAACTACTACTAAATTAAATTAAATTAATTAAAACTTAAATTACTATTTACCATACATTGTTTTTTTGTTTGTAGTAGTCAAAGTTCAAAAAAGGGGCATACTATATTTAAAAAAAAAGCAATTTTGCTGCCTTTTCTTCCATGAGGCGAGGTGAGTTGGAACGCTGGCGGGTGGAGCGCTCAAAGTTACCACCCACATTAAGTTTTTGTTTTATTTTTAAATAGTGTGGCTTGCGTTACCCCACAGGGCCACTATTAGTCGCAAGTTTAATAAACCCAATCGTGGTCGTAGTTCGCTAATGGTGATCCTAGGGAAAGTCGTCTAAAATCTGCTGATGCATCAAAAATTATCGATTTTATGCATGTAAGGATTATGCCAGATCGACGGTATTGCACAAAACTTTAGCCGTATAAAGAATTTGTTCCTTATTGGATACTGCACAATTTGACAATCGTGCGATCTGGTGCAAAAATTCTTTGAAGAAAGTCGACCTAAGTGCATTAAATGCAGTAAACAACGTACACGTTCGACTTCTAGTATAATGCCACTACCAAATTTAAGCAATAGCTCTTAGAATAAGGAATATGATTACAAAGAGCTAAGCTGTAAGGTGATAACTTAATGTAGATAAGCTGTATACTTAAAACCCTATAAACATTTTGGCGAACGCTCGAAAAGACCTTCGATAATGGGTTAAAAAAAATTAAAACCATAGAGACAAGAGAGATAGTGAAAGCCAGCTCACTCTCAAAGGCAAATATAAGACAATCATACTCTCATTAAAATTTCCATTCTGTAATGGGCTGGATTTCGAACTCATAACGGAGGCAAACAATATTGGTTAGAGGGGGTTCCGGTTTGTTGTTGAATGGCCTAGTTCTCGAATCGTATACTTACTTATTTCACATTCATTAAAGAAAGTGAGACTTGAAAAAATATTAGTTCCTCAATCATTTTCAAATTGCTAACCAAGCCCAATGCTTATTGAGTACTGTTTATATGTTATATAGTAGTGACGAGTTATGAAAACCTACCAATATCTGCAAGAAAAAAAACACAGCAACACATATCGAAATACCTCCATCTCGCATCAACAAGTAAATATCTCCATATGTCCAACTTCGTATTAAACACCACTTCTAACAAATTTGTGAATTATACCGATAACGAGTTATCATTTTATTTCAGAATTAAAGTATGATGTGAGTGTTTAATTATAAATCATAAAGAAACAGTCTTATCTACTAAATAGATAAGACTACACTTTCATTTGAATGGTTCACTTGCCAAATCGATTAACTCAACTTTTTGAAATATCGTGAATTCAAGTGTCAAAGCACTTGGTATAGTCATAACTTATTACATTTATAATAATAACAAGTAAGAAAGTCTAAGTTCGGGCGGAGCCGAACATTAAATACCCGGCGCAAGTACTAAATATATGATTTTTACCTTTCCGAAAGCTAACGCTACATGGTAAGCCGGGGTGTATCAATATTAAGTAAATTAGCGTCTTTAAATTTCGAAATATTGAAGCTTCAAGCATTTCTGAAATTTACCGTTATACGAAAAGCGGCCTTAATTTTCAACGTTTTTCTTTTATGTGGCAAGTACAATAACCATACCGAGTTTGGTACAAATTGCTAGAACGGTTACCGAGATACATATATGTGATCATAAGTGGGCGGTTACCGTTATATGGGAGGAATGCGTGGTTATTGTCCGATTTTGCCCATTTTCAATACCATCCGTCCTACGCCCGAAAGAAGTGCAGATATTTCAATTTTTACTCGAGTTATCGTGTGCACAGACGGACGAACGGACAGACAGTCACCGCTTAATCGATTTCTCTTTTCATTCTGATCATTTATGTATACATTTGTCTACATCTATCTCGATTCGTTTTGCCTGTTACAAACAACCGTTATGTGAACAAAGTTATAATACCCTTGTGCACAAGTGCGCTCGGGTATAAAAACATATTGGCGCTTACACATATGTTAGTGTTAGGCGGAGCTTCCCCACCGACTTGTGGCGTGCGCCTTGATGTTGTCACACAAAGGGAAATATTTGATTTATAAAAAGAATTAATAGCGAAAATGTTAAAAAACGGCGATTTTTGTGAAAGTATTTTTGGCAAATTTAAGTGCATGAAAGGTTTCTGAGGCTTTACTTGAAAATTGTAAAAATCGGCAAATCCCAATTAGCTGTTTCTGGAACGTGCCACATTTGTTCGCTACTTCGTGATGTGATAAAAAGAAAAGCTGGCAGCACTCCGCAAGGTTGCAGAAATCTCTTAAAAAATGATCGAAAAATATCTTAATATGAAAGGAACTGCTTTACACTGTCAAGGAAAATAATTTCCAAAACTAAACACAATTTTTAGCAACTTCAATCTTGCACTTTAATATACTAAAATTAAATTTTTTGAGAGTCTAATTAAAAAGTTTGCCAATGTTATTGTGGCTTGTTAACATTTTATTTTTAATATTTTTATTGAGCTTTGTACCACGATTGTTTATTAGGAAAAATTGAAAAAGCAGTTTGCCATTTGGGTGAAACCTTGCAGAATTTTTTTAATTTTTGTACAAAGTTTGATCCAAATCCAAAGATCTACCACATTTTTTTGAGATCTACCACATTTTTTCCAGATTCTACCACACAGAATTTTTTTAAAGTCCGATCACTGCTTCTAACCACTACACCACAGTGGTCGGCGCCGATATTTATAATAACTTTATATAATACATTTACAATAATATATGTATAAGTCTTATATTATCGAGGGAATTTCAAAAAAATAGGAGTAACTGTCGAAATTCGACCGTTTTTCTAGTTTTTTAGATCCATTGGACTTAGCACGCCGTATAACTTATAAGCAAAGCTGTTAAATAATGGATACCGATTTAATTAATTATTATTTTAAAATCTGCTAAATGATTAATTACCATTATTTCCACTTTTAAATTAATAATAACCGATTACCATTAAAAGTAATCCAAAAATAATCGTACTTTTTGCCAATTGGAAGAAAAAGTCAAAAATAATCGAAAAAGCTAATGGGATTAGTTTTACAATAAAATTATTTTTGATTATTTATAATTATGTAAATTATTTTAAACAAAATGTATTGCTCGGACGGAAAAAATCTTTTGTCGATAAACCTATGTATGTAGCTGTGAAATACGGTGTTACGTTGTTCTTTCAAATGACCATGGATAACTGGGATGTTACTTTAAGCATGTCATACCGTCAGAAGTATGTTTCTTTACAATGAAATCGAACAAATAATCAGATGTAATTAAAAAATCTAAAAATAATCAAAAATAATCACCAAATTTAATCAACTACTTTTTTTGATTATTATTGATTATTTTTTTTAATGACAAGTAATCACGATTTTTTTTTCGATTAATTCTAATTATAATTGATTACTAATTCCTCGGTTAAAAACGCTAATTGAATTATTCATTGCGACTACCGAACCTATGTAATCGTTTTCATTAGTAATCGTAATCCAAAGTTAACAGGTCTGCTTATAAGTTACAAAATTACGTATCGGAAAATCTCCTGCTTTGAAACTAAAACGTAGCTAAAATTCTTTTTATTCTTCAATTAACATTGATCAATTTGAGTAATTCGATACGTTGCTATAACTTAATAAGAATTGATAAATTTCGATAACTATAAACTTCGATGATTTGATAAATTTCAGCAACTTTATAGCTTTAAGTTTTGTGACTAGAATTACATATTTCGATTCCTAACGTAAAATTTCAATCAATTTTTCTACCCTTTCAGTTACCTTAATTTTTATCTATTTCTCTTTGTTTTCATTTATGTTTTTATCTTAAATTTTTCCGTCTTTTGTGTCTTAGTTTTTATAATTTATTTCTTCATCATCATATTTATCTTTATTAAAAAGTTTAATTTCAAATAGAAAGTAAATCAAATCGCGAAACAAACTCAAATTGAACAGGCTGCAACCACTACAACTATATACAAATACGGAAATTTGAAAACGACGATTTTGGCCGCAATTTTCAGCAAATTTTGAAAGGATAAAAACTTTCCTCATCTACAGAGAAATATCTTTCTTAGCTTTGAAATCAGTTCGGTAGAATCACCAAACGAACGGTGCTTGTACTAAAAAAACTCCGAGACAAGTAAACTTAATTCAGGGTTCCGTTTTTCCATATCAGAACATTTTCCAAAGATAATTCTATGAAGAAAAAACTAATTTTAACAAGTAAAAAATTAAAAAATAACACCTTTTTGTATTTTTTTCTATTTATGTTAAAGCCTGATCCGTTGCCAAAAAATTAAGCTACAAGCGATGAAAATCGGCGAATAAATACACCACTTTTGATGGTCAAACGCAAATGTCTAATAATTTTTTGTTTGAAATAGAAGCAGGAAATAATGTTACTCATATGCAATATCGTACATATCCGTACTCGTACATGGCGTATGACCAACATTTTCCATACTAAAATTTTATTTTTTTTTTCATTCGCAATGCAAACTTAAAACGAAACTATCTTTATAAAATTACCTGATCAAGAGAAACAGTATACAGATCCATAATGTATGACTAAAAAAATTTAGTTTACGTTTCTCGGCGTTTTGTTGTGTCATTTGATCGCATCTCCAAACTTTTAGTTAATGGTGTTAACTTGGCTAATGAAATATGAAGTGCATGTACACATGTATGATATTACCAAAAGGTATTTTTTTTTAATTTTTCTAATACATTCCTTACTGTAAATGATTACCTCTTATTCTTTATCTTTTTCTGTTTATTATTTACTTTTGTTTGAGTTATTGATTTTCGTTTGCTGTTAAATTATACATATGTACATAAGTACATAAAAAAGGGATTGACAAATTCGTTGGTAAATCGTGGATAATTTTCGTGTTCATTTGCAATACTTAGTTACTTGAGGGACGTCAAACACTATGTCAATAAGCCGATTATATGCACATATGTATGTATGAATGTGTAACTCGAAGTGAACTCAAATGGCTTGTCGAGCAAACCTTTTATTTCATAGCACAAAAATGAAGACTAAAGACGATGTCAAAACGGCAAGGGTCCGATTAGACGAAAAACATGACTGACTAAAAATTCCTGAAGTGGACCCCTCGATTTTCACAAAGTAATGAATATTGAAATAAATATTTGAATTTCTCAGCTTGAGTATCCACTAATATTTCGCCAGTATTCGATTTTTTAATATAATTTCTTTTTTTTTAATTTAATATTTATGGACCTTATTTTCTCAATGAGAACTGCGACCAAAGTTGTCATGCGATTTTCATGAAACCTTACGAGTACGTAAAAAACTAGTTTTCAAACTTTTTTATAAATGTTCTTTTCTCTAATAGAATTTTTATGGCGTTTAATTGTCAAAATGTTCCTTGCAATATTTTTTGCTAATATGCTAAAAAAAATTTTGAGTAACCATGTGGCTCTGTTGGGGAACTAAGTAAGGTAGGTAGTTTTGGTGAAATACTTAATCATCGTAGTGGCGTATGTAACGTATACGGCCCGTTGCACCATACACGGCTATGTAACACGTTTACTCGCACGCTCATGACGTTTATACTTTTCGTAAATTGCTCAAGCAGCACTGCCATCTCAACAAATTATTGTTTTGAAAATTTTAATATTTTTTTTTTTTAATGAAATTTAGATATTAGGATGTTGCTTTGATCAGATCCGCTTTAGTGGAAATATGAACAATGGAATGGTTAAAAAGTAGCTTACCGTCAACGAAAGCATTATTTATGATAACGCATGATGTAGTCATGAAGAGGGAGTTAAAAAATCCTTATTCTTAGAGGTCCTTGTTATGATTTATAGACAGATAAACTACTAGCTCAACTGCTGTTGGTTCCACGTTTTGCTTAGATTGGACACATCCGTCCCGAGGCTTACAATTTTATGCCGAAAAGTGGTTGTTACAAACAAACAACACCTCGGTGAAGTTACTATGCACGTGGCCATCCCGAAATATGCAGCTAATCGTACTAAGTAATAATGAAAATAATTGGCTAAACAAATAGATTCTCTATGTGCATTACACAATGTAATACGAGTAATTTACTTGCCTTCCGTTTTATATTTAGTTCAAGCTAAACGCTTCTTAACACTCTTTCATTTGACACCAATATTTCATATAACCTCTGTAATAGTTGACTAAGTTCAACTTTTAAAAACATGTGGCAAGCCCTCTTAAAATATTTTAAAATTAAATCCTTCTTAAATTCTTTCGTTGGACACCCATATTGTGACGCATGCCCAGTGGGAAAATGTGATGTATAGTAATCGAAAAAATAATCAGTAAAACAGCCCTTTTCATTCGAGAATGCATTTTTCCCCCAGGGCGATGTCCAAAGAAAAATGAGGCATTAAATTTTGCATTATCTAGTATCGAGAAATTAATGTGATTTAATATGAAATTTTTGCGAATTTTTGAATACATTAGAATGCTGATTACATATTAAACAGTAATTGGATCTAAAACTCATAAGAAATACATTCGATTACTTATCACGCATGGATTGCATTACTGCTTTTCCCCTGGGTGCATATGTATGTATTTCAATTATGCAATTGCCTTAATTCAAGTTGAATTTGATTTTTAAACATATCCATTTCAGAAATAAAGCATTTTCAAACCCATTTCGATTGATACCCATCCTTTAGTAATAAAATATAAAAAAAGGTTTTCTCTTAACAGCGGTCCTCCCTCGGCACGCAATGTCAAGCCTCGGAGTGTATTTCTGCCATGAAAAATAGCAAAATTATTTTCAACTAAAACTTCTTCGTCTGGCATTGCGATACACATTTCAATTAACTGATGTATTAAGTTGAACTTTATTTTTTAAGCATGTGGCTACCCCGATGAATATAGTCCAAGAAAAAAGATTTTTCAAACACCATTGGATTGATGTCCATATTTTAAAAATTTATTTAACTTATTCGATAGCTTAAATTTAATTTTTAAACAGGTGGAAACCCTCTTCCAATATCTCCAAAATAGTCTTTGTGTTCAAACTAAAGATTTCTTAACATTATTTCGTTGCATTCGTATTTTTATGTTTTATATAACTTGTGTATGAGTTAACTAAGTTCGACCTATCAAGCAGGTGGCAACCCTCTTCAAAATTTTTTCAAACTACTACCTTCTGAACCCCCTTTCGTTTGGCACCCATATGTTGCAGGAAACTTCTCCTAACTAATTCCCTTAATTCAAATTGAATTTGATATCCATTTTGTAATGATTGATTAATTTATTTTTTAATAATTTGAATATAATTTTTTAGAAGGTGGGCACTTTTTTTTAAGTTAAACCTTAGTGCACATCTACAGGCCAAGCGCTTTAATTTGACACCATTGTGAAGTTGCCACCAACTGTATCACACAGATTAGGATAATTCACCATCGAACCGGATCATTGTTGCCGCAAGAATTTCTTCGCGGGCATAACGCTTTCGTTAGGTTATCTAAGACGGCAATGAAAGTGAATGCCTTTTGACGACCACAAAACCGAACGTGAACGTGAATTGTTGGTGAAAACGTTGGGCCAAATATTTCAATACAATAAATTAATTTTTTTGGCGGCACAGAGTTCGCCGGGTCTGCTAGTATATATAAATTTATATACAAGAGATTATACTTACTCGTATCAAAGGAGACCTTTTTAGTGACAAAGATTCCATATGGAATATGTATACAAGTACAGGGCCTGTTCGAGGCACGCAATAAAAGCGGCATTACTGCTATACTGATGAAAATTTGCAACACTGTTAGGACCAACATTTATATGTGATATCTTCGATGTAGGAGTTGAGGCTTAGGAAATCTGATGTAAAAATTTGCGTCCAACATTTAAGGACCACCCTAATGTACTTACAAAGAGAAATTTTATTTTTATATTTCAACAATATGTACATAATTTGTACGCCCATAAATACTTTTTCACACATACATAGATATGTATGCATTATCACATTAACTATTTTGAAAAATATACTTTATTGTGTAGAGGTACATAAGTATTTATTATGTAAGTTTATTTAAAGCTTTTATCAATCATTAAATAATCGTGCATTAACACTTGTAAACAGTTAGGCATATGCATGTGTGGCTTTGTGTGCATATACATATGTACATAGTGCTTCTGTTCCTGCGCATGCAATACCTTCGTGCTATCGCAATATATTTTACATAGTACTTAAATATGAAAAAATTTAAGATTCATTGATTAACTACTGGTTTTATAAAAAATGTAAGCGAAAACAAAAGAATAATGCTGGCGAGTGTTTGAAGGTCAACCGCTGCTTTCTGCCTGCTTCACAATCCATTAGAATCCGCCGCCATTGTAGGTGCCCAGGAATTTATTGCAATTACCGCAATAATGGTTCGTACTCATGCAACTCTCTGCACAGTAGGGCAAACAGACGCAGCACCATAAGCTGAAATCGATTGAACAAAAGTTAAGTTAAATTAGATGGAAATGTATAAATTTATTTATCTTTATTTTTCTTATCTCTGTAATGTGTGTGTATGCAATCGTGTGTAAAACGTTTTCAATTACGTAAATGAAATGTGAATCTTTGTTTGCTAGTTGTTTGTGTGTGTATGGTTGTAGGTATGCGTTTTGTCGTAATGCGCAAATTTATCAAACTCATAAGGAAGTAAGTAAGTAAGTAAGTCGCCTGCTAAGTGTTTTTTTTTAATAATTTTGTATAAATTTATATTCTTAAAATCATACATAGTATGCACGTACAGTATCAGTAGTACTGATTCAGTACAGTAGCTCCCCCATTTCAAAATGAATGGCACTAAAACAAAATTCTTACACTTCTGAAAAAAGAGTTTTAAATTTGGATGAAAATTTGTTGCATTTTTTTTGTAGTATTTTCTTCTTCACGCAAATATCACCTGTTGGCAAGAGTTATTCTTCGCTTGATCTTCAGACTGACATTTGTAGTCTTTTACAAAGTTTTAAACTTGGGTTTATATGGGTTTTGTTAGAAAATAAACAGTATTTTAATTGAAAATTTTTAAAATTAAATAATTAAATTTATTATTATTTTAATTTTGAAGCCGAACTTGAAAGAAGTAGATGACCATCGGTGTCAGCTTATGGAAGCTCTTACTATACAAAACACATATATCACCTTTTTGTTAGGCTTGAATTTATTGTGATTTTCTTCTTCCTACTACAAAACAAATCTCAATCATTGCGGCCAAAAATTTAAAAACTTACCAAGTTTAGTTTGGCCTAAAAAAAAATTATGTTCGTTTTTGGGTATATAACAACCATTGCATAAACACAGTTGCACCAACACGAAATTTGATCCATTAGTGGAACCCATTCAAACAAGGTTTAAAGTATTGTTTGTGCATAGCAATTATCTCTAAAATTTGCTGTATTAAGCTCGGAACACTTTGACGACAGCAAGCGACAAGCAGCATCTGTCAAATTTTAAATACACACGTTCTTACGGACACAATTATTTTGACGACAGCACGACATCTTGGCTGCAGGACTGCAATTGTCGACGTCGCCAAATTAAATCTATTTCTAATTTTGCCGGCGACAATGAGTAGATGTAGTGCTGCAAAATTAAATTGTCGCAAAATTAATCACATATTCTTGATTGTTCATGTTTTTCTTATTTACTTAAATAAAAATACACAATTTGTGAAATAAATATTCCAAAATGTCAAACTTTAAAATCAGTTGTTTGCTATGTCGCTGAGGTCTTCAAAATGTTTAAGAAGCTGGCTTCAAGGCGACATTTGTCGACAAAATGATGTCGCTGTCGTTACGTCGTGAAGTTGCAGTCGTCAAAGTGTTCCGAGCTTTAATGTCGATTGATCGAAAAATATATGTATATTTGTCGCTCACATTTTTGTTAAATGCCCAGCCGAGCTGTTTGTTGTTGTTGTTGCACAAATAGAAGGGCCTACAGTTTTATATCTTTGCCGAATTGTTTTTTAAAAGCTTCTTTTATGAGAGGCCAGTTCAATTAAAAAATGTTTCTTGTAGTTATGGGATGCTGCACAGACTAGGGATCGAATCTGTGTCCTACCGTGTGTTCGTATTAACCTCTAGCCACCAAGCTACCGCGCCTGAGTCAGATTTATCTGTAGCAGTGGGTTTTAAATTTGTTCATTCCATTTCCAATCAATAGAATTTAAACCTATTAAGAATGCCTTACGTATGTATGTACACATTAAATTAACAGCTTCTCATTAATTTTACTAAATTTCTTACCCCACTATGCAAAGTATTGCTGCCATTAAATGTGTCCTGGCGCTTGGTTCATAGTCGATGCGTGTTAGTTTCGTGACATGACATGCTGGACATGAAACAATGGTTGGCTCTGGTCCCAAGGGCAAAATGGCATGTTCTGAAAAATTAAGAGACAGAAAAAATAATTTGAAACATGTTCACATAGCTAGCTACTTAAAAAGTGCTTATGTTGATATGTGCATATAAAGATGCACATACCTATTAAGGTGGTCCAAGAATGCAATTGAAAAAGTAAAGTCGGAATTTTTATGCTTTCATCCCCTAGGATTGTTCTGCACCGAAAAAATATAACCTTTTTTTACTTTGAAATCAAAGCGCCCAAAGTTTACCATTTTTTCATCTCAACTATAATTTATAGGTCCGCCAAAAACTCACAAAAATCCCGAAAAATGCAATAGGGGGACCAATAAAAATCGTTAGTATTAAAAAATGGTTAAATAAACAATTGGTTATTATTATTGAAAGTCCCCTGAAGAGAACCAAGGTTTTGCGATCGAATAATATTGATTCTTAAGAATTCTATACCATTTCTACGAAAAATTGTTTTTCCCCTTATACATGGAAAACTTTGAGTGCTTTGAGCGACCTCTAAATATTTTTTGATTTCAAAATAAAAAATTAGAGGAATACTTTTTTTGATATAGAACCATTCTAGGGGGTGAGAGCATTACAATTCCGATTTTACTGTTTTTGGACCACCCAAACGTATGTATGTATTGCCCATTTGCTGCAAAAGTGTCATAATCCAAAAAATCAAAACTCGAAAAAAGTCTTTAAAGTTAACAGTTTACATACGCATCGATGCAGCTGTGCAATTTTTTTATTTATTTTTTTATGTATTTTACCGCATAACTTTGGACCAAGTCAACCGATTTCGATAACTTTTTGCAACGGAAAGGTAGTGTGTCAGAGGTGGTCCCGTACTAATTTGGTTTAGATCTGATCCTTGAATCATGAAATATATAGATATATATATATTTTTTTAACTCGGTTCTTTTTTTTGCTAAAAATTACTTGTATTTAACTTCACTTATATGTATGTACGTATGTATGTATGTATGTATCTTTCTATGTCCTGGAACTTTGCAGTCAATATTTAACAAACTTCCCGATGAGCTACAGACTTGAAACTTCAAACTTAGCTCAGAACTCGAGGACAATGCAATATAAAAGATGACTTAATCCGCTAGGTAGCGCAGGAGTCGAGATATTTGTAAAACCCGCATTTATAGTCTGATTTGGTTCATATTTATTAAAACACTGCACGGATACATTTGAGTTGCCCAACAAGACATTTGTTAGCAGCGCAATTATCTACTCTCTTTATCTCTCCATTCTCTTGTTGAGTGCGGGCAAACACAAACCGCTTGGAGTATGCGTAAGTAAAAATCCGATCAATAGCAAGAAAAGAAGTACTGGCTTTGCAAACACAATTACCTCGACTGAAGAATATCCGCAAGCAGTGTACTGTGCTTGCGAGCAGTGTTGCCAGAACTTTTTGGGCCGACCGGCTAGATTGGCAAAAAAAAGCGGCTAAAAACGGCTAAAATGTTTTAGTGAAATTTCACATAGACTCTGGCAAAAAACGGCTAAAATGTTTTAGTGAAAATCCACATGCTTTATTTAAATAAATCGCAAGAAACGAAAGACTAGTTAACACCATTAATTTATATCGAGTGTATATTCCTCATCATCAAATGAATCACTATTGTATATATCACCTGAATTCAGTAAAATTATGGCAGCATTTTTCTTCACGTTTTAAACCGTATCTTATATATAAAATAGCGTTTAACGTTTTAACGCAAATTGGATTTCTTTGCTTAGTTTTTATTATATTCATTGAACTAAATATTCGCTCTACTTCTGCATTACTTATAGGCAAAACAAGAAAACTAAGAACTAGGTTGCAAAGGTCAGCAAAAGGGTTTTCTCCTAGGGAATTTCGAAATTGATAAACTTCGGCCCAAAATTTTACAGTTGAGTCTAAATTACTCCAGGTATGTAACGTTAACCGTTGCCATTGCATCTCTATGGATGTTATTTCGTCGGCATTATATTTGTGTTTTTGTTGCTGTAGTTGAACAAATACTTTTGGTTTAATTACTCTTAATGCGTTTCCAACCGAAAAAAGTCAATTTTTTTTAGTGTGGCAATATTTGTAGGGAGGCGTTGGCGTAATTCCTTTATTAAAGTGATAATAAAATAGCGACCATTTTCTCGAATTATTTTCTCGGCTTCGTGGTGAAAAGCGTTTGTGCTTACTTTTGTTTTTAAATACTCTTCAAAACTGTGATAAAACTGAGGAAATGGAGCAAGGTATGGTTCCAACGGGGAGCATATAGGATCAAAGTGTCCGCGCTAATAACCACTAGGGAGCATAGATGCGAAAGTAAAACATTGAGTTCATTAAAAATCTTCATTGGGTCTGCATTATTGCATTCGAACAACTTGTTTACTTTTTGCACCTGAAAATTAGGCAAATAGTAAAATCGGCTAAAAACGGCTAACTTCTTTTTACAAACCGGCTAACAAATCGGCTGCCGGCTAGATCGAATTTTCCCCGGCTAGTTGCTATCAAAACCGGCTAAATCTAGCCGGAAAACGGCTAAAATGGCAACGCTGCTTGCGAGTATTTGAGTATTTTCATAGAGCTGTTGATTGTTGGTGTTTGGGTTATGCTATTTATGTGCTTATGCACACATGTAGATACATTTGTATTTACATCAAAGATATTGTTGATGCTTGCCCTTACTACTACGTTATTTGATTAAAAATATACAATATATATGCACATACATATGTACATACATATGTATGTATTTATTTCAGCGAACGCCTTTGCTGCAATAAGGTAATGAATAAAGTTTTGAAAACTAGTCAATGTTAAAGAAATGTGTATAGTTTATTTGTTAAACGAAAATGGGTATAATATTCCAGATTAAATATTTAAGGAAAGAAAATATAAAATTAACAAAAGAATGATTTTCAAAAAAAATAATTATGTATGTATACGCCAACCATTTATTGAAAAGTTTTGCAATGCAAGATTTAAACGGTTTGCAATATTAAATATTCTACAAACTTTCATAAAAATTTCTAGCTGTTTCATTAGATTTGGTTGGATATGCAGCTTACCAGCCCATTCAATTTTAATAGAATAAAGTGCAAGTTTGAAGTAGCACGAACATACAGTTGATATTTTGGAATTTATTGACGGTGTCAGTCATTTCTTCCATACGAAGTATGTTAACACGATTCTTTTTATATGGAGAAAATGACCAACAGCTTCAACAAAAAAAAAATTACCAATATCAACGGTAAGTCTTGCTTTGCAAACTTGCACTTCATTGTACTAAAATTGAATGGGCTACAAAACTGCATACTTAAAACCATTCTAAGTAAACCAATAAAAGAGCTCGATATTTTTACGAAAAATTGTTAATTTTTTCTTAATATAGCTCAAAGTCTCAAGTTTGGATTTATATGATTTTTCTTAAAGAATAAACTATATTTTTATAAAAAGTAATTGAAATAAAATAATTTAAAAAAATTTCTAGGCAAAACTTGTCAATATGTGAGTTGTTTATAATCGTGAAACATACATATACAGAATGTAAATTCAAATTTTTTTAATATACATACTTTTAACCAATGCTTGAATGTAGGAACATTATCCTGTTTATTGTGCTGTCATTACAACTAATACTGCAACGTTTCTCAGTGATAATATTTCGGGCGACGGAAAATGCTCTTTCAAAAGGAGCTGAGGATGCCGGAGTTGCTAAAATTCGACAGCTCAGTTTATATAAAATTGGGAAATCATTTTTATGACCGTCCCACCAGTGCACAATATCGAAATCGTCATAAAATTCAACATCAGTGCTTTCGTACTTATGAATTTCTCTATAGATTTTATTTTCAATACTAAGCGTTTGTCTTGGTTGAACAAAATCTCTGAACAATAAACTATTTTCGGTAGAACATGACGGCGTGGAATCTGACTCAGTATGTAATGCATCTACAGTAAATTCTGCCATGAGCCGCTTACATTAATTTTTAGTACAAGTTTTGTCGATTTCGGAAAATAGTACATTTTCGCTGTTACTATTCATTGAGTATCTTATAACGCACTTGTGCTTCAATAAGTTTGAGGTTGATTTTTTGCAGTGCTTTAATACATTGAAACACGTTTTACTTTACTTTTCCCAGTACCCTTAGAAATTTTAAACTCGCCGCTAATAATTTTTTCTCTTATGACACTATTACTCAAACTACTACTAAAACTAACGTTTGTAGCAGGTGGATCGTTGGTAAATGACTGCAAACATTAATGCATTAAAATGATAGAAGCGAAATATGTATTTAATATTAATATTTACGTTGTCAAGCTCCATTATGCAAATTTATTAATTGTGCGCATGCGTTGCCAGTCAAGTCGCAAACGACCAAATACGACGAGGAATTTCGAATACACAAGCACCACAAGCACTTTCGATTACTGCAAGCAAGCGTGTAATATTTTCTGTACTCGTTGGCGTAGCGTCGTGTGCCTGTATTGCGCGATCGTGGCAAGTAGTGTACATAATTTGGCTCAACAGAAGAAGTATCACTAGCATTTGCACTTGCGATGAAGAGTAATGGCTTTGCGCGGAGAGATATAAGCATTCTACTTGGGAGTACAGCTCAAAGCAAAGAGTGCTTTCAAGCGTAGAAGAGACAAATGTAATTCTGCAACCCTTTAATATTTATAACATATATTACTTATATGAAAAGAAAAAAATCCGAAAAAAATTTGCCGATAGGTGGCGCAGGAGTCGAGATATTTGTAAAACCCCTATTTATAGTCTGATGTGGTTCATATTTAGAACATATATTATTTGTATGAAAAGAAATAAATCAACAAAAAAGTTTGCCGATAGGTGGCGCAGGAGTCGAGATATTTGGAAAACCGTGTTTATGATCCGATTAAGTTCGAGATATTTCTAAAACCCCTATTTATAGTCTGATGTGGTTCATGTTTAGAACATATATTACTTGTATGAAAAGAAATAAATCCACAAAAAATGTTGATGATAGGTGGCGCAGGAGTCGAGATATTTGTAAAAACCGTGTTTATGATCCGATTAAGTTCACATTTAGAATGCATATTGCTTACATGAAAAGAAATAACTACACAAAAAATTTTGGAAGTTATGTGGTGCGTGAGTCTATATAAATAAAAACAAGTAAGAAAGTCTAAGTTCGGGCGGGGCCGAACATTAAATACCCGGCGCAAGTATTACATATATGCCTTTTCACCTTTCTGAAAGCTGCCGCTACATAGTAAGCCGGGGTGTATCAATTTTGAATAAATTAGCGTCCTTAAATTTCGAAATATTGACGTTTCAAGCATTTCTAAAATTTACCGTTATATGAAAAGCCGTAATTTTAGTCCGATTTCAATAATTTTGAACGTTTTGCTTTTATATGGCAAGCACAATAACCATATCGAGTTTGGTACAAATTGGTAGAACGGTTACCGAGATACATATATGTGATCATAAGTGGGCGGTCCTGGTAAAGAATTATTGCAAGCATCAATTTTGAATAAATTAGCTTTAATATTTACTGATTTATCGAAGATTTCATATTTCTCCAAATTACCGTTATATAGGATGTGGGCGTGGTTATTGTCCGATTTTTAAAATTTTCGGCCATTTGGTATCCTGTACCAAGGCCAATAACTGTGCCAAGTTTGGAAGAAATCGGTGCAGCGGTTGCCAAGATATACACATGTAACACTAAGTGGGCGTGGCTACGCCCATTTTTCAAAAATTTATAATATTCTTATTTTTCGTCTTAAAGTTATTGCAAGTATAAATTTTTAGTGCATAATCTTCTGTAGTTACTAAAATATCGCAGTTTTCGTATTTCTGAAAATTACCGTTATATGGAAGGTAGGCGTGGTTATTGTCCGATTTTGCCCATTTTCAATACCATCCGTCCTACGCCCGAAAGAAGTACACGTACCAAGTTTCGTTAAGATATCTTAATTTTTACTCGAGTTATCGTGTGCACAGACGGACGGACAGACGGACGGACGGACGGACAGACAGTCACCGCTTAATCGATTTCTCTTTTCATCCTGATCATTTATGTATACATTTGTCTATATCTATCTCGATTCGTTTTGCCTGTTACAAACAACCGTTATGTGAACAAAGTTATAATACCCTTGTGCACAAGTGCGCTCGGGTATAAAAATCGGCATCTGTGCTCCGATTTGGTCTATATTCAGAATATGTGCATTACCTATTTTAATTGAAATATATTGAAAATTTTGTTTGTTAAGGTCAAATCTAGCATGTTAGGTAAAAAATGTATTTTATATTATAGTTAAAAAACTAAAAACACGCTTTTATTACAACAAGAACTAAAAAGTATAAAATAATGGATATATATAGCGATTCCGCTTAAGAAGAATAGGAAGTTCCCTAACTTGATTTAATTTAACTTTTTAAATCAGCTAAAAATATTATTAAAGTGATTGACCCGTAGTCATTAGTTGCGTTTTTTTACTCATTTCCAGTAAAATCCAGTAAAAGTTATTACGAATTTTCATGTTTTGGCGTTTTCGTACGCAAAAACTTGCAAAGTAGGGGAAATTGAGAGAGCGAAAAATGACAGTTGAAGTTGCAAGTTTTTACTGGATTTTACTGGATAAATTTTTACTTTTAAGAATTTGCCAGTACGAAAAACAGCTGATCGCATGTTGCTGGATGAAATTTAAACTAATAAGGAAACTGTTTGTGGCTTTTTATTGTGGAAATTCACAAAATGAACATATTTAAATATAAAATATATTGTTTTATTAGGAATATGCTGCGAATAAACAACCAATTAATCAGCTGTTCATGAAACTTGCAAATTATTACTGGAAAAGCGTTCACGTACTTTTTTGTAAATTTTTTCTATGAGAGCGAATTCTTAGAAATTAAATTACTGGAGAGTTGCTGGCAAGTTACTGGATAATTTGTAAAAAAACACAACTATTGACAAAATAAACTCCACTGTAAAGTTTGTTGCAGTTTTTTTTTTACAGATATCCCATTGAAAATTAAGTCAAAAAAACTGCAATAATGGCATAAATTTGACTTTAAGTTTGAATAACCGTTAAACCTGTTGGCTTATCAAAAAATGTTATGTGACGTTTTTTGTAGAGCGTCTATTTTCCTACAAAAATTTGTACCGATTTTTTTTAGTTCGATAAATCATAGCCGAGACAACAAGTTCCAATGTTGTAGAAAATTTTTTTCATGTCATTTGTATGGAAAACAGAATTCCGCGATGCGCGACCTTTTAAACTCAATATTAAGGGTTGCGATTTTAACAGGCATCTTTTCAAAACCCCCCGGCGGTATTAAAGTGGAGCCTGTTATAAAAGTAAGTAGATTTTTTTGAATCAGTCTAATGCACAACCATAAGTATATGCATATGCATGCCAGTAAATAATTACATATATTTAAGTATACCATTAAC
The DNA here is from genome assembly GCF_013731165.1 of Rhagoletis pomonella. Taxonomy (NCBI): domain Eukaryota; kingdom Metazoa; phylum Arthropoda; class Insecta; order Diptera; family Tephritidae; genus Rhagoletis; species Rhagoletis pomonella. The sequence goes on from NW_023458561.1 coordinate 21,493,329, forward strand.
AGTTGTAAGCCATGAAGTAATTTAATACAAACCAATATTTTTTTTAAGCTTTAAGCAGATGCACATAGCGTTCATTTACTTCAGCGTAAGCTTAGCGTATAATACAATACATTCGTACACAAAGGAAATAGTGCGGTGCGTATAACCTACAATTTCAAGTGTTGGTAGTAGGTATGTATGTGTGGAATTTCCCTACCATTGTAAAGCAGAATGGAATCGGTCTACTAGAGAATTTATAACCATGTCTAGTGCGCGTTAATTCTCTTTTGCATGCTAGCAATAGGCGAATTTAACAAGGCGATGTCCTACGAAGGGTAAATTGCCCCCGTTGTATCCCCTATTCAATAGTTCCGGACCAGCTCTAAAATCGACTGACGAAAAAAGTATGTGAGTGTGCAGAAATAAATGCTTACTGATAGATTCAAGAAGATCCCAAGATATTACAATGAAATTTTTGTTTTGTATTGCCAAGCTATGAAAAAGCATCTGTGAAGTGCAGAGTGAAAACGCAATTTGAACGAAAAAATCCGCAAGTAAGTATCTAGTTAAAGTAAACAAGATCGCCGCTGCATATCTTTTTGGAAAATGGAAAAAGCAACAAAGTCTAACCGGTAGGAGTTATAGCTCCTATTTCGGAGACAACCACATCTCCTCATCGAACTTCTTTTTTCTAGACTTTCAGCAGGGTTCGAACCCGCATCATCGATGTGTAAAGCCAGCAAACCTAACCACTGAGCTATGCACACCCCGTTAGCTGTTTTTGCGAATGCCTACTATCGTGTTGTATTCGTCCCTACCTACAAGTCTGAACTTTGTTATCTTTATGATGCGTTTTCACTGTCGCACCGTGTAATCCGTAAAAAATCAGCGTTGTAATTTTTCGCTAATGCATACGGTTGCTTGAAGTAGCCTTTTCACTACGTTGTAACTTTAATAATGCTCAAACATTTGCGTAGTCACGTTCTAATCTGTCGGTTGCAGGCCCTGTTTGAATGTTTAGGGTCGCTATCTTTCTACTCTATCTATTTGTTAACTTCATCCCCATAGAATGGTTCGGAAGCCTGTAGTACTTCCTTTTCAAAAAATTTTGGCATAAGTTGATCTTTCAGGTTTGGACTCAAGATTGCAGAGTCCTCAAACAAGACTAACGCCTTACGGGAGACAAACTGACTCATACAGATAAAAAATATATAATTACCTCGAATTATGCCATGGGAATCTTCTAAAACTAATGGTGACTTGGTCTCTTCCAAAAAATGTTGTCGTTCCATGGTGCAAAATCTGTTGGATGTTACACTCAACCCTATGAAAAGGAATTTTTTTGCCTTCTTGTCCTTGTCTAGCTCATGCATTTCGTACTATTGTCGTTTTAAACAACCATATGATTTTCAGGGCAACCATCTCCCCTGATAAATCTTCACAGCGCAGAGAACGTGCATTCCAAGAGTGTGACATTTTAACAAACGAACACGAAATGTTCGCACCCTTTGCCTTTTTTGTATTGATTTTTTTAAATGCAGTTTAAATATATGAACTATCGGTAAGGGTAAGATGCCCAAACTAGTGGCATATGCAGACGACATGCCGTAGAAGTAACAGGGAAGTACCTAGACATTTCAGTAATGTAATGAACAACGCCTTGAAAGTCATTGACCAATAGGCATCTCGTGCGGGGTTACGGGTTAAAGCAGACAAAACAGGCCTTATACTCTTCACATGTACGTGCAGCTTGGTAGCATTGAGCTGTCAATTAAATACCACAAACATTATTTGGGTGTGGTCTAGGACAGTAAACTGCTGTGGAAACGCAATGTTGAGGAAAGGTGAAGAAACCAAGTAACGCCCTTTACGCACGAAAAAGAATGCTGGGAGTCACTTTGGGTCTGTTACCTGCCCTAATGCGTTGGTGCTACACAGCAATACTCAAACCAGTACTGCTCTATGGCGCTTTGTCAAGGTGGAATGGCGTAAAAAAATTCTCATACCTCGGGCCAAGGAAGAAGGTTCAGTGCCTCGCGGAACTAAGCATCTCGGGAGCACTGAGGTCCACTCCAACGGCTGCTCATGAAAAAATTCTCTGTAACACCGTGCTGGTAAATCCGCAGGTATATATTTACGTTCATTATATGTACATTGTACATACATACAAATTTACAATGCAAAAGTAAGCTTGAGTATTTAATAAAAATTACCGATCACTAATCTGAAATATTGTCGGGATGTTCAAGCCAATTCAAAACGAGTTTACAACCAATAAAGAGTATGTATGTATGTATGTTATAAAGGACATACCCGCGATCAAGTTTGACGACGACATTGGGACTGAATTCGGGCCGATATTGAATCTTTATACTAATCAGGTATTAACTAGGTTTATATTTTTGAAGTTCTTTATTCAATAAATAGCTTCCACCATAATTTGGCACAGAAATATCCAATATCCACTGAATACCAATCGACACAACTGTTATGCATTTTTAGTACTTCCCTACCAAAAAAAAAAAAAATAAATAAGAAAGACAATCGCTGTTCTCATTCCACTCAACTGCCCGCACTCAAAAATGAATGGAATTACTTTGTACTTACGTTGAATTATCACAACTGGCTGTTGAACCATTGGCTGCGTGGTGGCTGACGCATTCGACGTGTAAGTGTGATGTGGTGGCGGTATACCACCACCCATGCTGGTTGCTCCATAGTGCGGGTTGCCGCCAAAGGTGTGTTGAGCGCCAATTCCGCCGCCGGCTGCTGTTGCTGCTGCGCCTGTTGCTTTTGTGCTGCTATATTGCTGTTGTTGCTGCTGCTGCTGCATCTGCGCGGCGCCACTGGGCGTAGGTAAAACTTGCACTGGGGGATATGGTGCTGCATGAGTAGCTTGATCATAGGATGGCGGTGCGGCTGGTGACTGTTCGGTATAGCCGCTATGTGTGGCCTCTTGCATCTCGACTGGCATGCGCGGATAGTTGCCGGGGTGGCCCGATTTCTCCATCACTAAGATGTTACAATTAGGAAACTTCCTCTATATTAGTGATCGACTTAATTAGTCGCAGTGTCTGAACTCAATCACTCGCTAATTTGAAACGAGTGCTTATTTTTAAATTGTGACACGTATACCGCCGAATAATCGTTTTTCTTTTCGTTGCTTGTCGATTTGTTTATTGCGCTTCACATCAACGTCACGACTTCGTTGTGAAATGCAATGTTATCGTTATATGTATGTAATAGATTTTATTACTCGTTTCGAAGTTTTGAAAATCGCGTGCGTTCCTCTACGTTGCCAACACTTGACTGCTTGCTGGTTTGCTTTGGGGCTATTGGCTTTTGCCGCTGTTGCTTCGGTGGTTGTGCTAATCATTCTGATTAAACGACTACTCTCGTCGATTCTCCATATATCGCAGACGATCTTCAAAAGTGACACAACTCAAATTTTGACATTTTTGAATTTATGCACTAAAAATGTACACAGAGCTCCTATTTACCTTTAAGCAAAAGCTGGAGAAAATTTTTGTTATAATTTTTGAAAAAACCTAAGGTAGCCTCCCTTGCCCATATGATTAACATGTGCTACGAAATAGTATTTTCCGAAGAGCGTATAATTTTGAGTTGTGTCACGTTTGAAAATCGTATGCGATATGTTTATATGCATATGTACATACATATATGTTTGTAGGAATCACTGAAATGGTGTTGCCAACTACACAGTTTATTCAAAGCGAATTTTTTTATACATGACTACTAGCTTTTGTCGCCTCATTCGAGCTTATTTGCTGATAAGTTATCTATGTATGTATGGGCTATGTAGTTAGTAACATGTTTATATTTGACTATTTTATTGGTAAGCAATATGAGTCACTATCTCCAACAGTTTTCCCTTTTCTAAGTGAAATTATAATGAGTTAGAGGTTGTCTGGACTTGTTCTACATCGGACCATCCAACTTTTTTTCCGTATCCGATTTTATGAACAGTGAGTGGAAATTCTGAAAATATAATTTAACAAGTGAAGAGGTCTAAGCTCGGCGAAATTTTCTGTAAACTACAATGATAAGCAAGACTTTTTTCCCCGATTTGAAACAGTTTTAATAATATGCTATTTCAGACTTATTGAAATAATTGGACTAAGTCTGGTGAAAATCAGTAAAGCGTTTACCGATATGCACTTATGTAGTCAAAAGTGAGTGGTGCCGGTCCCATTTTTTTCAAAAAATCTATAATCTTATTTCTTGTTAAGAGAATGTTGTGAGAGTAAACTTGGAGTAAATTGGCGTCATTAGTTATTAGAATATCGGAGTTTCCGCATTCTGAAATTTACCGTTAGATGGGAAGTGGGCGTAAGTTTAGTCAAATTTCCCCAATTTTCCAGCGCTCCCGCAAAGAGCATGTCAGCCGTCCTCTGTGCCCGTGCAACCTTGCCACTGGACTGAGTGTTGTTCAACGCAGGCCACCATACGGTGACCTCTTTGAAAAAGATGGGCCTTACCACAGCCGTGTACATCCAGTGTACTATATGTGATTTTAATCTCCATTTTTCAATGTTCCGCTTCCAGTCTAGTTTCATGACTAGAATAAACCCAAGATATTTACCCTCGGTTAAGAGAGCAAGTGCCACCCCGTTTAAGGAGGCAGGCCCTCCGCATACGGCTCGTCTCGTCATCGGCGCGACATGTATTTTTAACGCAGCGACGGTGATGATACGCTTACAGGTCCGTACACAATGCGACTATCTGTCGTCAAAGTACGTTTCCGAGCAGCGATGAAGTGGAATTTCATTTATTAAATTATCTCCTATGTACATCGAAGGAGAAATAAAAGAAAAAAAGCATTGGGTGCATCCATATATTAAGAATAATTCAAATATAATTTACAAAAATAATTGAAACAGAATTTATTAATAAATTAGAGCTCGGAAATTTGAAGGCTTGCTTTAAATTAAAGTTTAGTCTTTTGACTGCATGTCTTTGGTAAACCTTTTCGATTCGGGTAACGCGTTTGGACGCAATAACCCAAAATCATTGTACAAATAACCGAACGGTCCCCATTTATGTACAGATCGGTTAGATCTCTATTTGAAAATTCCTGTAAATTATTATTATATAGGCTCGCGCGATTTTCGATTAACGCATTTTTGTATCAAAACTTTTAAACGCATCGAAAAACATAAACAAACTGCGAGCGTGCTATCGTACATGACGACAAGCAAGCGACAATGCTGTACCTTTACCTTTATATAAGTAAAGTGTTTAGATTTACTTTGGTCTTCGTTTTGGTCTTTATTTGTACGCATCTTTGTTTTTGTTTTTATTTTTACCTTTGCCTTTATCCCTTTCATTATCTATGTACGTACTCAGCTTTACTTACGTTCTTGTGTTGGTCTTTTTCTAAGCGTTATTCTTTAATCTTATATTAGCAAAAAGCACTTGTTTCAGTGCAACCATTTCCGTTGCACCATTGCCGTTGCATCATTTCCGTTGCGCCATTTCCATGTGCAATTTCCGTTGAATTTGCCAATTTACAAACAAATTAAAAGTTTGCAATTTTACGTGTACAAATATAAGTTCTGAGAATAAAAACAATTAGAAAAGGTAATAGGTGGCACGCTGAGTAATCGTTTCTAAGTAAGTCAAGTCAAGTCTAAGTCTTGCATAACCCAGCTTTAAGACGTTTTTTACGTTAAAATATATAAGTTATAATTGAATGAATAAAAAAAATTTAATGGAAAAGTCCACCGGCAGTGGGACTCGATCCCATGACCTTGCTGATCGTTAATCTGAATTACTGCCATCTCTCAAGCCACAATTTTGATCAGGTCAGCTGCGCCGTTAATCGGGATCAACGTTGCCGTCTGTCTATGCTTTAACGGCAGTCTCAAGAAGAGCTAGATTCGCCATGTTTGGGCCGTAGGGAGAGGGATGTTAGGCGATCTTATGCAAGTGGGCATACAAAAAGGTGGTTAGTGTCGTCGGGCCATCTGGCTTCTTATTGAAATTGGACTGTACAGTTAACCTGCCACCATATCCAGAATAGAGTTGTGCCAAGTATCACCAGCCTCACGAAGTAACAGAGCTCTTCGTCTGCAATAGGTGGCGTTGGTCTCTGATGATGGAATTCGAGTTTGACGAAGGGTTTGACTTATTCTCGATGAATTGCCTATCTATAATAGAGTATATCTGCATATAATAGACAAGAGTCTGTTGTGTTAACAATGTAGTCTTGTTAAGGTCGGTGAACCCCATTAAGTGTGCATTTGTTTGCTACTTTTTTCTGTTTTACTTGTAATCCAAAATAATTAGAACTTATTTTGCAGTATTGCTTTCTAAATTAAAGCTACAACTATTTTAAGCAGCCGTATTGTAATTTTAGTCATACTTTCCAACTAACAGCGAGTGTTTACTATAGGTTTATCCTGTTTTTTCTAATGTTGAAAATGGGGAACTATGATTATTATTTTTTGAATTCGTTATTTTTAGAATAACTCAACCGGTTTTAGAAACTAGGCGAATAATCGAATAAACCTAATGTAATGTAGCATGTTCATAGATACTAGACAAAAATGATTTCGTCCCGAATGAAACTTGTCCGATTATCGTTTTCTGGCTAAAATTGTTATTTCAGAATTATTTTGTGTGCGACTTTTGAGCATTTTTAATACATTCATATAAGCATGTAGTTAAAAATATAATTTTTTTTCTTTAGAGACTGATATTCTGCTAAAATATTGTACAAGTTCTAGTTAACCAAGTATTTAACGTTCATCCATTTACCGAAAGTGATCGCCACTTTTTAACGATCATACACACCCAAAAAAGCATTGCAGGTTGGACAGTAATGTTCCACATTTCGTGCGCACTGCGTACAATATAACATGCCAGCGCAAGGTATGCAGCTGTGGACAAAGAAATATTAGTATGAATACATAAATATTATTGAACTGTTAATAAATAATCCCACATACAGCATTCCAGCGAGAAGTAATGCGATGATGTGTGTCTTCGATGATGCTCGATATTCCAGACGCGAGTTGACCTGCTTTGAACAATTGGGGCAGGTTAAACTGCAAGGAATGGGGCCAATTGGTGTTGACATGTTTTTCCAGTTAATGGATCAATAGTTAAGAGATCTGTAATTCGTAAAGAAATTTGAAGGTAATATACTATTAATGTATGTATATTAGGGTGCTTTTTTGCGGCATTTGTTTTTCACTGCTACCTCGAAATTTTGTGGAAAAGACCTAAAAAAAACTCCCTGAAAATCTAAACCCTTATTATTAACATTAAATACACGCCCAAGGCGTGCAAAGATTTGCCATACAAAATTGCGTAAACGTTGATTGTTTTTCTTTATAATTCTATAGCACAGAGGCATTTTATGGTATAATCATGGTCAATGATGGGTTTTCTACTTGAATGTGGTTGTTGTAATTTAGCATTTTTCTACTAACAACAATCTTTACACTGTGGATGTAGAAACAGCGGAGCAACCTCGAATTTCGTTTTGTTTTTATATTTTCCCGTACTGGCGCGTCCGTTACCAAAAACCTTATTCATTGTTATAACTAGTAGGCAGAATATTTGAAATCCATATAGGTTTCAGTTTTAAAGCAAGATTATTAACTTCTTTTAAAAAATAAAACCATTAGCCCCCGACAAATCGAATTTAAAATTTTATTTGTGTTCGAAATTAGTCGCGTCCGTAACCGTGGGAAAAATTCAATCAAAAAATACACCAACAACTTCTTCCAGCAAGGCATACGCTGGGTTTCCCTTTCCTTGCACTTTTAGATTTAGCTCATTTCGATATTATATCTGAAGAGGAGTTGAGTTTTTGTAGCCACTCAAATTCGAGGTGGACAATGCATTTTTCATAGAGGAACACCTTTATTTCACTGAAGCACAAAGCAAGCCGTCTCAATGCATTTCCTCTAGAAAGCCGACGCACTTTATTGTGCAGATGTAGTTCAGAGCGAGCCGCAGATAGCCGACACCTGGTCTAAGTCTAAGCTATGCAAAAATGTTCCAAATATTGTAGGTATTAAATGTTTTCATTGGTTTTCATATATCGACTGACATCTTTTACGTCCGTAATGAGAAATAGAAGACATTCTTTGACCTTCAATTCCACATTCAAAGAAAATAACTTTTTCTCCAAACATCGCTAAATTTGGAATATTTTTACATGCGCTAAAAAATCAATTTTTTTGTCGCGTCCGTACCGTTTTTTATTTGCTTGTATCTGTGTTCTTAACTGTTTATACTTCCAAAAAATTTTGTTGAATGTAGCAACTTCCCAGTGTTTTGTAAAAGTTGTAATATACATACGATCTTTTGCTTCTCTTCCTATTTTAAGCTTAGTTAAACCCGTGCGAATGTCGGTTTCGTAACCCAGCATATGCTCATATGTATGTACATTAGGGTGCCCATCGAAAAAGTTTTTTTTTTTTTTGAAACTGCACGACCCTACCTCCTAATTGTATTCGTTTTAATTGGAAATATTATTGCCTATTTCTATAGATTTTTCAAAGGTCATTTAGAGAAATGCAAACTCAAATTGAACAGGTTGCAACAGCAACTATACAACAAGTAATTTTTAAGCAAAAAACAAAACCGGCTTCAATTCTCATATAAAAAATATCTCATAAAAAAATATATATATATATATATTTCATGATTCAATGACCGGATCAAAACCAGATTAGTATGGGACCAGCTCTGAGACACTACCTTTCCGATGCAAAAAGAATTATCGAAAGCGGTTGACGTGGTCCAAAGTTATGCGGTTAAAAATAGGGAAATTTTTAGCTGATCATAAAAACTCTACTCTTCTACACAAAAATATCTTTCTAACGGTGTTCTTGGTTTTAAAATCGATCCGGGGCAATCGTCAAACAAAGGCGGAAAAATGTATGTTAGCGTATTAATATATAGATTTGTGCCAGTTACTAAGTATAAGATAGTCCATAAATTTCACAAAAGAGGAAATAAATTTACTTTCTTCAAAAACATTTTAAAAGTTTTCTCACTTATGGCGGTCAAAATATGAGTTTCTACTAAAATTATTCACCAACAAATTTGTGAAGTAGGCAAGCACTGAGACGGTACCGAAAACAAATGTCTTTCTGTGCCACCCCATACGGGGTATTCTTTTTTGCGGATACGAGATATTGCGCTCCAAGGGAAATTTTTAATCTAGGTATGTCTGTAGGTATGCTGCTTTAAAAATATAAAATTCTTACCAAAATGTCTCAATTAATATTTTTTAAAAACCAAAATTCCAGCAACTATGTTCACCTAATGAAATTTGCGACTCAAATACGTCGTCCGCTTTGAATGCCTCGAAACGCTTTAGTTGGTGTCGTAGAATAGATATTTGGTGCCAGCAAATAGTGCATCAGCGGTTGTAACAGCGAAGTACTGTACCCATAAGTACATATGTACGCCCTTCAATTAATGTGCTTATTAAAAAAAAAAGTTATAACAACTAAATGCAAAATTGCACGCAAGGTTGTGCATGTGTTGTACATTAAAGTTATACTATATTTTAAAATTTATCCTTTTATCTTTGAATGTCATCTCAGGGAATACATATCTACAGTTTCGCTGCATAAAGCAAATTGATTAGTCTAATTCATATGTGGTTTGAGACAGGATATTTGGAAATTAATCATAAAAAGGTAATACATAAGCAATTGTTATTTTTTATTTTATTTTTATTTTTTTTATTCGAAAATACGCATATCCGATTAATGTCCATTAATTTTGTTATCAGTAAATATGGTCCAATTGTTTTCCAAAATATTCTGCAGCGTGGTTTATAAACATTTGCATACGCTTAAACCAATTGGTGAAGCATTTTCCTTACAATCAATTGGGAACCTAAAACACATGGTCAACACGATGAAAATCGTTGGCCGCGCAGTTTATCTTTTATGGACGGGAACAAAAGAAAACATTAGGAGCAAAATCAGGACTGAACAGCACAAAATCCGGTGGAAAAAATTAAAATTTTTGAACATTAGAGCACAAGAGACGACCTTAAAGCTAGTGTGGGACTTCCTTCAGTTTTTAACCTTCCGTAAGCTTGATGTTGGGTCCAGAAGACCCCAAAATGGGACGTTACATTTTTCGGCCTATTAAAGAAAGGATTCTTACTTTATTAGTAAATGTATGCAGTAAATGCATAAACGTATAATTTAAATAAAACAATAATTGCTTTACTTCAAACATATATTGATACGACTATATATTTAATAAAAAATAAACACAACATTACTGAACGAGTACGGAAGGTGAAAGACAGGTTGAAGTCCTTTATCCCGTATACATCAACAAGTAGAGCCGATGCACTCCTGCGCCTTAGTTGGCACGAAATAATAATTGTTACAGGTTTTTTTACATTCAGCTTAGTTCTGTGATTTTAGCTCTATGTTTTTAATAGTTCCCTGAAGTTCTTCCCCATTATAATAGCATTAGTATTTTTAATACAAAAATAAGCTATTAATAACAAAATAAAATATTGTTATGTATGTCTGTAATATTAGCTGTCGCGAATCGTTGTATTACAGCCGTTGTCTTAGGGCCGTTTTCTTAAGTAACCTTTAACTTTAAAGCTCACTTTATATTAAAAGGTTGGATTAAGAATAAAGCTATGTATGTCTAAAGCTAAGCATTTCTATTATCGGGTTTTGATGTATGCATGTTTATTGGTTGTAAACCAATTTAAAGCCGATAACTTTACTTTACTTTAGACACAATTATACATTTTAATGCAACCTTTATATATAAAATGAGGTTACTTGAGAAGACGGCTCTTAGCATATTAAGGATAAGATCATATTGATAATACAACTATTTACATCCAGTTCGATTGAGGTATATTTACTCTGGGCATCGGAGAGGCACAGTGGCTTAAGTGCAAGATTTGAACCAACATACCCGCCAAAAAATTTGCTCCTTATGAGCCTTATTTGATATGACCCCAAGTCTTACAGTTTAATCCATGAGCCTGTAAGTAATACCATATAAGGCATAAGGCCTCGTGATAAGACAGTGGGCCTCATGCAGAGATGCCAACCGGGGGAGAATTTCCCGACTTTGGTGGAATTTGTCGAGGGAATCGGGGAATGGCTTTTAATTTTGGGGGGAAATCAAAATACAACCGATTCTTCATTAGAACACTCCTATTGAGAATAAAACTACAACTTGTGTTAACAATCTCCCATACGGTGTTACGGATTTGAAACATAACGTAATTGCCTCATGCAACCGTGTGATATTAAAGAATTTGCCACCGTGCATAGCCGCATTTTTTACTTGACTTTTGTATTCGATACGTCATTTGTCATTTCGTTTGCGCCAAGCCAACTGGCAAAGTTTTGAGCAGTCTAATAAGATTAAGTATCTATCACTATATAAGTAGATAATTTTTCCAAAACTAATTTAAAAAGACTGCAATCAGCAACAAAACAACTATTGAAAAATAAAACCTCTCTTGATTTTTGCGGCTTTTAAATAATTACAAAAAATTTCATAAAGAAATATACGATTTTAAGCACCGTTGTCGCTTTGATAATTTTTAACCAAAATTGGTAATTTTTTTTTCATTTATTTGGTAATTTATTAACCGACTTCCAAAAAAGGAGGAGGTCAACAGTTCTTCGGAATATTTTATTTATTTTTTTATGCATGTTACAGCATAACTTTGGACCACGTCAACCGATTTCTATAATTATTTTTGCATCGGAAAGGTAGTGTCTTAGAGGTAGTCCCATATTAATCTGCTTTAGATGCGATCAGTGGATCATGAAATATATATATATTTTTTTTTAAGTCGTTTTGTTTGCTAAAAATTACTCGTTTTTCAATTTGGTAACTTTTTCGATTCGGTCCTACATGTCACATAGGTCAATACAGGAACTGATTCCATATTAGAAAGTGTCCCGTAAGCGTTTCCTTTCATATAAATAACGAATAATCCTGAAAGTTTCGCAAGGCGAAAAGTTGGTCCAGCGTTCCTTGGTTCTAGAATGGTGTGATCCCTAACAAAACTGCTTGAAAGTGGCTATTGCTATATCTACCGAGCCCTATCCTTGAAGTTTTGGGTGGTCCTACCTTTCCTTGTCAGTTCATCAGCTTTGCATTTGCCATCAATATACCCGTGTACTCCGGCAACCATATGAATATACTTCTATTTATGAAAAATGTAAAAATCATCGATGTTTTTGCAAAACCGCCCATCGGCCCGTTTGAAAAACTTCCAATACGTCGTTCTGGCAAAAATGGGATTTGGTAACGCTGAATTTCAGGCAACGAGATTTATGCATATAAATTTTAAAATCGTTATTAAAACAACAGATTTGTAAAATAATAGCTAGAGAAAATATCGCCTATCAAGGCAATGCCTTCAAAGAAAAACCGTTTTTTCGCTTTCCTGTTAAATTTGAGTGCCATAAGATAGGCGGTTTTGCAATTTTGGTCGATTGGCGGTTTTGCAAAAACATCGACGATATGTTTTCGCCTAAAAAGCTATGGTAATCAGTAGGGCACTTCACGTGAGTCGAAACCTTTCAGGGCTGCCTTGAACCGTTGAATTTTTGAGATATTTTCCGCCATTTGTTGACATATGTATGTACATGTATGTTGGTCATAACTGGACAAACGTTGATTTTAAAGTGCTCCAAATTTTAAGGTTTAAGTATTCGCATAAATACGGCAATCCGAGTAGCCTCATAAAAAGTCCAATGAGGCCAAGTCGGATGATCGCAGTGGCCAAATGAAATCCCCTCTACTGAAAATTATGTGCCTGATAATCCTCTGTTGCAATGAACGGTATCCATGACAATGCGAATGATCATATGTCTTCAGTTGTTTTGTGACCTGAGCTTTGTATGAATGGAGGTGTATGTATATCCAAATGCAAAACATACTATTTTCAGCCATAAGACAGTACCACGCTCATATAACGACACACAATTGACAAATTTGTTTCTTCGGCCACACTTAGGTTTGAAATCATAACCAAGCATTTCTGGTGTTGTAGCTTCCAGCGCTCACGCTGATATAAAAATTATAGCTTAATGGAGCGCTGATTGCCTGGGAAGCTTCGTGTCTTCAGATATACATATATGTACAAACATATGTATGTATATTTCAGCACATAAAATAATTTTGGTAATTTTTTGTTGAATTTGGTAACTCTTTCTGGGGATTTTGGTAAAAAATAAATAAATCTTGTGGCAACACTGATTCTAAGGAATAATCCATCTATGCTCGATATACATACATACATATAACCAAATAAAAACCAGGACGAAATATTTAAGGCAAGTTTTGGCTATTTTTCTTTATTTAATTTAATGTTTATTATTTTTTTATGAAAGTATAGCCGATTACTTAACAAACACGATATAAAGCTAAATTTCAGACTTTGCGCAAAAATTATGAAAATTCAGAAAAGTTTTATCAAAATTTCTTAGAGTTCAATTCGACATTTGTTTGTTTACATTTTCTTATTCACATTTAGCTTCTGTCCGAAGTAGCCGCGGTGTAGAATACCAACCGTTGCCAAAAAAATAGAAAAAGTGACTCAGTAGAACTTTTCATGCTGATTGCAACCATACCAAGTTTATTTGGCACAAATAAAAACCAAACCCAATAAAAGAGGTTAAAGTTAAACTTTTATATTTTTTTTATATTTATAATATCTCGGTAACTATTTGAACGATCGCAAAAGTATTGATACTAATTCAAAGATAATTTAAGTACCGTTTACGCGACGTAAATAGTATAAGCCTTTTTAAAACAAATTTTAAATAAAAGCCATTTCAAAAAAATATATATTTATATATATTTTAGTTATTAGGTATTTCTGGCCTAAAAAAATAAAAAAATGAGAAAGTAATGTAAACCAAGTGGAAACCCTTCAATTCGGTTTATTTAGATGGAATTAGTTTTTTCACAGGTTATGATGTCGAACAAATATTATTTAAAAAAAGGAAAAAATTTAACTTTAATTATTGATATTTTCTTTGTTTTTTACTTCCGCCAGATAATTTTGGTGGGATTGAAATCAGCACTAAGAGACCTATCGAGCCACATTTTTGGTTTTGGCATAGCTAGATTGTTGATATTCTAGACATATGTGCACGGAGCGACCTCGGACTATTTCTGATTAAATCCTGCAGTACGGGAACAGGCTAACTGTCGGAAAATTGGTTGCAGGTTTGGATTATCAAAGACACAAACCAATTTCAGTAAAAAAAGGTTGCATTTCCAGGAACTCCAAAAAAAGTGGTGTTTAAGGAGAGTTTAACGAAAACTTTTTGAATGGTAAACTCCCAGTTTATGCGTAGTGTTTAACGCTAAATACCAAAATGGCCGATAAACTCGAGTTTATGGCTCAACCTGAACACAATATTGGATAAGTTGAGCTGAGGTGGGATGAGTTTAGGCCAGATAAACTGAGTTGAGGTGAAATACTCTTAGTTGGGGTGAGATGAATTGAGTTGAGCTGAAATGAGGTGAGTTGGAATGAGGTGAGTTAGGGTGAAATGAGAGGAACTGATGTGAAGTTAGTTGAGGTGAGATGAGTGGAGTTGAGGTGTTTTGAACTCAGCTGTTGTGAGTTGAGATGAAATGCATAATTCAACAATATAACATAAAATAACTTAACATAAAACACCACAACATAACATAACAAAACAAAGCGTTGCAGTTTTACCTTTTTCTTTGCCTTTGAATCTACCTTTATCACTATATCACTTTCTCAGTCTATCGTTTTTTGAATTTACCTTCCTCTTTGTATATGTCTTTAGAATTTTTTACTTTAATTTTAATCTTTGCCTTTATCCTTTTCTTCTTATACATACTCAACTTTATTTTATTCCTTGAATCTTACAGCCCACATCATTTACAAAATTCATCGTACGACTACTGTCATAATTACTGCGTCTAAAACCCAGTATACGGGCATGTGCTGCATCGTACGATTTGAAATCGGTATTTAATTCTTGTTCACCACTTCTTCCAATATCGATAACGCGGGACTAAAATTATTCTTATTTGACGCTGTAACCGCTTAAGCAATTTTGGCGGAGCTCAACAAAGCACCCCAGTAGTTTCTTTTCTGTGCCAACTGACGTAATTTGAAAATGCCAAGTGAAGCCAATTCCTTCTCCACTTGTTCTTACCATCGCAGGGGGGCCTCCCTCTTCCTCTGCTACCACCAGAGGGTTCCGAGTTGAACAATTTCAGAGCTGAAGCGCCGTGTCCATTCAAACCACATAACGAAGACAGCGGAGCTGCTGTAGTTGAATTCGTTTGTGAAGCTCATACAGCTCATCGTTCCATCATCTGCGACACTCGCCGTCGCCAACGCGTAAAGGGCCGTAAATCTTCCACAAAATCTTTCTCTCCGATACTCCAAGAGCCGCCACAATGGATGTTGCCATTCTCCATGCTTCTGCGCCATATACCAGCACGGGCATGATGAGTGACTTATAGAGTGTGGTTTTCGTATGTCGAGAGAGGACATTCAGGAGTGCCTACTTCGTCCAAAGTAGCACTTGTTGTCAAGAGTGTTTCTGCGTTGGCTTTCCATGCTGACATTATTATCGGTATTAATTCTGGTTCTCAGGTAAGCTAAGTATGCTTAATACGCTGACTGTTTGTTTGATGACAGGAGATACTTCGTCTTGTCCTGGTTCGCTTTGCTTCCTTATCCAACTTGGAAAAGGCAGAACAGACTTCGCGGTTTTTGTACCGATGATGTCGATGTCATCGGCTTACGCAAGCAATTGCAATAAATTGTTCCTGAGGGGTTCAGCTCTGCAGCTCTTATATACATATTGTCCAGCTTCAGAGGAAAGATCACTTGAAAGGATCTCGCCCTGTCTGCGATCCCGGTTGGTGGTGAACGGCTCTACCATCAATCAGTCATTAAAATTACGTAAATTCTTAAAAAAGAACTGCGAGAAGATTTCAAAACCCCTTTCGACAACACGAAAATAAATGTGTAATATGGCTGTATAAATTGCCTTTGAGCAACACTACCAGCTCCATCAGGATTAGGATTTAGTGTCATTGTGTCATGTTGGAGATTGAATAATAAGAGCTGTAGAACAGAAATGCTCAGGAACAATTTTATGCAAGAGTGGAACAAGCGAAGAAGTACTTGGCTTCAAGTGCCCCTTTCCAACTGGCGTCAGTTAGCACAGAACTAGGTTTGTTATTTACTCTACTTGATGCGGCCAAAAACGCATACGAGGTCAAAACGCCAAACAAGAAGATTTTCTTTTATTTAATTTTATTTTATGAATGAAAAAAATGCAAAAGAAAAACAGTTATTATAAGGTTTTGGCTTCGTTTATCACAAGTATATCATATATTTATCGGTAAATGCTTTTTTATCGTTAACAAAGTAAACTTATTAATCTTTATAAAGTAAAAATTTTTCTTTACATTGTCTTATACAAATACTACAGCATATAAGCATAGAATACAAATCGTTTTTTTTTTATTACACATGAGTACTCTATGCATATGTAAAATTTGCTTTGAGTGCATGCGCTCGTGTGTAGGTTGTATAGTGTTTTATAGTCACTACATAAACAAATTTACATATTTATGCATATACATAAGTGGTTTTGTATTTTTTTCTAACCGGTGACCCGTCCTTGTAATCCAATCGATCAAGTTTCACACTTCACCTGGAAGCCGTTCGTTATTTCATCTAAAGTGTTCTGCTTTTCGTTTATAGCTTTGGCTATTAAGTATAAAATTGTTACGCGCGTGCGTTAGGATTTTTTACTTCCTTTTGATATAATTCATATTAATTTGAATAGGTGCCAATGAAAGCGTTGCAATTTGGACAATAATGATTTGCATTTTGGCAGGACTTCATGCAATAGGGTACACACACGCAAGGCCAACAACTGAAAGTGAGAAGAAAGAGAAAGAATGGTTAGTTTGCTATGTTTTTTTTACATAACTATGCACCAATTTTTATATTTTTAAATATATTTAATAATCTTTGTAAACAAAATATTGAAATGTGTTAATCATGCTTAATGCTTGGCGGTTCGAAAACGCAAACTCAGAAAACGGCTGCAAAAACGCCGCGAATAGGTCTTAAAACAGCTGGATAAAGCCAGCGGTGAACGTTTTTTTCTAACAGCTTTGGCCCCTCTACTGGCAACGGAAAATCGCCGAGCGCATTTCTGCCTTGAAGAAGCTTTTCATTAAAACCACTGGCCGTTCGAAGGTGGCGTAAAATGGTTGGTCCTTCCATTTGTGATATAATAACAGAATGCACACCAAAAATTGGAGGAGAAGCTCGGCCAAGCACTTAGCAAAAGTGTAAGCGCCAAATATTATTGTTATGAAACGTTTTGATGTTAAGTCGAATTGTTTTGCCTATAGCACTTTTGGATATGCATTGTTGTACAGAAGCTTTCCTGTGTTTGCAGCTAAGCATCGCATCCCACTACTTTGTTTAATTGTCGTTGAGTTGGCCATGGTATTTTTAAATATTTTTGCAAAGTGATAAGTTCCACTTGATATCTCACAAAGAGGCTTCTGTCTCAAATCGCATTTTTAGTCATGTATAAAAATAATACTTATAATATCGATTTATTAACAGTACATGATGGAATGTTTTTAATAAGAGGTAAAGAATGCATCCCGAAAGATAGAAAGATAAACAACTTTATGGTGGTATTGATTTTGTAAAAGTTTATAAAATGCACAAAATCAAACATTCCGTATCTTTATACTTTAAATATTTTCAAATAACTGAGAAAATTTCATGTTATAGTTACTCGCTGGATAAGTTTTTTAAACTTTTGTTTGAATCAAATATTTCGTGACGCTATTTTCTTAATTTCCATTAAAAAGTCATCTAACTTTTCCAAAGTTTTAGACCATGAAAATTGTATTGCATTATTTTCGTACGCCAACCACAGGCTTTTGAATCTAAAAAGTCATAACCCTAATGCATCGTTACATGATCTTCAAAGTTGTATGATTCATAACCATTTACTGGATGCTTATGTACATATTTATTAGAAGATAATGTTATAGAATTTATGTCGAATTGATAAGCTGAACAAATTGTATGACGTATGAGAAATTCCTTGAAAAAGGTATACATACAGTTTGTGAGTCACTTAGCTGATAATAGTTATCAATATCATTTACATTAGGAAGCCCCACAAAAAAAAGTTCTGTTTTACAATGGAAAACGTTCGGTTTATATACATACTTTGTGGCTTCTAGTGCACTGAATCGGGATCAAATTAGATAAATTTCTAAGCTGGA
>NW_023458561.1:21511734-21518844 GCF_013731165.1 Rhagoletis pomonella
TAGCCTTATAACCAGAAGGGAGTGAAAATCAACAGATTTTTTTTTTTAAATTATTGCTCATTAAAAATATTCACTGTTCACACTTTTCAACCTACAATAGTATACACAGTACCAGCGCCCAGCAGTGCGTTCTCGTAGTCGCCTGATGCTTGACAGTGGTCAACACTTGTGCATGGCACGAGGGACAAACGATGCGCGTCGGCTCATTGCTGACGGGTACACCTGCTGAACTCGTTGCTTGAATTATCACTGTTTGGCTATGTGGTGGTGGTGGTTGGTAGGTTTGCGCAGGTGTAAAGCCGGGCTGCGAATTCGACATGGCGTATGATTTTTTGCAACTGTTCTAAATTTAACCAAAATTTGAATGCACGATGATGCTAATCACTTGTCGGTAAGCTTTTTTTAATAATATCGATTTTATGTACAAACGCGGTGCTGGACAAAACTTAACTGAAGAGGATATCACAAACAGCTTTTTATTAAGTTCTTACCTACCGCTGATGTAAAATACCCGCTGCAATCTTATCTCAACAGGTGTATGTGAATATGATTGCAAAACGCTACATACATACATACATATTGAAAGAAGAGCGTTTTTACTGCCTCTGTCTTATCTTTTTCAACTGAATGCACGGCATATATCAAAAACCCACATAAATACATAAATAAAGTTGTTAGTAATTTTTTACACAGCAAATACCTATATATGTATATTAGGGCGGATCAATTTTTATGGGAAATTTTTCCGACTATGAGCGTATAGCACAGAAGAAAACCATGGGTCTAATATCAATATGGAGTTTGCCAAATTGCGCAAATCGGGTTCTTAGCATTTTGCTATAGTGTCGCAAAGAAGTGCTTAAATTTTGTATAAAAACATGCCATAAGCGTTTTTTTGGTATGAGGCATCAATTTCTGCACTTATCTTTTTCTTAAAACCTCCACCAGAGGGCGCAATAGTGAAAATTTCACATTTTCTTTGAAAATGGTTTCTTCGGCAAATTTGCTTAGAATTGTTTGCTATACGCGCATGGAAATAAAATTTACCCACCCGCATGTAGTAATACCTGTATTTCAGTAATTTTTTATGGTCTCAACATAATCTTATCGGTAAAAGATTCTCTTGAATAGGCTATCTAATACAGATAATTTCTATAAACTTCCGCAACTGAATCAGATTTGTCATCAACTCAGAACACCTGGGCATATGTTTGTACACACTTGTAAGTTATTTATAGGCTCATTATCCATTCATTCCCGAACTTAAGCTTATTAATCAACAAACTTTTTATTATGCCCTTTAAATACATTTGTATGTTTATCGATTCAGTGGAATTTATTTATATTAGGGTAGTCTTTAAATGTAGGAAGCTAATTTTTACATTTGATTTCCTAAGCCTCAACCCCTTTCTCGATTCTACTATAGTCAAAGATATTACATATAAATTTGGCCCCGATTGGAGGCGTTTAAGGCGTGTCGCACTGGGCGAAAAGTTCAGATTCCTCTATGGAGACTCAAAAAATTTAAATTAATTTTTTTTCATCTAATACCCAAAATCGACACAAGCATAGTCGAAGATATCACATATAAATTTTGGCTCCGATTGAAGTCGGTTAAGGCGTGGCGCACAGGAGTCAAAATTCAAATTACCATATGAAGACGTCTTAACCGTCTCCAATTGGGATCAACATTTATATGTGATATCTGTGACCATGGTATTACCGATTGAGGGGATGAGACTGAAAAATTAGCTTTAATTTTAAGGACGAACCTAATGTATATGAACAAATAAATGAGTATAGGGATACATTTTATATAATCCCCATCAGTATTATGCTGCTTTCGTAATGCTGAAGCATTTCTTAAGTAGCTTCTCCGTGGTCCAAATGTAATTACGGTTATGGAAAACGATTGACAAAAACAGCTTAAGAAGTTATGGACGATAGAAAATAAATTATTTTAACTGTCGTATTGAAATCTACCTCAAATGTTAAGTGTAACATAGCCAGTGAAAAACTAAAGAAGTGTTTTTTCGGATACTTGGTTATCTTTTCCAAAGGATATATACATGGGCGTATATAGGGGCAAGTGGGGCAGCTGCCCCCCCAAACTCAAGAAATTTTGCATTTTATTCTTGTTAATTATTGGCGCTGTAACCGCCTAAGTGATTTTGGCCGAGTCCAAAGGAGCTGGTCAGTTAAATGCAGGCACTGCTGAATTTCCATATACATCCTTTCGAGTTTTGGGAGAAAGGCGACTGAAATGTATCGTTATTGCAATCTTTTATATGTATGTATGTGTTATAAAACATACATTTTTGTTGTTCTGCAACTCAGCTTTTACTACCGAAATAGTCACTCAGGTGAACTATACTCGTTCAATAAGATGAACGAAGTGAGAATCAGAAGAGCTAGTTCTTTGAGCTGAACGAACTAGAAGTGAACTAATCTTTGAAGTGAACTAAAAAAACGTAATCTAGTTAAAGACATACATATATATGTATGTATGTACATTGACATATACATTGTTCTATTAACCCAATATATTAACAAACCCAACTAACTAAAAATCCAAAATTCACTTTATTATTGATTATGATACATATTCAGATCGTTTTATGAAATAAACAATTTTAATTAGTTACTGCTTTTTCTATTTCAGCGATGATGTGAGAGAGGATCTTTCTACACATATTAAAGTAACCATATGTATGTAAGTATGTTTAGTGATGGGTGAATTGCTTATTTATTGACGAACTTCCGAGCCGTTCTAACTTCTTTTATTAACGTTAAAAACCAGAAAAAATCGAGGAATATACGTGTTATAAATAAATGTATTTGCATATTGCGCCATGCAGTTCTTCAAGAATTATGACATGGAATGTGTTTCGTATTTCCAATTGTCTAAATAGGTACATACCTACATATGGCGAAACCAACTTATAAAAATTTGCGTTAATTTTTTATATATTTTATTTTGAACGGTCTTCCGCATTTTCTTCTGCAAAGAAAGTCGCACCTTTTATTTTATTTTTTTCAAAGCAAAGCATTATATTAATGAAACTCCCTAAAAATGTTCTAAAAGCTCAGACTAAAAAGTTTGTTCAGTTTTCCTAAACTTTGTGCAAAGTTTGAAACTTTTTTCGCAAGCATTTCAGTTTGAGGTAAACAGTTGCGTCTTAGAAACGCGCCCCAAAAATCACTCATACACTCATCAAAATCCTTTTTTCTTTTTTTTCTTGAAAAATGTTTCACATACAAACTTTTTGATAAAACAAATAGTTTTTGAAGATATGCCATCTGAAAAAAAATTGAAAAAAATCACAATGGTAGCTCGGAGTATTGCTCAATATTTGATTATAGTATTATGGGGTGCACGCTACAATAATGCTTTGTTGTGCTGGAACAGCGTTTCTCCGAATTACACTACTTCTTTCTTATATTTTTATATGAAGATGAAATTGAATGTTAAGAAAATAAGCCGCAAAGTGCGGTTTCTAATTGTATTAGCCCTGGTAAGGCATAGTCCACCTTGCGGTGGATTTCGTTAAATAGACTTGCAAATGGTATAAATAGGGTATTCTCTGAGTCTTGCAAAGCCCTTGCACGGCGCACGGATTGCACGATTTGCAAAGCAATCTGTAAAAATTTCCTATACTGGTGTGGAGTCTAAAAAATGTTTCTCAGTTGCCTTTTAACTTTAAGTTTAACACTTAAAACAGAACTGGGTGTCGAAATCATTATTATTGCCCGGAAGGACATTATCTGACATCTTCTTTTTAAAAATGGTCCATTCGCAAGGTCCAATTTTCAATTACTCCTTCCAGCATTGCGAGGATTACACCATTAATGTTGGCTTCCAAGTTTTGAATCATCGACGAGGATACTCAGCTACAGTAAAAGGTATGTAAACGTGGTTTGAAATCCTCAGTTTTAATCACATTCATTTAGGCTGTATTTCTTTATTCATTCTGAAGGTTTGGAATAAACTTTTTTGTTTACTTACTCTTTAGAACGTTCCTGATGATATGTTAACGTATATTTCAAACGCATTCTGTTTATTCCGGCTGTGAAATTGGATTATCCGGAATGTATAAAGAAACGCAGCCTTAAACAAATTTGTTTGTTAATTAAAAAACACATTTATTTGAAAGTAATTTAAAATCGCTACCGAAAAGACAATTTTTGAAGAAAAAAAAAAATCATGTTTTTTCCTCTGTCAACTTTAGAACTGGCTCGGAGCTATAAAAACCGGGATGCAGAGCCATCTAGATTACGGACTGGTTCCGAACTATCGAAACAGCGATGCGACGGGTAGTTATTGACACTTCGTTGGACATCGCAGTGCTAAATTCGCCAGTTTATAGCATACAAAAGTGAATTAACGCGCACTAGTTATGGTTCTAAAATCTCTAGTACCGAATCAGTTCGGGACCAGTGCGTTACCACAGGGATTATTAAATGTGTGAATGCAAAATATCTACGTATATAGATATATGTATATGTAAATACATACATACATACATACATATCTTTTTGTGAGGTGCTTAGTGCAAAAAGCTTCTAGACCTTTATTTTCAAGTGGTTTTGTTTACATTCGCTACATTTTTGTTGAAATAAGTTATCTGCTTTGTAATCGCTGATAAAAGCCGAAAAAAACTCACCATGTTTTACTGAAGTAGCAGCAATATGGTGAGTTTAGTTTCCTGTTCTACACAAAGGCGATTTTTAGCGAAGGAAATATATTTTGAACTCCAAATAAACGACTGTGTATTGTACATACATACCCAGTGGGAAAATGGGAATGCATTATTTTTTTCACCCAGAAAAGATTAGCAATTACGGTTAAACGAAAAGATGCATCGCAACGTAAGTGAGCGGATGATGTGTAGTTTTGGAGACACAAACAAAAAAATAAGTTTGAAAACTAACTGAAGTATGTTTTATTCACGTTATCTGAACAGCTGCTGTACCGAATGGATGCGTGAAACGGAAAACGTGTCAGCTGACACGATCAAACCGCGCTCTAAATTTCAGCAATTTCTAAAGGCTGCAAATTTGTTGGACTACATGTGCTACAAGGGTGGTGGAAACGCTATGGCACAAAGTGTAAAATATTGCAACTCCTTCTTCTTCTTCTTCTTTGCTGGCGTTGTAACCGCCTAAGCAATTTTGGTCGAGTCCCAAACATTACACCATTTTTTTCACTTCTGTGCCAACCCACGCCAATTGCAAATGCCAAGTGAAGCCAAGTCCTTCTCCACCTGGTCCTTTGTTACCAGCATCACGACCCGCCTTGAATGCTTTAAGAGCAGGAGCGTTTCTGTCCATTCGAGCGACATGACCTAGCTAGCGTAACCGATGGATTTAAATTCGCCGCACTATGTGTGTTTTGTTATAAAGCTCATACAGCTCATCGTTATATCGTCTGTGGTATTTGCCATCGCCAATGTGTAAAGGCATATAAACCTTTCGCAGAATCTTTCTCACGAAATCTTTCTCATTGGTCGTGCCTCGGCGCCATACACCAGCACAGGCATTATGAGTGACTTATAGAATGGGTTTTCGTACGACCAGAGAGGACTCTACTTCTCAATTGCCTACTCAGTCCAAAGTAGCACTTGATTGCACGAGTGATTCTGGTTCCCAAATAAACGACAACAGAGACATGAGTGCCAAGACGCGTATGCTCTGACTGTTTGTGTGATGACAGGAGATACTTCGTTTTGTCCTCGTCCATCACCAGACACATTCGCTTTGCTTCTCTTTCTAATCCCGAAAAGGCAGAGCAGACGTAGCCCATGTTTTTACCAATAATGTCGATATGGTCGGCATACGCCAGCAATTGAGCGCTCTTTTAGAGTATTGTGGCTGGGCGGTTTAGTTCTGCGGCTCTTATTATCTTCTCCAACATCAGGTTAAAGAAATGGCACAAAAGGAAGTCACCTTGTCTGAAATATCGTTTGGTAGCAAACGGCTCGGAGAGGTCCTTGCCAATTCTGATATTGTAAAACGTCATTTTACACAGTCGTATTTTCGCGCGGATTTACAAATACAGACAATATGGCATAAAGACAACTTCTATTCGTGCTACCGAAAGCGGCTTCGAAATCAACAAATGTATGGCGTGTGTTCATCCTATCCTCTTTTCCAAGATTTGGCGTATTGTGAATACCTGGCCAATGGTGGATTTGCTAGGTTTAAAGCCACGCTGATAAGGCCCGTTGGCGGTGCGCTTTAGCCGGGCACACAATACTCTCGAAAACACCTTGTAACCTAAGGTCAGGAGGTTGATCGCGCGGCATTTGGCGCGTATGGCGGGGTCGCTTCTCTTGTGGATTGGGCAGAACACACTTCATGCTTCATGTCAGCTCCTCGCCACCGTACTTGATTAGCTCGCGTGTCAGGAAGTCCGGTACTGCAGCTTTGTGGTTTTTCAGCCGAATAGGCACAAACGTCATTTCTCAGAAACAAAATTATGAGTATAATCTGTCGTGTATTATTTATATGGAAGAAAATTAAATCTATTTGCAATACACTCGTAACCAGATTCATTTAGGCAAGTCTTGGCATGAGTTGTAAAAAGCTGCAGTTTTGTTATTTATATAGAGAAAAATAAAGTGTAAAAATGGCGCCGAAAACTGTTCAGTAGCTTAAAATCATTTTAGTAAAAACTTCGTTTAAGTAAACGGAATTTCAACTAAGTTTAAACCAGCCCTAAATGTAGCGCCCAACTTAGCCGACTTTGCAGAATCATAAATCCGTTTATATTTGTGTGCTAGCTTTTCCTTTTAAAATGCTCTCTGGCAAATTTTATCTCTCCACTCTAATACCGGCTGTGGTAGGAGCAAACTCACCAGACCAGTTCGTGTCGCTGGGAACGCAGTAAACATGCAAACATTAACTCAAACATTGCGAAATTTCTGTTTGTATGCCTAAACTTATTTGCTGACACATGTATGTATGTACGTAAATATATGTATTTATTTTGGTGTCAAGATAACTTAAGTAGGCACATATTTGCTTTTGCCTTTGCAAGCATTTCCATATTTCTTTCACGAAGCACCACAGATTAAAAGTACTTACATAAAAAGGCAGAGTATCAGCGCC
>NW_023458561.1:21518944-21526969 GCF_013731165.1 Rhagoletis pomonella
GGCGCTGATACTCTGCCTTTTTATGTAAGTACTTTTAATCTGTGGTGTTTCGTGAAAGAAATATGGAAATGCTTGCAAAGGCAAAAGCAAATATGTGCCTACTTAAGTTATCTTGACACCAAAATAAATATATTTACGTACATACATACATGTGTCAGCAAATAAGTTTAGGCATACAAACAGAAATTTCGCAATGTTTGAGTTGATGTTTGCATGTTTACTGCGTTCCCAGCGACACGAACTGGTCTGGTGAGTTTGCTCCTACCACAGCCGGTATTAGAGTGGAGAGATAAAATTTGCCAGAGAGCATTTTAAAAGGAAAAAGTTAGCACACAAATATAAACGGATTTATGATTCTGCAAAGTCGGCTAAGTTGGGCGCTACATTTAGGGCTGGTTTAAACTTAGCTGAAATTCCGTTTACTTAAACGAAGTTTTTACTAAAATGAGTTTAAGCTACTGAGCGGTTTTCGGCGCCATTTTTACACTTTATTTTTCTCTATATAAATAACAAAACTGCAGCTTTTTACAACTTATGCCAAGACTTGCGTAAATGAATCTGGTTACGAGTGTATTGCAAACAGTTTTAATTTTATTCCATATAAATAATACACGACAGATTATACTCATAATTTTGTTTCTGAGAAATGACGTTTGTGCCTATTCGGCTGAAAAACCACAAAGCTGCAATACCGGACTTCTTGACACGCGAGCTAATCAAGTACGGTGGCGAGGAGCTGACATGAAGCATGAAGTGTGTTCTGCCCAATCCACAAGAGAAGCGACCCCGCCATACGCGCCAAATGCCGCGCGATCAACCTCCTGACCTTAGGTTACAAGGTGTTTTCGAGAGTATTGTGTGACCGGCTAAAGCGCACCGACAACGAACTGATTGGGCCTTATCAGCGTAGCTTTAAACCTAGCAATCCCACCATTGGCCAGGTATTCACAATACGCCAAATCTTGGAAAAGACCCGCGAGAATAGGATGAACACACGCCATACATTTGTTGATTTCGAAGCCGCTTTCGGTAGCACGAATAGACGTTGTCTTTAAGCCATAATGTCTGTATTTGTAAATCCGTGCGAAAATACGACTGTGTAAAATGACGTTTTACAATATCAGAATTGGCAAGGACCTCTCCGAGCCGTTTGCTACCAAACGAGATTTCAGACAAGGTGACTTCCTTTTGTGCCATTTCTTTAACCTGATGTTGGAGAAGATAATAAGAGCCGCAGAACTAAACCGCCCAGGCACAATACTCTAAAAGAGCGCGCAATTGCTGGCGTATGCCGACCATATCGACATTATTGGTAAAAACATGGGCTACGTCTGCTCTGCCTTCTCGGGATTAGAAAGAGAAGCAAAGCGAATGTGTCTGGTGATGGACGAGGACAAAACGAAGTATCTCCTGTCATCACACAAACAGTCAGAGCATACGCGTCTTGGCACTCATGTCTCTGTTGTCGTTTATTTGGGAACCAGAATCACTCGTGCAATCAAGTGCTACTTTGGACTGAGTAGGCAATTGAGAAGTAGAGTCCTCTCTGGTCGTACGAAAACCCATTCTATAAGTCACTAATCATGCCTGTGCTGGTGTATGGCGGCGAGGCACGACCAATGAGAAAGATTTCGAGGGAAAGATTTAGCGAACGGTTTATATGCCTTTACACATTGGCGATGGCAAAGACCATAGACGATTTAACGATGAGCTGTATGAGCTTTACAACAATACACACATAGTGCGGCGAATTTAAATCCATCGGTTACGCTAGCTAGGTCATGTCGCTCGAATGGACAGAAACGCCCCTGCTCTTAAAGCATTCAAGGCGGGTCGTGATGCTGGTAACAAAGGACCAGGTGGAGAAGGACTTGGCTTCACTTGGCATTTGCAATTGGCGTGGGTTGGCACAGAAGTGAAAAAAAATGGTGTAATGTTTGGGACTCGACCAAAATTGCTTAGGCGGTTACAACGCCAGCAAAGAAGAAGAAGAAGGAGTTGCAATATTTTACACTCTGTGCCATAGCGTTTCCACCACCCTTGTAGCACATGTAGTCCAACAAATTTGCAGCCTTTAGAAATTCTGATCACCGTCTTTGTGGCTCCCGAAAACTCCGTTAGGGTTTTTTTCCCCGATTGCAAACATGTTATAATTGCACCAAGTGCGGTTACCGAAAACACGTTGGCATAAATATGTGGTACCACGTCAAATTTCAAAAAATTTATAACAATCTTATTTTTTTGTTAGCAGATTGTTGTAAGTATTAACTTGGGACCTTAGTTATTGTTTTTCTATTGCTGAAATTTAGAGCGCGGTTTGATCGTGTCAGCTGACACGTTTTCCGTTTCACGCATCCATTCGGTACAGCAGCTGTTCAGATAACGTGAATAAAACATACTTCAGTTAGTTTTCAAACTTATTTTTTTGTTTGTGTCTCCAAAACTACACATCATCCGCTCACTTACGTTGCGATGCATCTTTTCGTTTAACCGTAATTGCTAATCTTTTCTTGGTGAAAAAAATAATGCATTCCCATTTTCCCACTGGGTATGTATGTACAATACACAGTCGTTTATTTGGAGTTCAAAATATATTTCCTTCGCTAAAAATCGCCCAATCTCTTTTGTTATAGCGCGCCTTTGTGTAGAACAGGAAACTAAACTCACCATATTGCTGCTACTTCAGTAAAATATGGTGAGTTTTTTCGGCTTTTATCAGCGATTACAAAGCAGATAACTTATTTCAACAAAAATGTAGCGAATGTAAACAAAAGCACTTGAAAATAAAGGTCTAGAAGCTTTTTGCACTAAGCACCTCACAAAAAGATATGTATGTATGTATGTATGTATTTACATATACATATATCTATATACGTAGATATTTTGCATTCACACATTTAATAATCCCTGTGGTAACGCACTGGTGCCGAACTGATTCGGTACTAGAGATTTTAGAACCATAACTAGTGCGCGTTAATTCACTTTTGTATGCTATAAACTGGCGAATTTAGCATTGCGATGTCCAACGAAGTGTCAATAACTACCCGTCACATCGCTGTTTCGATAGTTCGGAACCAGTCCGTAATCTAGATGGCTCTGCATCCCTGTTTTTATAGCTCCGAGCCAGTTCTAAAGTTGACAGAAGAAAAAACATGATTTTTTTTCTTCAAAAATTGTCTTTTCGGTAGCGATTTTAAATTACTTTCAAATAAATGTGTTTTTTAATTAAAAAACAAATTTGTTTAAGGCTGCGTTTCTTTATACATTCCGGATAATCCAATTTCATAGCCGGAATAAACAGAATGCGTTTGAAATATACGTTAACATATCATCAGGAACGTTCTAAAGAGTAAGTAAACAAAAAAGTTTATTCCAAACGTTCAGAATGAATAAAGAAATGCAACCTAAATGAATGTGATTCAAACTGAGGATTTCAAACCACGTTTACATACCTTTTGCTGTAGCTGAGTGTCCTCGTCGATGATTCAAAACTTGGAAGCCAACATTAATCGTGTAATCCTCGCAATGCTGGAAGGAGTGATTGAAAATTGGACCTTGCGAATGAACCATTTACACCTAAGTCGTGGGCAAGCATATGAATGAAATTATTTTTAAAAAGAAGATGTCAGAGAATGTCCTTCCGGGCAATAATAATCATTTCGACACCCAGTTCTGTTTTAAGTGTTAAACTTAAAGTTAAAAGGCAACTGAGAAACATTTTTTAGACTCCACACCAGTATAGGAAATTTTTACAGATTGCTTTGCAAATCGTGCAATCCGTGCGCCGTGCAAGGGCTTTGCAAGACTCAGAGGATACCCCTATTTGTACCATTTGCAAATCTATTTAACGAAATCCACCGCAAGGTGGACTATGCTTTACCAGGGCTAATACGCACTTTGCGGCTTATTTTCTAACATTCAATTTCATCTTCATATAAAAATATAAGAAAGAAGTCGTGTAATTCGGACAAACGCTGTTCCAGCACAACAAAGCATTATTGTAGCGTGCACCCCATAATACTATAATCAAATATTGAGCAATACTCCGAGCTACCATTGTGATTTTTTTCAACTTTTTTTTCAGATCGCATATCTTCAAAAACAATCTTTTTTATCAAAAAATTTGTATGTGAAACATTTTTCAAGAAAAAAAAGAAAAAAGGATTTTGATGAGTGTATGAGTGATTTTTGGGGCGCGTTTCTAAGACGCAACTGTTTACCTCAACTGTTGCTGAAATGCTGTCAACTGTTGATTTCAAGAGTTACGTCTTAGAAGGTATGATACATAAACTGCCAAAACATTTGTAAACAAGCAAAATTAAATAAAACAGCACAAAAATAAAAAAAATATAAGCCCTAAAGTATGTTTTAAAGTGTAAGTAAAGTGTAAAGTATATTTTATTTTTAATATATGTATTTGTACGTGTATTTTATATTATTAACAGCCAGTTTCGCCAGCAATTTACAGACAAATTATTTTTTATTTGAATTTTCTATGAAAACTGACGGAAGGGAAACATCATTTTTGACTTAGATAAATTGTTGACTTCATGTAGCGAAATAATTTTATGATGGAAAAAATGGCGTAAAGTTTCCGACTGTTGAGCTGAGTGGAACTACTCAACTGTGCGTTTCTGAAACAAACACTTAACAGTTTAGTAATAGCTACGTCTTAGAAACGCGCCCATTGGCGAGATATTTGGAAAATGTATAATTAAAGCTCAAATTTCATATCCATCAACCCTAAAAATTTGAAACAAATCAAACACATGAAGTGTGAACCCCGTCCATTTTGGTATGGAACGCTCTATATACTATAACCGCAACATAATATATCTAATGCCTTCTCTTTGCCCTACGCACAAACACTAGGAAGAGGGCGATGAGAATGCAACATTTTTTGTAGAAACGGAAACTCCAAAAGTTTCAAACTTTGCAGAAAGTTTAGGAAAACTGAACAAACTTTTTAGTCTGAGCTTTTAGAACATTTTTAGGGAGTTTCATTAATATAATGCTTTGCTTTGAAAAAAATAAAAAAAAAACGTGCGACTTTCTTTGCAGAAGAAAATGCGGAAGACCGTTCAGAATAAAATATATAAAAAATTAACGCAAATTTTTATAAGTTGGTTTCGCCATATGTAGGTATGTACCTATTTAGGCAATTGGAAATACGAAACACATTCCATGTCATAATTCTTGAAGAACTGCATGGCGCAATACACAAATGCATTTATTTACAACAAGTACATTCCTCGATTTTTCTGGTTTTTAACGTAAAGAAAAGAAGTTAGAACGGCTCGGAAGTGCGTCAATAAATAAGCAATTCACCCATCACTAAACATACTTACATACATATGGTTACCTTAATATGTATAGAAAAATCCTCTCTCACATCATCGCTGAAATAGAAAAAGCTGTAACTAATTAAAATTGTTTATTTCATAAAACGATCTGAATATGCATCATAATCAATCATAAAGTGAATTTTGGATTTTTAGTTAGTTGGGTTTGTTAATATATTGGGTTAATAGAACAATGTATATGTCATTGTACATACATACATATATATGTATGTCTTTAACTAGATTACGATTTTTTAGTTCACTTCAAAGATTAGTTCACTTCTAGTTCGTTCAGCTCAAAGAACTAGCTCTTCTGATTCTCACTTCGTTCACCTTATTGAACTAGTATAGTTCACCTGAGTGACTATTTCGGTAGTAAAAGCTGAGTTGCAGAACAACAAAAATGTATGTTTTATAACACATACATACATATAAAAGATTGCAATAACGATACATTTCAGTCGCCTTTCTCCCAAAACTCGAAAGGATGTATATGGAAATTCAACAGTGCCTGCATTTAACTGACGTGCTCCTTTGGACTCGTCCAAAATCACTTAGACGGTTACAGCGCCAATAATTAACAAGAATAAAATGCAAAATTTCTTGAGTCTAGGGGTGGCAGCTGCTCCACTTGCCCCTATATACGCCCATGTATATTTCCTTTGGAAAAGATACCCAAACATAAAAAAAAACACTTTTTTAGTCTTTCACTGGCTATGTTACACTTAACATTTGAGGTAGATTTCAATACGACAGTTAAAATAATTTATTTTCTATCGTCCACAATTTCTTAAGCTGTTTTTGTCAATCGTTTTCCGTAACCGTAATTACATTTGGACCACGGAGAAGCTACTTAAGAAATGCTTCAGCATTACGAAAGCAGCATAATACTGATGGGGATTATATAAAATGTATCCCTATACTCATTTATTTGTTCATATACATTAGGTTCGTCCTTAAAATTAAAACTAATTTTTCAGTCTCACCCCCTCAATCGGTAATACCATGGTCACAGATATCACATATAAATGTTGATCCCAATTGGAGACGGTTAAGACGTCTTCATAGCGTAATTTGAATTTTGACCCCTGTGCGCCACGCCTTAACCGACCTTAATCGCAACCAAAATTTATATGTGATATCTTCGAGTATGGTAGTATCGATTTTGGGTATTAAGTGAAAAAAAAATTTATTTTAATTTTTTGAGTCTCCATAGAGAAATCTGAACTTTTCGCCCAGTGCGACACGCCTTAAACGTCTCCAATCGGGACCAAATTTATATGTGATATCTTTGACTAGCATCGTAGCATCGACGATGGGGTTGAGGCTTACGAAATCAGATGTAAAAATTAGCTTCCTACATTTAAAGACCACCCTAATATAAATATATTCCACTGCATCGATAAACATACAGATGTTATTAAAGGGCATAATAAAAAGTTTGTTGATTAATAAGCTTAAGTTCGGGAATGAATGGATAATGAGCCTATAAATAACTTACAAGTGTGTACTAACATATGCCCAGGTGTTCTGAGTTGATGACAAATCTGATTCAGTTGCGGAAGTTTATAGAAATTATCTGTATTAGATAGCCTATTCAAGGGAATCTTTTACCGATAAGATTATGTTGAGACCATAAAAAATTACTGAAATACAGGTACTACATGCGGGTGGGTAAATTTTATTTCCATGCGCGTATAGCAAACAATTCTAAGCAAATTTGCCGAAGAAACCATTTTCTAAGAAAATGTGAAATTTTCACTATTACGCCCTCTGGTGGAGATTTTAAGAAAAAGATAAGTGCAGAAATTGATGCCTCATACCAAAAAACCGCTTATGGCATGTTTTTATACAAAATTTAAGCACTTCTTTGCGACACTACAGCAAAATGCTAAGAACCCAATTTGCGCAATTTGGCAAACTCCATATTGATATTAGACCCATGGTTTTCTTCGGTGCTATACGCTCATAGTCGAAAAAATTTCCCATAATAATTGATCCGCCCTAATATACATATATAGGTATTTGCTGTGTAAAAAATTACTAACACTTTATTTATGTATTTATGTGGGTTTTTGGTATATGCCTTGCATTCAGTTGAAAAAGATAAGACAGAGGCAGTAAAAACGCTCTTCTTTCAATATGTATGTATGTATGTAGCGTTTTGCAATCATATTCACGTACACCTGTTGAGATAAGATTGCAGCGGGTATTTTACATCAGCGGTAGGTAAGAACTTAATAAAAAGCTGTTTGTGATATCCTCTTCAGTTAAGTTTTGTCCAGCACCGCGTTTGTACATAAAACCGATATTATTAAAAAAAGCTAACCGTCAAGTGATTAGCATCATCGTGCATTCAAATTTTGGTTAAATTTAGAACAGTTGCAAAAACTCATACGCCATGTCAAATTCGCAGCCCGGCTTTACACCTGCGCAATCCTATCAACCACCACCACCACATAGCCAAACAGTGATAATTCAAGCAACGAGTTCAGCAGGTGTACCCGTCAGCAATGAGCCGACGCGCATCGTTTGTCCCTCGTGCCATGCACAAGTGTTGACCACTGTCAAGCATCAGGCGACTACGAGAACGCACTGCTGGGCGCTGGTACTGTGTATACTATTGTAGGTTGAAAAGTGTGAACAGTGAATATTTTTAATGAGCAATAATTAAAAAAAAAAA
>NW_023458561.1:21527069-21536513 GCF_013731165.1 Rhagoletis pomonella
CACCACAGATTAAAAGTACTTACATAAAAAGGCAGAGTATCAGCGCCCAAAGATGGGTCGACGAGCTGGGCTGATAGATGACTGTGGTGCGCACCACCGCATGACACGAGGGACAAGTGACCGTTGTCGGTTCGTTGGAGACAGGCGTAAATCTGGGAGCTGTGGTGTGAATGATGACTGTGGGACCGGGTGCTGGCGCCGGCGTGCCCTGCATATGAACGTGCTGTGGTGGTGGCTGGTAATAGCCCGGCACGGCCTGTGAATATGGTGGCGGCGGTTGTTGATAGGACATGCTGCTCAAATGTTGGAAGAACTAACTACAAGTCTTTATTTTCTGTATCACTTTGCACTTTGTACCAGGAATGCAAATTTAGAAATTTCGTACTTGAATTAGTATGCTTATAAGCAACTGGCAAGAAACTCGATTTGTTGTGTTCGCGGCGCGTCAAAAACTGGAGCTAAACTGAAAATGCAATGCTGCGGCTACTTTTTTAATCGCCTGACTCATTCATTTCAGCTGCTCGTCGTCTGTGGTGGATTTGCTTATGCTCCATCACTTATTGCATTGAGATGAGAGCGTCTATACATATGTATGTATGTATATAGTAAATATCTACTATGTACATACATACATATGTACTTGGCAAAGGTGGGTTTGTGTGTTTGGGTAGTCCAAAATGCAAGTGAAAAAGTAAAGTCGGAATTTTTATGCTCTCATCCCCTAGGATGAAAATCAAATATATTTAGAGGTCTCTCAAAGCGCTCAAAGTTTTCCGTTTATTTTATATGAGAAAAAACCACTTTTCGTAGAAACGGTATATAATTCTTGAAAATCATTATTTTCGAACGGAAAACTCTATTTCTCTTCAGGAGATTCCCAGTAATAATACCCAATTATTTATTTAACCATTTTATCATAGTAGATAAATATATTTTTAAGGTCCACTAAAATACCCAGAATATGCAATGGGGGGATAAATAAAAAATTTTTACTGGAAGTCTCCTAAGTATTGATTTTAAAAAATTAAAGAAGAAAAGTTGTTTTTTCCCATATAAAATACATGGAAAACTTTGGGAACTTTGAGCGACCTCCAAATATTTTTTTTTTACCAAATCAAAAAAAAAAGTGCTAGAAGAGGATTAAAATTCCGACTATACATATTTTAGACCACCCTAATGTACATACATACATATGTTCGTATCTAACGTACTGTATTTTGTAGGTAGTGAGATGCAGCAAATGCGTATTTAGTTTCATCATTTCTGGGGTTGTTTTTCACATACTATACATATAGCGCCCTTGTATTGTTTGTACAGCAATGCGACAAGGATATGGAAATATCTAATACGTTTGAGAACATATAGGTAACCAGGTGTTGCTCAATTCCAAATTATACCCGAGCGCACTTGTGCACAAGGGTATTAAAACTTTGTTCACATAACGGTTGTTTGTAACAGCCTAAAGGAATCGAGATAGATATAACAAAGATATGCAAAAGTATACACAAATGCTCAGAATGAAAAGAGAAAGCGATTATGTCATGTATTTCTGTTCGTCTGCCCGTCCATCTATCCACACGGATTCACAGTTCGTGTCCGGATACTTTTTGCTAAGACTGGTTTTCACTATGTTATATTTTGACACCAAAATTTTGTCACATATTTTGACACAACTTTATCTCCTTTATCCATACCTTTACTCATGATATTATGGGCCAAAAACTTACATACAGCCGATTTCGCAGCGCATGTACACGACTAAAGACCTATCCTGTTCCAAATCAATCGATAAACCGCTTTCTGATGCCATATGACAATGTGTTTTCACTTATTCATTATCTGCCCTCAAAATCATATGTAGGTAACAATAGCATCAGCTGTTTGCTTCAAAATAAAATCAAATGGGCCGAACTGAACGTTGAACGTACTTCACCACCCTCTCCGGCAAAAATGTTTTGAGAGCAAATAAAAAGTTGTCCGGACACGAACGGTGAACCCACCTTAAATTTTTTCTCTCGTTTCGCATCATGTGTTGTTTGCATTGCGCGTGCCGCAATATCGTGTTGAAGCAAAAGCATCCCTGGCAGCAGGGGAAAAAATTAATAACTAGCGACTCAGTGCAAGATTTCGTATTTTTTCTCACATACGAGCATTTTTTTTCTGGGAGCTGTTTCCTTTTCGCGGTTTGAGCTACTGATATTGTTTGAAGGAAAGCAAAAACAATTACCTTTTTGCTTTGCCTTTGGAGAGGTAATTGTGTTTGCTTTCACTTAAAATGGCCGCAGTATCCAAACCGAGAATTCAATAGGAGCTAGCTCCAATAATGAACCTATGAAATATGTATGTATTTAAGAAAGTAAGTAAGTTTTTCTTGGACGTCTTTTTATTTGAATTTTTCGTGTTTCTTTGGAACTGTACGTTATGCTTTAATTGTGTAAGCGTTTGCTTCCTTCTTGGTAGAAATGATGCCTTTGGCAAATTCTCGTGCCGAAATTCTACTATAAAAAAATCAATGAATTTAATTTATTTTGTTTGCAGTCAAGCATTTGAATGCGTCTTAAACTTTGTTATGAATAGCGAGAAGTGCGTTAAACACCGCGACCTTTTACGTAATCTATCGCGCCAGATTACACAGTTCGACAAATTTTGACTTTTTTACTACCTGAGTAAAACACACATCGTTTCTTGTAGATTGTTTGGCACTGAATCTAAATCAGGACGCAGGATTTCTCTAGCGGAATTTTGAGATATTTTAAAAACCGAGTTTTTGGCACATTGAGATTATAATTTGAAAACAACAAATCTCATTTCTTCTTTGAATATCATTTAGTACTACTGTTTGCCTTCAACATTCGAGTCATTTAGCTCTAATGGCTCATGTTTACGAAGTAACATCGAATTATTATCGAAATACAGGCCGACTACTTTTTTGGTGGGGGTGCTTAATGAGCAGGAAATATAGTTCCACTGCTGAGAGCAGGTGTGAGAGTGAGTGTAAAATAAATAAGCGGTCTGTTGTGATTGCAGCGTTTCAACGTTAAGCTTTTCTTGCATAAAAGCCTGATTATGGCAACTTAACTTAACTTAACGGAACGTAGAACTTAGAGAATCAAAACGAAACAGATTTCAATGTGGCATTAAGTTACGTTAAGTTTCGGCTGTTATAATTATAAGCAACATCCATTTAACAGAATTTTTAAGAGAGCGCCGTAAGTTACGTTAAGTTGCCATAATCAGACCATTATTGGGCGCACAAGAAAATGGTCCGAGTCGATGTTTGGCCCTCGGAGTGTATGTTCGTCTAAAACGCTGGAAGAAGCATTCCGTCTATCAAAACATAGTCGATCGGGGCATGCATCACGTAGCTTTGACACGATGGTCGTTCAAAGGATGTTGTCAAAACGCTGATTAATGTACTTTTGTTGCTTACTATCGTGTCGTCTATCGTTGTGCCGTCAACAGTTTGAAAATCACTTTAGTATTTTTTTCTGAAGCTTCGATATTTGAAATTTTAATAAAAGAAAAATTTAGCAAATAAATTCAGGAATTAATTTTTCCTCTGGTGTGTCAATAGCTACTTTAACTGAATGGATGCACTTTCGATTACCACTTTCTTGCTCTCGGATTTAATTCATAGTGACAAGAACTTTTTTTTAATTTTTTCAATAAGGTAGCTAAGCAAAGGTGGGTCTAGCGGTCTCCAAAATATTTGTGAATAAATTTTTTTTAAATTTCCATAGACAGTGCTTCAGCTGGAAGATGTGGAGGCTAAGAAAGAGGTAAAAAAATTGATTGAACA
The DNA here is from genome assembly GCF_013731165.1 of Rhagoletis pomonella. NCBI lineage: Eukaryota > Metazoa > Arthropoda > Insecta > Diptera > Tephritidae > Rhagoletis > Rhagoletis pomonella. The sequence goes on from NW_023458561.1 coordinate 21,530,869, forward strand.
AATTGGCTGAAATCCCTGTCAGAAAAAAATATAAAAAATTGTTTTTAGAAATGTGTTTTCTTGGAAGGATAATGAATTAAAGATATCCCTATTAAAATGCAGTCTTAAAAACTATTAAAAAAAATTAAATATGTAAATATGTACCAGTTTTTTTCTTTTAAACGATACTGAATTCACTATCGAGCAAGAACGAACGTTTTTTTAATATTACGCGGTATTTCAAACTGTTACGTGAATCAAAATTGAAGTTGAGTTGAGACGATATCGCACAAAAGATAAAAAAAAATTTTGGTTTTCATGAAACAAGACAATCGCCAACATCATATCATCATACGTGATTCATGCCCTGGTTTCTCGTTTTTCGATGTGGAGACAGCCATGTAGCTTGGTGGATGTTCTTATGCTGGAACCTTGTACTAAATATTACCATGTTTAGCGCTCCGGCGTAGTCGATCAGCCTCAGCCCGTTATCGGACGTTTCGTGGTGGATGCTGAATTTTCCGACAGTGGCGTCAAAGATCCCTTCGTGGCCCACCTTGGCATTGAAATCGCCAAGCCCGATTTTTATACGGGTCGGGGCAGCGCTAATATGTACGCTCCAAGCGCTCATAGAAGAGAACCTTCGACGCTTCATCTTTCTCTTCCGTCAAGGCATGGGTACAGATAAGGGAGATGTTCAAGAATCGCACTTTGATGCAGATTGTGAATAGACGTTCGTCCACAGGTTGAACGCCAGCACTCGGCGACGGAGTCTCTCTCCTACTACGAACCCAACATCGAATTTGCGCTCCTTTACGTGGCAACTTAGCACCTTCAGCTCGAGCGAAGAAGTATAGCGTCACTGAAATGGAAAAAGTCCTGACTTATATTTTTTTTTATAAAACGATGCGGTGAGTTGTATTTCGATGAAATCGAATTTTGAATTTTTTATTAGTTACGACTTTTTGCATTTCAGCGACAATGTTTGCTACGTCCTTTTGCATTTAAGGTGACGATATGTATGTATGTTTGTCAACAAAATTCCTTTTCTTGAACAAGTTTTGCTACAAATTTCACATACTTACATAGGTTTTATAGTAATGTAGCAGAGTAATGCACAAACGAAAAACCTTTTTTGAGCAAATTTTCTGATTTTGCTGAGAGCACTGGGGCCCTCCTCTTCACTGTCAGCATTGCTTTTTTTGTTGACCATTAAATCCGCCACTGAACATTGTCCAGTTTTGGAATACAAACGTGCTAAGATCAAATGCTTTACCGAAAGTCAAAATTGATATATGGCAGAGTTACTTTATTTTTATAAAAAACATCATAAATTGTTTACTTATTAAAAAAGATGCCCTGACAAAATTTTAGTCATTAACCAGTTCTCTTATTAAATTAACTACTTGCGTTTGCATTACTTTAAATTGGTTTCGAAAACGCGCAATTGCATTATTAACAGACAAACCTTCGCTTTTCGTGAATCACTTGCACTTTTTGTAAGTCCGTGCAGCAAAGTTTACGTATTTGAATCTGACGTGTACCTATGCTCTGCTTACTAATAAGCCAGCCAAAGTTCAATGAACCAGTCATTCACAAACATACATATGCATGCCTTATTATACAACTTTGCATATACATATGTACATTAGGGTACAGAAATTTGTTTGGAGAAAAATTTTCGAAGAAACTGTATAGCAAATTCAAATTCTACGATTAATTCTAAACAAAAATGGTGAGCAAACTATATACCAAAAAATACGTTTAACCCTCCCAATTTTCAAAAGAAAAAGCAGCACATTGTATGAAAAAAAAACACAAAATTTTGTAAATGAAAAATTAATTTCGTTCAGAAAAAATTATAATACGTTGACTACACTTTTAAAAATTGGGAGGGTAAACATCATTTTCGGTATATAGGTTGTTAACCATTTTTGCTTAGAATCGAACGTAGAATTTGACTATGCCATAAATTTTTTTCGAAATTAAATTACTCCGCCCTAATGTCCATACACGAATTACAAACTTGTAGGTACTTATGTATTCTCTTACGATTTGTTATGAAATCGAGATGCTAGTGACGACGATTGTTTTGACGTCATAACTGGGCAATTGTACGGGAAATAATCTATGTTTGGATGAAAATAAATAATGAGTAATGCATCCATTCATTTTCATACATACATATGTACCCATATATGCACGTACATTGAAAGTGCAATTAAGCTTGCTTGTTTATTACGTCGAAGTACTTTTTAGCGAGTGTGTGTTTTAAGCTAAAGTTAGCAGCGAAAGCGTCAATGTGTACTTGGAATTTTAATCAGGCTGATGAATTTAATAACTTAAGCCACCTTTGCAATTGCACAAAAAAAAGCGTAACGCATGTGCAGCTGCAAATATGGTTTGAATGTTTTATCTATAGTGGTATGTGTACTACATATATATGCACATTAGGGTGGTCCAATAGAATAATGCTTAAAATGTTAGGCTCTCACCCCCTAGGATTTTTCTAAATCGAAGAAAAGAATATCCGTATTTTTTAATAAAAAAATTATACTGAAAACGGCCTGAAAGACCCTGAAGCCGTCCATGTATTGGATATGAAAAAAAAAAAATTCTTTTTCGTAGAAATGGTATAGAATTCTTGAAATTCAACATTTTTCCCTTCTCTGTTTCTGTTTCTTTCTAGGAGACTTGCAATTATAATACCCAGTCGTTTATTTTACTATTTTTTTTATTCCCAACGATCTTTTATGGATGGGGTTTTGCTCTGCCCGATCCACAAAACAGGCGAACGCAGCATCAGCCTTCTAGTCATCGGATATAAGGTCTTATCGAGCGTTGTGTGTTAACGAACTTATTGCGCCTTATCAATGTGACTTTAGACCAGGTATGTCAAATATCGGAAAAGGCTCGCAATAATAGGATCGAGACACATAATCGATTTGTCGAAGCCGCGAAGAATGTATTTTGTATCCCCGCGAAATTAATAAAGATTGCGCCGAATAAAATTGCCCGTCATACTTTGTCTCATATTGTACTACGGAAGTTCTTAAATGAAATTGTTTTGTATCATATTAGCTACGCATTAAATGTTAGAAAATAAGAGTGTTTTTTCGTTAAATAAAATATTTATTTAAAGAGAATTGTACGAAAATTGGAATCAAGGTATATTAAACAAGGTGTGATTGACAACTCAGTGAGACTCTCTGCTAACTTCAAAAAATATAAACTATCGATTCAAAATTCAAAATTTTTTTTTCAATTTAACCTTATAGGATGGTTCTTATGAGAGCAATGTCAAATTCAATCACACTTTGTTAAATACATTTTGGTACCAACTTTAGCAATTGTTCCAAATAACATAAAGTGTATTAAAATATTAAAGATTAATGTTATTAACCGACTTCCAAAAAAGGAGGTGGTTATCAGTTCGTCGGAATATATATATATATATATTATATATTCGAAAAGCATGCTCTAAGTAGCCTTTTTGACAGATTTTCCTTTGAATGTATTCCAAATTTCAGAAAAAGACGTGAAACAATTTTGGGCAAACTTGTGTCGTACTTGGTAGAAAATTGGCTTTAAAACTGAACCCTGAACAATCTGCAAATGATTGTTCCACTAATTGCTAGAATAGAAGACAGCAGCACAGAATTTAGGCCTGAACACCTTGATTTAAAAAGTTTTGTCAACCTAAATATTTGTGAGTTTTGAGGAAAAAGTAAAAATCACCAAAAAATATTTTAAATGAGCCCCTGTTTTCAAACACATATGTACAACATGGCTCAAGGTGTGTTATCGATTGCACATTCTCAAGCCAATGTTGAAAGGATATTCTCCATTCAAAAATTTATAAAAACAAAATTTCGAAATAGACTTCAACTACTCTCTAACTCTTTAATAACAACTAGAGATTGCTTTAATTTTAGTGGACAATTCTGTCTCAAAATAGCATTGATAAAAAGTTCAGACACAATTCAAACTACGAGTTATTATTTGCTGAATTATTTATTTTTTTGAACTTACTGGCAACTTTGAAAATTTAAAAACATCTATGTATTCATTGTAAATCTTTATGTTTATATACATTTATGTACTTACATACATGCATTTAAAATCATAATATCTGATATAAAATGTGTAAAGTTTTATATAATAAATGAAATTATGTTAATTTTGTGTCTAAATTTTTAGCAATTATCTGTACTTTATTAGCAGCAATAATTAAATACAAGTTGTACACAATATATATCAGTAAATATATGGCAATGTTTATTTCTAAATGTCAAATGACTTTGTGTTTTAATCAAAATCATATTTTGGAACATAATATAAACATTTTATGATCTCATCTGAATATGAGAATTTTCAAATATCAAACGATCGTTTTAAAAAGCGGTTTGGATATGTTCATATTAAAAACTAAAGTATAAATTTTAGAATATGAATTGATGATGTTTTTTTCTCAAAACTACAATAAATATTATAGGTGTAAAACCTGGGTCAAAACTTTTTTAAAAATAAAACGTTCCATACAAATATGAAAACGTAAATTTCTCTGTGTATGAGAACAACCATTTTTTTTTTGCTTATATCAACTTAGGGCATCATTTAGTATTACTTTTCCCGTTTAAAATTCATTTTCGTTTGTTGCGATACGATTTTTCTTTCTCGAGATATACCAGTTTTAACGTGTAGTGCTTCGGTGCTAGCTTTGAAGAATCATGCTTACGAAGGATTTCAAGGTTAGATTTGTACTCAGCAACAAAAAATCTACAAGAAGCGATGTGTTTCACTTAGGTGGGAAAATTTTGTTGAAATGTGTAATCGTTACGTTTTATTAGATAATTTAATTGCTATGGTTATGTTTATGGCTTTAGTATGGCACCACTAATTCAGCTTTTAGACCGTACCAACGTACGCAGTGCACTCCTGAATCAAAAGTACTTAAAAAAAAAAAATGTTGGCCGACATTTTGTTTGTTGTTTACCTCGCTTTCATTATCTCGGGTAGTAACTATGTAATATTGATGCGCCTAAAAGATGCAGCGGTTTCCATTCTCATGTTACATACCTGATGACAGTACGAATGGGAGTCGCTTTGAACTTCCATTCTTAAAGTAACCTGATGACGGTACGAATGGGAATTTTAACAGCGAGGTTTTAGTTTTTTAAACTAAAATGTTTGTTCTACTGCTTAATGATTTTTCGTGAGCTTTAATTTACTGACATAACGGTCGTACGTTGCGGTGATAATAACTGAGATCTAATAGATAAGTACTTGGGGAGTAATTGAAGTCAATAAATTCTGGAACCACACCCAATTTTCTCTTTCAGTCAGGAACTTCGATATAACGTACTTAAGGTTCCGAAAAAAAAAAATTTAAAAAGGCGACACCTACACATTCGGTCAAAATAATTTTTTGTTTCGAAATTGACTTGCAAAGATACTTTAGATTCGATAGGGAATTTTTTCTTTCTTCTTATCCTCTTGTGCATAATTTTGCTTTCAAATATAAGTAGGGACACGTAGGGATATCGAACCGAAAGTATCGATATGGTACTCATTTAAAGTATCGCTGGAAAAATATCGGGTACCCATTAATATCGGAATAAAAAGACTCGATATCGCAAATATCGGTACCAAAATCCAAAAAAAAA
>NW_023458561.1:21536613-21547300 GCF_013731165.1 Rhagoletis pomonella
CTACGGAAGATGACGTCGCAAAATGCGTCTTTGCAATAAAATCAAATGCTACCGGCGTGGATGGAGTCAGTCTACGCTTTCTAAAACTAATTCTGCCTTATGTGCTGCCTACTCTTACACATATTTTCAATTATGCCTTAACCTCCTCTACCTTTCCCAAAGAATGGAAAATTGCAAATATTATTCCGATCCCTAAAAACAACTCAGCTGACTCTCCAAGGGACTTTAGACCCATTAGCATTTTACCAGCTCTAGCGAAAGTTTTCGAAAAATTAATTTCCACCCAAATAATTCACCACTTTGATAAGTACAGTCTCTTGAGCGAGTTCCAATCTGGTTTTCGATCCAACCACAGTTGTTCTACTGCCTTGTTAAAAGTTATGGAAGACATTCGTCCTGCCTTTGATAATAAGTTACTTACTATTTTAGTGCTCTTAGATTTTTCTAAAGCTTTTGATATGGTTAGACATGACATTCTTCTGTTAAAGCTGCAACATTATTTTGGTTTTAATTCAACGTCACTCAAATTAATGAGCAACTATCTCTCAAACAGATACCAACAAGTCCAATGCGGAGACATCTTTTCTTGTCGCAAAAAAATAACTTCTGGAGTACCTCAAGGCTCGATTCTAGGTCCCATTCTTTTTAGTGTTTTCATAAACGATATTGTTTTCTGTTGCCAAAACTCATGTATTCATTTATATGCTGATGACACACAGATTTATTTCTCGCGTCCCATCGGTCTAGGTGAAGATTTAGTTTTTAGGTTAAATGAAGATCTTGGTAGAATAGTAAAGTGGGCCAAAACGAACGGTCTCAGTTTAAACGCTGCCAAAACGCAGGTACTGCCTATATCATTTGATCCTCTTGATTTAAGAAGTTTGCCGTCATTAATGCTGGGCAATACGGAGTTGAATTTCCAATCCGTTGTAACGAATCTTGGTTTTAAAATGAATACGCATTTAACTTGCACAGATCACATTAGCCATTGTATATCCAAGATATATTTGATTCTAAGGAATTTATGGCAAACGTGTAACTGCCTACCAACTAACATAAAACTTAAATTGGTACGGTCTCTTATTGTCCCCAACATTTCGTATTTCGAAATGGTTTATTGTAATCTGGACAGTGAATCCAAGAACAAAGTAAATATGGCCTTGAATAATACAGCCAGATTTATTTACGGTAAAAGAAAGTATGACCACATTTCAGAGTTCACAAAAAGCATCTTTGGCTCGAACTTGGAGAGCTATCTGAAGATTCGTAACATCTTATTTTTGTATAAGTTAATTAGATACCGACAACCATGCTATCTTTACCGAAAACTGAACCTGGTTCAATCGTCTCGAACCCATAATTTTATTGTACCTAGGTATAAAACTTTAACAGCGTCTAGATTGTTTTTTGTTAGTGTTGTCAGAATCTGGAACTCCTTACCAACCTCAATTAAATGTATAACAATGTTTGGATGCTTCAAAGCGGCAGTTACAAGTCTTTTTAAGTAAAATCCTTCTACCTTCCCTAAAACTCCTCTCCTAAAATATTATCTTTATCTATTATATATATATATATGCTTTTTTTTTGCACAACTATTACTTATAATTAAATATTGTTGTTACCATCACAATATTTTTCTGTACTTTATCTAATTAGATTTTAGTTGAAGTTAATTTTGTAATTTTTTTTTGGATTATTTGTACATTGAAAAGACCTCGCGTTTTACTGTACTCAAGAAGTTAATAAATTGAATTGAATTGAAATATCTGAGAAAGTGATTAGAAACCTCCGAGGGCATTTCTGCCACGAAAACCAGCTTCTCATAAAAACGCCATTTGTGGCACAACATATATTTGTAAGCGCCAATCTATTATTTTTACACGTGTTATAATCCCGCCACATGCAATCCTAACGATAGTAAAAAATGTCTGTTCTTTAAAGCCCAATTTATATCGGGAAGAGTTGATAATCAGATTAGTCTTGAAAGGAATTTTTTCGCATTCTCTTTTGTGTTTTCTATTAGCTTCCAGACGCGTCAACTTTTATTGAATTCAAGTTCGTGGTTCTTTAAATGGGAGGTATCTGCACTCTTCCCCTTTCTTCTCACCTCCTTCGCCTTGGAACGAGCAGACTTGAAAGCAAGACTTGACGTGTCTGAAAGCTGACTAATTTGAGTCATTTGACATTCGATACGATACTAGGATTCTGGTACTCGATTCCAAAAAATATCGTTTTAAAACTATCGAGTAAAAAATATCGGTATCGAATGCCAAAAGTAGCGATATGGTATCGTATCGTATCGAAATTCGTGTCCCTAAATATAAGTTTTTCTTTCAAGTTTCTCACTACACTTATTTGCTTAAAAAATAAACTATTTAGCACATCACTGTTAGTAAACAAATATTTTTTTTTTTATGTACATACATGAATAGGCACAGCACCAATGCCCAAATGTGAGTACATCCATTTGGTTGATATTTTACGGTAGTCAAAATATCAGCATGACATGAGGGACACTGAATGCGCGTTGGATCCTCGCTGAGTGGCACCAAAGTCGGGCTTGTTGTTGTTATGATCACCGTGGAAGTCTGCGGTTGTGGCGGTGGTGGCATCTGATGTGCTGGCGGTGGTTGATAATAGGCCGCCGGCTGGAAACCGGGTGGTGGGGCGGAGTACGGTGGTGGTTGACTCTTATTATCATATGACATTATTAAGTTTTAGAGAAGAAAAACTTGATCGACAGAAACAAAAAACGCGAAAACGTGCTAGCGAACGAATTACTCAAAACCAATTTGTATGTTAATATTTTTTTTTTTAAATTTACACAATTATTCAAATATATGGCAGTATGTATGATTGTGAGTAATGGCAAAAGTTAATTAACAATGAAGCTTTGCAGCAACCGTTATCGTTATGAATATATTCAATGTTAAACGCCGACTGAACTGAACGGAAAGAGCACTGAGCGAAAAGGTAGTACTCAAAAGATTGTGTGGGTGTATGTGTTCGTGTTTTGGGTTGTTGTCCGGAGAAGAGGAGGAGCAGAGAGGGAATGATAAAACAAGCTCGCGCCTTATCGTTGTACTTTTTATAGAAGCACACGCACACATACACTTCTACTATGTCTATATGTATGTATGTACTCATACCCATTAGCAAAAGAATTTATTATTGGAAAAAAGTAAACGAGTTATTTAAATGGTAAAAAACGAAATAATTTTATTAAAAAATTATGCTTTTTGTACTCATTATTTTATTCGGTTAAACATTCAAGTGATTGCTAAGTTCGCATAAATTATTTAACAACAAATTTTTTCAGAAACTAATTATATTTTCATTAAAACTGTCATACCGGCCGCTATTGCAAAGTTATCAACTTATTTGCACATTAATTTTTTCTCTTCTAATTTACAATAGGGCTGTTCAGGATGTTGTGGAATTGGTCTTGGATTTGCAGTGGGAATTGCATTTAAAAATTTTTTGCTTACGGACATGGCAACCGTGTGCATTTGATTATTGTGAATTTACAAATGCAACGAATATGCAAATCCAAGAGCATATGCACAAGATCCTAAACAGCCCTAATGATTTCAAGGACATGAAATGAGAACGATTCTCTTGGATGTTGTACAATCAGGTCACAACTTTCGCTAAATTGGGTACTACTGATAATTTCATATTTTACGGTAAGCGAGGTATTCAATTATAAATTTTCCAAGACTCCCTCGTGTTCAAACTTAGTGATGAATTAATAGAGTTAGAACTTCACTTATCTATGCTAGTATTACCAGCGCATTTACTGTTTTTTTCATTTTGCTACTGGGTATTTAAAAGAGCTTTAATATGAGATGACACATTCAACACAAATAAGTCCACGTATATTATTTTCTCGATAAAATAAAAACTTTAGTTAATACTTTATTTAATAAATGTACATAAATGAGTACATATGTACATGTGTACATTTGTGCCTTTCATATTAAAGTTGTTATTAATCACTTTATTGACAAATAGATTCGAAGCTTTGAGGGCTCATTTAACTTGAGTATTTAATAACAAGTTTCACGATCACTTTAAGTGAAAAATTTTTTTTTTTTTGAATTTAACGAAAACTGACCGAAGTGAAAATCAATTTTAATATAATTAGGTTTATAGAGTTCATACAAATTTTCGATTTACATAGCAGTTAAAGTCTTCTTTATTTTTAATGATTTTGGTTGTTATACTTTTAGGGCTGTCTGTAGTTCTCTCTGTTCTTGTAAATTATCTTGAATAAATAAATATACGAGCATTTTGTTCTCCGTAGCTGGGGCTGGATTCTGTAACGGTGAGATTTCGTGTGCAACCTGAAAAGTGTGCTCACTCTTCATTTCGCAATTCAGGAAGTGTGGGAATGAGTTCTAACATTCAAAATTGTGTGTACACTTCTCTTCTGAAAAACTAACAGCATTTTATTTGGTGACTTTTTGGTTGTAAGCACTCGGTGTACACTGAATTTTCTCTCAGTTACAGAATATATATATTGATTAAAGCATTTTGATAGACGAAAATTTCTATTTCAAACGTGCATGATATGGTAATGAACACTTAAAATAAATAGTTTTTGTTAAAAAGGGGTATCCTTATTTTCGATCGCCTTCAGTTCTGGGGGTGGCTGGAAAGAAATTTTTTTTTTAACCAACCTAATATACATACCAGGGAACTGCAATTTTCGTGTTTTTAAGTAATTGGTTGAATAACACAAGAAATAGTGTTAGTGGATATTATTTATTGAAGAATATTCACAGATTTGCACTAACAATATTTTGCGCACGGCACACAAAGCGAGAGCATATACAATGACTACCCAGTAAACATTTGGAGTCATAAATAAGTCTTTAAGGAGTCCTATTTCTGAGCTTTTACGCTCATAATGAGCTCATTTAAAAGTCTGATATGAAGGTGTTTCCCTTCCTCCGAAGGTCGACTTACGACCTTATGAGTCATATCGGACTCTTTTTGGTCTCCTATGCGGCTCTTTTTGGACTCTTTAAAACAATTTTTGGTCTCATATATAAATCATTTCAGACTCTTTTTGAGGCTCTTATCGGCCTCATAAATGACTGCATTAAGGCTCTTATTTTAGGTCATTTTGTGCATCGTGTGGTAGACTATACTCGATAGTAAGTAGGGAATCCAATCCCGAAAATGCGGAATCCCGCGCAAATTTTGCCGGATCAGAAATTAGGGAGTAAGGGAGCTTGCGGGTTTGCGATTTTTATGCGGGATTGGATTCCCTACTCGATAGCATGATAAAAACATAACAAGGTAAAACCATTGAGAGGCAGTCTGGCGTTTGCAAGCAATATAATTTAAAAATTCAAAACTCAAACTCACACACGCATTCTCATTTTCAATCTCAAACGACAACAATTGTGAACAATTAGATTTTTTTGTTTTAAATTTTATATGATTTTAAAATGCTTGCAAACGTCAGAAAAAAAATCATGGCCGACGAATTCAGAGAATGCATTTACCTTGTAATGTTTTTATCATGCTCGATAGAGACAACAATTGCCGGCACAAAGAGTGTGTTCTTGTTTTGGTGGAAATTACTCTAAGTCATTTTAGGAATTAGTGTAAGTACTCAATTGCACTAATTGTTATGGATCATGAATAAGTAAACTAATTTTATTAGTACTTAAAGCTGGTCTCGGGTACATAAATATATACTAGAGCATACAACCCCGAAGCATTTTAACAATTCCGCGTTTCGGGATTCGAAAATTCTAATCACGGGATCCCGAGATTTTTCGGGATTTCGACTTCATCACAACTTTTTGCATTGTACAGTAGGTTCGCCTTTTTCAAACCACACAGATTCATTGTCACCACACTTGGACTAAGGGGAGCATAATGCCCCTTAGTAAAAGAGTACGCAATTTGATGCTTAAATATTTATATTCTAAAATATCTACATATATTACTTGTCAAAAAAATTTACACTTATTTGTAGAAATCCTTTTCCAAAACAGGCCAACAAAGTAAAAGGAAGAACAACTCTGCCACACTGTAAAAGCTTGTTGGGTTTTCAATTGCTACCACATTTTTTCGTTATTACACAGTTCTTGCACAAAATATTTGAACAAGTACAGTTATTCAGCAGGTCCTGAAATTCACTTCCTAGTGCAAATGGCTGAAGTTCCCTTTGCATACAAATTTTGGCGTTCTTTATTTCTCGTGCTTCATGTCAAATGAATTATTTTTTTTCGTTTTCAACATCTTTTTTATTCTGTAAATGAATCAATAAAATATCGGGATCCCGGAGCTGTGTTCCCGGGATTTCGGGACATGGGAAAGTGTACAGTAAAACTCGCTTAGGTACCTCACAGAAAATGTCAGCTCTTTGAGGTACTTAGACGGTTAGGTACTGAAAAGAACACGCTTAAGTACTTCGATGTGAAGTGAACGTGACTATTGATGTAGTTAATCTTCTTGCAGCTTTAACTGTACTTAATCTCCACCGATGATGTAGATCAGTACTACTATATACACTGAGCGAAAAGTACAATGGGTTTTTCAACCAAGTGATTGTTTTTAAGAAGTGGGATTCAAGTTGAACATTTGAAAGCACATTTGTTCGCCTGGCTGTAGCTAGACGGGCAGATATGTTTGCTATTAATTGTCATGCTGGAAACTGCTTTGAATGCCGTCAGAGACAACATGTAACATTTTAATTAATTTATTTTTTGGTTCTTCTTAATAACAAAAAAAAAAGGATCTGTGAAGTGTAGAACAAAATCAAACGACGAAGAAATTTGATTCAATTTAAACATTTGAACAGAAATTTTCGGAAAGGCTATAGCTAAGTGTGCAGAGATGCTTTCTGTTATTTGTTATCTTGCAGAAGGTCCAGGTTAAAGTCCCGTCGGAATAAAGATGTTAAAGTGATAATACAAATTTTTATTTGTGTCTCCTAACTATGGAAAAGCATATGTTTATTGTAAACAAAAGTGTGGTTAATATCACAAATTAATTATTGAAATATCATTTAAAAATAACATTAATAATATTAAGCCAAAACACTTAAATTCCTTTTTAAGTTTGAATTTGGTAATATTAACCAATTTTTGGTCGATTTTTTTCTCAGTCTAAATGGGTCAAAAAGTAGTAAAAGTGCAAGTAAAAATTTTATGAAAAAAGTGAAGCGCTCCAATTTTTACTACAGGGTGATACTGGTATGTATTTATGTGCAAGTATGTATCTTCACATATGTAGCTTCGACTTCTCTTCACATGCTATGGAACTCCTTATCAGCGCGCTTATCATTTTCGTGAATTACTCAACTAATGTAATCTTCATACATACACATACACATAAGTAAATAAATATTTGACTGCACTAGAAAATGTTAATATAACTAGTATGGTTATATTCACCTTAAGTTATCGGTCTCAATTTGAGTTAGATATGTACTTTTTTTAATAAAACTTTGTTTGACTAAGTTAATATACATACGCCCATGGCCAATTGTTCTCAGCTTTTTAAACAGATTTTGTGTTTGTTTTTTTTTTTGAGTTCGCAGTCGAACAGCGCATTAAGTTTTAGTATGATAAAAGGTAAGGTATAAATTGTTTGAACAATTTTTTTTTTACCCTATTACGCTTTTTTTTTATAAAAGAATTGTCGAACATACTATACTATGCGGGAGAAATTACCAATAATCAACGCGATTTTTAAGCAACTTAAACCTTACACTTAACTGTACTGAAATTTAATGGGCTATAAGACCTCATACTTAAAAAATTTTTAAAAATCTTATTAAAAATTTGACAATTTAGATACAACTTGGCACAATTTTAATAATTTTCGCCCAAAGTTTGAAATACGAGTTTATATGATTTTTGTTACATATTGAGCTGCACTTTTATAAAAAATTGAAAAAAATATTAAGTAAACAAAAAAAATATGGCCAAAACTGGTCAATAGGTTCTTTAAACGGATATCTCATTTTTGAAAATCGAACGAATGGTGCAGATTTGATGACCGGGACAAAAAAAGCCCTTCTCGCATACACCTACGGATGGCGGTAATTGTAAGGGTAATGGTAAAGGTAATTAGTATGGTATTGGTATTCCTAATAGTAATGGCAAAGGGAATGGTAGTGGTAATGTTAATGACAATGATAATGGAGGAGATAATTGCAATGACATCGTAATTTAAATTTCAATTTATCTCAATTTCTTTGATATCGTATATATATTAGTACATTAAGATTAAATCTTTTATTGCACAATAAGAAATAAAAAGGATAAGAACATTAAATATATACAGAGAAAATGATACAGGTAAAACGCAAGTTTTTAAAAGAAATTGTAAAACAAAAGTTTTTGAAATAATTTTACTTCATACAAAAAAAAATACAGTATTTGTATTTACGACTTTAAAACGAAACATTCGCAGAACAAAAACGATCGTTATAATATATTCAATTATTTACTGAGGAGAACAGACGAAATTAAAGAAATAACGGAAAAAATGCGTATTTTCAAAATTAAAATGAAACATTTGAGGATTTTCTCCCAACGAATTGTAGTGCGACACAATTTTCAACAAGTAAAATAAAACTAGACATTTTTAAAATAAAAACGTTAATTTATTTTCAGTCAATTAAGTATGAAAAATATTTAAAACTAAAATGTTTTGCGTTAGAATTTAAAAAGCTACCTAGCTATAATGAAAAACATTTCATATGCTTGCATCATTTGACGAAAAAATTGTGTTGATATAAATAAGTTACTTCAATCTTCAAAAAAGGTGATGAAGTATATACAAACAATACCGCCATTCTAACCACCTAACCACATGAAAGGGACATTGGGTGATACGGTGGACTTCTTCGACCGAAAAAAGCTTTGGTAAGAATAATTTACAAAAATTAATTCTTATGAGTTATAAAATAATAATTTAAAACTTTCTTGCTTTAAATTACAGGGTTTGACCAGCGTGAAGAAAAACTAGCAGGCCCAGCGTTGAAGTAAGGCGGGAACATCTGTATGTATGTATGTATATAGTATTTGTAAAACATCTGAATTTTGTTTATTAAATTTTGTAACTTATTTATAAGTATATATGTATATCAATATATTTTTGACATTGTATGTATATACCAAATGCCTTGTTGTGATTTAAGAAAAATAAAATTTGAATATCATATACCTTGTTTATACCAATGCAAGAACCGTATTAACAAAAAACTGATTTGACTCAGCACATATTTCTTTCCTTATACCTGTGTCGTTAAAGCGCATTCGCAGAAACCGTAGTGAAAAGTAAATAAAATTTTGTTGTTTTTATTCGATATTTCTTAGATAATTAATTTGCGCGGTTAATCGAAATGGAAGCGAAAAACAATTCAAGTTTTTTATAATAATAATTCAAATTTAAAACGGGCTGTATAAAGAAAACCAGCCGAAATATGCAGTCTTTAACGTTACTTACCATACTTGACTATATTTTCCATTTTGATCGCAAGCCAGAGACAAGAGAAATGAATGCCAACCGTATATGTATATTGGATGTCAATCGGCACTTGTTTCTAGATGCCTTAAAATGTACAGTTGTCCACAAAATGATAGGAGTGCGATTTTTGACCAGTTCCGGCTATTTGTCTTTTGTTTATTTGATGTTTATTATTTTTTTTATAAAAGTATAGCTGGCTATACAACAAACTCCATATCATGATAAAAACATAGTATTGTAAAACCGTTCTCTCAATTCGTCGGCCATGATTTTTTTTAAGTTTGCCAACATTTTAAAGTCATATAAAATTGAGAGTCAAAAAAAAGGAATTGTTCAAAGTTGTTCTTTGAGATTGAAAATGAGAATGTGTGTGTGAGTTTGTGTGTAAAATTTTAAAATTAAATTGCTTGCAAACGTCAAGAATTTGAAAAATTCCTCTCAGCGGTTCTACCTTCCTATTTTTTTATCATGCTCCATATAAATTCAGATTTTAAACTTTATACAAAAATTATAAAAATTTCGCAAATGTTCACCCAAATTTGAAACATTTTAATCAGAATCTTTAAAAGAAATTGTGGTATGCAGTATGCAGTGTAGCCCATTTGAGTTTCAAGTTGCTAAAAAAATGCCGTTGATTTTTGAGATTTTTTTTGGTTGAAGGTGTTATACGTTTTTTCCTTACAAAGTATGTTCGACAATTTTCTTTTATATGGAGGACACTGCCAGCAAAAAACAAATTGCCAAAAATCAACGGATTTTTTATCAGCTTGAAACTTGCACTTCCTTGTACTATTTTTTCTAAAGATTCGAATTAAAAAGTTTGAAATTTGGGTGAAAATTTATAGATATCGAGTTCAACTCTGAAGCGGTTGAAATAAGATGATATGTCATATCAAGTGCGAGGAGTTTTTATAAAATATCTAATTACACAGGGTTAAAAAAATGTTTCTGCATAACGAACAAAACCTCTATGTCCCTATGCTATTCGATGCCCTGAATGCGAATCCGAGCTCTGTTAGCCTCCATCACGTCTGGTTCGACGTCATTTGAAGGTCAAGTAGGGAAAAATTCATTGAATAAACCTGAAAATTTGATACAATTCTTGGGATGACCTTGGCACCTTTAGATAACCTTGAAGAATCAAGGGACCCCCATATTCAAAATCAGCGACAACACAAAAAAAAAA
>NW_023458561.1:21547400-21553073 GCF_013731165.1 Rhagoletis pomonella
TGCAGAGATGCTTTCTGTTATTTGTTATCTTGCAGAAGGTCCAGGTTCAAGTCCCGCCGGAATAAAGATGTTAAAGTGATAATACAAATTTTTATTTGTGTCTCCTAACTATGGAAAAGCATATGTTTATTGTAAACAAAAGTGTGGTTAATATCACAAATTAATTATTGAAATATCATTTAAAAATAACATTATTAATATTAAGCCAAAATCACTTAAATTCCTTTTTAAGTTTGAATTTGGTAATATTAACCAATTTTTGGTCGATTTTTTCCTCAGTGTAAATGTGTCATACATATACAAGGGGTCAAAAAGTAATAAAAGTGCAAGTAAAAATTTTATGAAAAAAGTGAAGCGCTCCAATTTTTACTACAGGGTGATACTGGTATGTATTTATGTGCAAGTATGTATCTTCTCATATGTTGCTTCGACTTCTCTTCACATGCTATGGAACTCCTTATCAGCGCGCTTATCATTTTCGTGAATTACTCAACTAATGTAATCTTCATACATACACATACACATAAGTAAATAAATATTTGACTGCACTAGAAAATGTTAATATAACTAGTATGGTTATATTCACCTTAAGTTATCGGTCTCAATTTGAGTTAGATATGTATTTTTTTTAATAAAACTTTGTTTGACTAAGTTAATATACATACGCCCATGGCCAATTGTTCTCAGCTTTTTAAACAGATTTTTATTATTATTTTTTGTTTTTTGAGTACGCAGTCGAACAGCGCATTAAGTTTTAGTATGATAAAGGGTAAGGTATAAATTCTTTGAACAATTTTTTTACCCTATTACGCATTTTTTTCATAAAAGAATTGTCGAACATACTATACTATGCGGGAGAAATTACCAATAATCAACGCGATTTTTAAGCAACTTAAACCTTACACTTAATTGTACTAAAATGTAATGGGCTACAAGACCTCATACTTAAAAAATTTTTAAGTCTTATTAAAAATTTTACAATTTAGATACAACTTGGCACAATTTTAATAATTTTTGCCCAAAGATTGAAATACGAGTTTATATGATTTTGGTTACATATTGAGCTGTACTTTTATAAAAAATAAAAAAAAAAAACAAATATGACCAAAACTGGTCAATAGGTTCTTTAATCTGATAACTCATTTTTGAAAATCGAACGAATGATTTGATTACCTTCGCTTATATACCTATGGATGGCGGAACTGGAAGGGTAATGGTAAAGGTAATTAGAATGGTATTGGTATTCCTAATAGTAATGGCAAAGGGAATGGTAGTGGTAATGTTAATGACAATGGTAATGGAGGAGATAATTGCAATGACATCGTAATTTCGATTTCAATTTATCTCAATTTCTTTGATATCGTATATACATTAGTACATTAAAATTAAATCTTTTATTGCACAATAAGAAATAATAAGGATAAGGCCATTAAATATAGGAAAACAAGAAGATGTAACAAGGAATTAACAAATTGTATAGTAATTATAATCATACAGAGTTATTACAATAACCAACATAGAAAATTTACAACCATTTTAAGTTGTTTTATTAGAGAAATACCCTATGGGGAAAATCTCTAGTTCTGAACTGGTGCGCTTCTAGTACATATAGACCCAGTACTGGTTCGCGATAAATCTCTTTTGCATGCAAGCAACTGGCGAATTTAACATTGCGATGTCCTAGGAAGTGTCAATTGCCCCCCGCTGCATCCATTTTTCAATAGTTCCGAACTACTCCTATATTCTATAGTTCCGAACCAGTTCTAAAATCGACAGACGAAAGAAAAAAGTATCATACCTTTAGCTGTTGCTGAGTTTGCAGAGGTGCTCGCTGTTATTTCTTAGATTCCAGACGGTCCCAAGATGTTGAAATGTTAACACAAATTTTGGTTTTGCATTACCAAGCTATGAAATTGAAGCGTATTTGAACGAAAAAGCCGCCGAACACATATGTAGGTAAAGTAAACAAGCCCCCCGCTGCATCCCTTTTTCGACAGTTCTAAATTCGACAAATAAGATCTAGTTCGTTTTGCATTTTTTCTTTTCCTATAGTTACGAACCATTTCTAAATTCGTCACTTTAGATATAGATTTCTAGTGAAAAAAACTTAAAAAAATTAGTTTTTTAAAAGTACCACTTTTCGCCGATTTTGGACTGGTGGGGATCTAGTTCGTATCCGACTAGTTCCTTTTTGGCGATAAAGACCTAGTACGGAACTAGAAAATTGATTCACTCGTCCGCGGTTTCCCTGCAGGGTAATCGTTGATAAGAGCTTTGAAGTTGTGCTTGCGTAAAGAGTTCTTTAAAGATGCTGGCAGTGTCCTCCATATAAAAGAAAATTGTCGACATACTTTGTATGGAAAAAACGTGAAACACCTTTAACCAAAAAAATTCTCAAAAATCAACGGAATTTTTTAGCCGCTTGAAACTTGCACTTCTTCAGACTAGAATTGAATGTGCTATAAAACTGCATACCAGAATTTTTTCTAAAGATTCTGATTAAAAAGTTTGAAATTTGGGTGAAAAATTGTAAAATTTTTATAATTTTTATACAAAGTTTAAAATCTGAATTTATATGGTGTTTGTTGTATAGCCAGCTAGGCTTTTATAAAAAAATAATAAACATTAAATAAACAAAAGACAAATAGCCAAAACTGGTCAAAATATCGCACTCCTATTATTTTGTGGACAACTGTATATTGGATGTCAATCGGCAATTGTTTCTAGATGCCTTAAAATGTACAGTTGTCCACAAAATGATAGGAGTGCGATTTTTGACCAGTTCTGGCTATTTGTCTTTTGTTTATTTGATGTTTATTATTTTGTTATAAAAGTATAGCTGGCAGAGCTGGGTAAACGCAATTACATTACAATTACAATTACATTTCTCAGTAATTGTAATTAGCATTCAGTTCCTTTAGTTCACAGCAAAGATTACTTTTTCAATTCCTTGAAGTAATTTCAAATGGAATTGTTTTTTTCTTTAATTCCATTGCAAGGAATTTCAGATTGTAATTGGAATAAATTACGTGCTAGTAATGTAATTTCTTTTATTTCAATTCCTTTGAAAGGAATTGAAAATGTAATTTTTTTCCAATTCCTTTGAAAGAAATTGAAAATGTAATTGATTTTTTTTCCGATTCCATTCCTCAAAGTAATTTAAAAAGTAATCGAAAAATTTATAAAAAAAATTTTTTTTACTGTTGAATTGCAATAGCTTTGTTAAATTTCTTGGTTGCTAACTGCCCTGTATAAACAACTTATACCTAAGTAGTATTACTAATTGGACTTTAAGAAAACTGAATAGCTTAAACTGTAGCTGTTCAGTTTATAGGGTAACGGTTAAATTTTCCAGATCCTACCGCGAACGCGCTTCACGGCGGATGAGACCCATAAATGTTGCTGCCTTGGGCACTGCTGTTCTCTTGGACTAACCCTGCGTATCTATAAAAATGCACTGACTTAATTGTGTATATTATGGTACAATTATTTCTACCCAAAATGGCGTGCCTTCTGGGCCTTTTAAGTACTCTTACTGGTATCCTGCGTTACAAATGAGGATAGAGTCCGCTTGAATTACGAGCCCTGTGGGACTGGAGATCCTACCTCCTAAGAGTTTTATAAACAAATTTCATTGCTATGGCTAAATTTTGATGAAAACACTGTAACGACGCTAAAATTACACAAAAAACGCCGAGAGACGTAAAATTAATTTTAGGTAGTATGTTACGGATCTGTATACCGTTTTTTTTAGATAAGGTTATTTAGTCAAGTTATTTTCATTTTAAGTTTTCATTGCGAATGAAAAAAATTTAAACTTTAACATGGTCATACGGTCATGTACGATATGGCGTATGGGTAACATTATTTCCTGCTAGTATTTCATACAAAAAATTATTGCACTTTCACTTAACCCTTGCAAACTTGTTTATTTATCCATCGATTTTTCATCGGTAGTAGTGTTTTAAGCCGCAAAACAAGCAGATATTGGCTAGTCTATACTAATATATGTTTTGAAAAGCGTTTTTTTCTGTTCGCAAAGCTCGAGAAAGGCCGTACCGATTTTGTTGAAATTTCGGATTATACTGCAGAGTTTCCAAGGATGGTTATAGGCTAAAAAACAGTTTCGATATAGAAAAGGGGCGTGGCACCTCCCATACAAACCGCATTTTTCAAACTGCATATATTTGTGGTAGAGGACTAGAACTGGGTATAGTGATATATACATATACATATAAGACCAATTTCATACTCATGGAGAAAAATTTGCATGGTTGGAGAATGGGGCGTGGCACCTCCCATATAAAGCGAACTTTTCATATTGCATATTTCTGGAAGTGTTCATGGTAGACTGCAAGCCTTTTTAAAACTCTTTAGTTTGACACCCACATGCCAACATTTCATTTACTTTATCAATTTAACTGAGCCACAATTTCCAAATAGGTGGCAGCCCCCCTCAAAAATATTTCCAACAGTTATCTTTCTTAAACCTCTTTAATTTGATACCCATATTGTAATATTTTATTTATTTTATCAATGTAATTTAGTTAAATTTTCAAACAGATGGCAACCCTCCTCAAACATATTTTCGGCAGTAAGCCTTCTTAAAACTCTTTAGTTTGACACCCACATGGCAATATTTCATTTTTTTTAACAATTTAACTGAATTTAAGTTTTCAAATAGGTCGCAACCCTCGTCAAAAATACTTCCAGCAGTTATCTTTCTTAAACCTCTTTAACTTGATACCCATATTGTAATAATTCATTAATTTTATCAATATAATTGGGTTTAAAAATTTTAAAATAGGTGGCAACCCTCCACATTTTTGCGATATCATAGGTTCTGGTATTATACCGAATAATAAAAAAAAATTATTCAAATCGGTTCAGCCCGGGTTTTGATGACCGTGACATACGAATTCGATTCGATTACTCGAGCAAGTTGGTTAATCAATTATTCGTTTAATAAATTACTCGACTAATCAGGATTTTGATTACTAAAAACGATGATTAATCGAGTTACTTGAAATATGATTACTCAAAAAAAATAACTTTGCTCGTTAAAGGAGTTTGCTTTGGAAAATGCTTATTTTCTTTTTTACATTCTGTATATGAAAAAAAAATTTCGTTTTAATTTTTGAAAACAGAAACGTTGTTTTCAATGTATCAAGGAACTTTAATTACTTTATACATATGTATGTAAAGAGTTGAAATGTTGATTACTCATTTTACTCGAAATGTTGATTAATCATAAAGCAAATTACTAAAATAGTTTTTTGTTTGGTTAATCAAAAATCTTGATTACTCGAGTAACTGAACTTTTGAGCAATCATAATTTCCAATTAATCGAATAATTGAGTTATTTACTTTATGATTAATTAAAATTTTGAGTAATCAATTAATCGCACAGCCCTAATACGAACACAACATTTTTATATATTTAGATTTACTTAGAAGATGTCCAATGTGTGCTTTCGATTTTAATCTTTGACCACAACAAAAATTCCACATTGTACATTCGTGAATGAACTTTCAGTTTCTGGATTACTTTTACAATTCCTTTGAGTAATTGAAAAAACTAAAGTACTCTTGCAATTCCAGGTAATGGAATTGAAAAAAAAAATCAATTACATTTTCAATTCCTTTCAAAGGAATTGGAAAAAAAATTACATT
>NW_023458561.1:21553173-21555280 GCF_013731165.1 Rhagoletis pomonella
TTTATGATGTTTCCTTAATATATTTTAACTACATTGCATTTGAGTATGGAGAGGCAACTATCTGGAAGTATTTTACATAAAAAATTTACTAAGTATTGCCCGGTTTGTAGTTGCAGTTAAAGAAAACACATGAAAAGGCACGATTTTTTTTAAATTTGAAAAAATGTAAATATTTCAAAAACGGTGACACTTTTACCTGAAAATTGTTTGTTTATCAGGGAGCTCACCCCCCCTCCTACCTTCCCCGAAAGTTTGGCACGTTACTTCTGGGACACCCTGTATGTACGGTGACCATCCGTCCTTTATTTTATAGGACAGTCCTTTATTTTAACCCCCTGTTCTTTATAATTTTTTTCAAAATAAAGGACGCCTTTTGTACTTTATTTCTTAAACTGTCCTTTAAATCAGCTCTGCATTTTTCAGAGGTAAATTTTTAAACACAGAATATGAAAAATAAAAATGTTCCTTATAAAATATAATGAAAACCTTCGCCAGTTTGTTTCGCACCCCACTTAAGGGTTTCTATTTAATTGGTAATCTTTGCACAATCTATAAAGCACAGGGAAAGTTGTGCCCAGGATCGTGTTGCACGCTGAGTTTCCAGTTCCACTGAAGGAGAACAATAAACCCCCTGCTGCACAATGGTTCTAAACTATGCCAGTTAGTGTTCGTAATTCACTGGAGCCTTCATTTTTTTCACTTAATTTGATATTTTTTTTATTAAAGCTTTGCAAGAGACCAGTTGAGCCTGATTTGTGAATTTTTATTTGATTATATTAATTTTTTTAGTTCCAAATGCAGAAAAAGTGGCAATTTAGAAGAAAATGTATTCACCTGTTCCAGGTTATAAATCTTACATAACAAAGACTAGTTAAAAACAATTGTATGGTTCCCCAAAACGAAAAAATTACAAAAAAATGTTTGAAATGGCTCATTCCACGGTGACGGATGTGATATTTCAACTCACATTTTAAGGCTTAATTCTTAAACTGTAATACAAAATTCTTTAAAACGAGTATTTTATAATAGGTTTCCGAGATATACAAAATGTCTAGAATAAAAATTTCAAAAACAATTTAACCTGAACGAGTTATCTGAATTTTAGTCACTGTGACGGGTGTGACGAGTACGCAAACCAAATTAGCTACTCCTTACTTACATCAGAGTTTTTCTGCTAATTATGTCTTCTGCTTATGGTTTTAAGTAGTTCGTTGTATAGTTAAATAAACATTCTCAACATTTACGCCAAAGTTGCTTACCGCTATTGGAAATTATAGATTATATGTTTCAAATTCAACTGTGACGGGTGTGACTTGACTTTGTGACGGGTGTGACAAGTTGAGCATGAATACATAAATACACATTATTAGACAACTAAGCTAACTTTATTTCTTTAAAAAATCGGATTTTACGAACACATACAAGATTCTGCCACCTAAAGACGGGATAATCCTTGATCGGACTCTTTTTCTCCATTGTATGCCTTAGTAATTGTAAAGTACCTTATTTTTAAATAGTATGAGGCTATTACCTGTCAAACCGAGGCCGTTACCTGTAAAAACCGTTTTAGATACTTTTTTTGCCCTGACAAGCGAAGTAATAGTTTCTTTTTATCCGCGACAGCATAGCTTAAGTTTTCCCATCGCTCGAGCAACATATCTTTATGATTAGCTTTATCATCGCTGATCACAAACAGATATATGACACATTTCAGATTAGCAGATAAAAACGGTAGCAGTCCCTGGCCGAATTTATTGAAGTTTGTCAAACTTTAAATTGTGACGGGTCTGACATGTGACGGGCGTGACCAACATAATCGGTTCTTTTTTCGAAAATAAAAGCATATAAATACTTAAAAGCAATTCGCACATATTTCCCTGTGTCATAGCGTTACTTTCGTCAGCTTTTTTACACTGTCCAAGATGTGTTTTCCTTCAAAAAATAACTATTTTGTGACGGGCGTGACTATAAAATATGCTTTGCTTCAATATATAATAAAATATTTAGTACTTGCCCAAAAAATTTTAAAATTACGCCGTTACAATGCTAACGAATTTTTCTCTCCACTGACGGATTATACAATGCAAAAAAGGTAATAGACTACGAA
>NW_023458561.1:21555380-21557677 GCF_013731165.1 Rhagoletis pomonella
AAAAAAAAAATTCATTTTTATTGAATAAATTTTTTGTTCAGAAACTATTTTTTTTGTAAACCTGTCTTTTTTCACTTGAAAGTATGCGGAATGAAAATGCCCAATTTGTTTCAGACCGAGATGTTAGCAATCCCAGTGGCCATCTGTTCATTAGATTTTCACCAGTTAGTGTTGAATATTTGTACTGTAAATAACTTACGAATGTTAATAAACTTTCCACTGTGACAAAGGTGCTTAGAATTAGAAATTCGTCTAACAGGATTGCTACAGGCTCATTCCACGGTGACGGGTGTGACATTTCAACTCACATTTTAATTCTTAAACTGTAATACGAAATTCTTTAAAACGAGTATTTTGTAATAGGTTTCCGAGATATACACAATGCCTAGAATAAAAATTTCAAAAACAATTTAATCCGAACGAGTTATCCGAATTTTAGTCACTGTGACGGGTGTGACGAGTACGCAAACCAAATTAGCTACTCCTTACTTGCATCAGAGTTTTCTCTTTTTATGTCTTCTGTTTATGGTTTTAAATAGTTCGTTGTATAGTTAAATAAACATTCTCAACATTTACGCCAAAGTTGCTTACCGCTATTGGAAATTATAGATAATATGTTCCGAATTCAACTGTGACGGGTGTGACTTGACTTTGTGACGGGTGTGACAAGTTGAGCATGAATACATAATTACACATTATTAGACAACTAAGCTAACTTTATTTCTGAAAAAATCAGATTTTACGAACACATACAAGATTCTGCCACCTAAAGACGGGATAATCCTTGATCGGACTCTTCTTCTCCATTGTATGCCTAGTAATTGTAAAGTAACTTATTTTTAAATAGTATGAGGCTATTACCTGTCAAACCGAGGCCGTTACCCGTAAAAATCGTTTTAGATACTTTTTTTGCCCTGATAAGCGAAGTAATAGTTTCTTTTTATCCGTGACAGCATTAAGTTTTCCCATCGCTGATCAAAAACAGATATATGACACATTTCAGATTAGCAGATAAAAACGGTAGCAGTCCCTGGCCCAATTTATTGAAGTTTGTCAAACTTTCAATTGTGACGGGTGTGACATGTGACGGGCGTGACCAACATAATCGGTTCTTTTTTCGAAAATAAAAGTATATAAATACTTAAAAGCTATTCGCACATATTTTCCTGTGTCATAGCGTTACTTTCGTCAGCTTTTTTACACTGTCCAAGATGTGTTTTCCTTCAATGCTAACGAATTTTTCTCTCCACTGACGGATTAAACAATGCAAAAACGGTAATAGACTACGAAAATCCGTCTTGTAAATTTTGAAAAAAAATTAACCTCTCATATGGGTTTGTAAATGGTACAACTTAAAGTAAAAAAATATCTGATTTTGAGATAAATTTCAGAATTTTGGCTTTCAGTCTTGAAAGTTAGATTTATTTACTCTTACTTACTAGAAATAATACAGTCATATTCTTTAGTTTATTTTCGTTTCATTCGGTATCGATTGCCGTGGAATGAGCCTACAGTAGTCTTAGGAGAACTTTTTCATTCATTTTTGCCCGGGATTCAGCAGTGGCCTATGCTTCACGAGTGCCAACAAATAAATTGTCGTAGCATGTTTTTTTTATATTTTAGAAACTTGATTATCCTTATCTTTATCACTTACTAAACGCTTCGGTCAATTGAAGTTAATTTCCAAAGTCACAAATCAAAAGCTTATAAATATTTACTTTCAAGAGCATATTCGTTTATCTAATCGCGGGGATTGTTCGAAGTCTTATCATTGAGATGAGGGGGATTTACACACCAGTATACGAGGAATAGCGTAGAAATAAGCAGCGACATAAACTAATAAATAGCCACAATATTTAGTTCACAGTAAGTTATTATAATTACAGACATGCATACACACATACAATAGGGGTATTCACGATCCGGTGCATACTTTCTAGCATGGTGCATAGATAGCATAAATAGCATGACTGCCTAATTTTGTTGTTGTTTGAATACATGAAACAACAACAATCATGCTTTTTATGCTATCTATGCACCATGCTAGACCATATGCACCGGATCGTGAATATCCCAAATATTTCGCTAAAAACTCACATGCATAGCAACGCACAGCTGCCCAAACAGAGGAGGTCATGTGTGGGTTCATATACAACAAAGGTCCGCACGTTCTGCAGACAACGCGGACAGGTGAGTTCTTGGGCGGTTGGGCCAACAGGAGGCGCTTGCAGGCCGATGGCAATGTGCATATTCAGCGGATGCCTGTAGGTGAGTGAAGGGGCGTAGATGTGGGCAGA
>NW_023458561.1:21557777-21560843 GCF_013731165.1 Rhagoletis pomonella
ACCCTTACATGGTATTGTAATGTTCGACCCCTTCTTGTCTGGTTTTTATCTTTACGATTTCGCATTCTTGCAGGTGTTGTTACTTGAATCAATGTATTTACGTAAGTTTGTTTCTCTTTCCAATCCATTTTCCAGAACTGTTTAAAGATTACTTGTCTTTGGTCTTCAGTGACTTCTGCACAGTGGAGGGTAGCAGACCCAGTGGCTTTTTTACACCTACATCGTTCTCCAATAACTCTTGCATTTCTAACTCTCCGATGATTCCACACGCCATTATCTTTTTTTTTCCCCCAAGTAAAGTTTGCCATTTTCTCTCAGTTTTTTATTTTTTGCTGCGAACCATGCCTGATTAACAACTTTTCCTCTTCTTTTGCGCGTTTGTGATTTTAAACGAAGGTCTAGCGACTCGTCCGAATCGCTATTAAAGCCGTAAGGCACCAGTCCCATAACTCCATCATCTGCCTGATTACCATATTTGCTGAAATACTCGTTGTTGTTTTTATCAGTGTCCATTGAAATGTCTAAATATATGCAAATTTTAGTCCAATTCATATTCATTAAATTGAATTTGATATTTTTTACCTTTAAATAATAAATAAATTAAAATAAGCAAAGAATTTTGCTTGAGCACAAAAAACAACACATAGCACTATATGTAGAAATCACATTACAACAAAACTATTGTCAAGTGGACTTAGCGCGTGCGTTTTGTCATATGTGTACATGTCACTTTTGCACACCGCTGCTTAGATCACTTTAAAATAAGAGTCGACAAGGTTTTTTTTTAACATAGTATGTATTTTCAAATTATCTACCGAACTGCATCAGAATTTAATTTTTGGCAAAAAGTGGACTTAGCACCTTTGCACGTTAAGCCGACGATATGTATGTATGTACTTACATACTTTAACTTTTAATGTGAAGCATGAAATGGATTTTGTACCCTATTGATATTACTACTACCATCAGGAAAATAATCCAAGTGCCCTGTTATGACATTTTACATTTCATTTGGCAATTCGTCTCGTTTGTTATATCTCTGGTATATAGTATACAGTGAACCCCGCTTAAGTAAACAACATTGTTGGGCGCCGTGAATTGTTTCATGTAACCTGAAAAAATACCTCTCTTAAGTACCTCCCCTCTTATTTACCAAACCCGCTTAAGTACCTAAGTTTTTCTTTAAAAACATAAGGGGCAGCGCTACAGAATCGATACTAGTTGCTACCGTCAGTATACCCGTAACAACATGCATGTTTCAAGTGGCTAAAAATTACCGTGGCTTTTAGATTTTTTTTGTAGCATTTGCTTCCATACAACGAATAAACACAATTTTTTATGTGAAAAAACCGCAGCACCTTCGGCAAAAAAAATTCTAAAAAATCAAGGGCAATTTTTTGCCACGTGGAACTTGTTACACTAAAGTTGAATTGGGTCACTTCTAGGAAGAAAGTTTGAAATGAAAGTTTGATTAAAATTTGATGAAGTTCTACAAAATTTTAAGCTTAAGTTTATATGGTATTTTTTAGGGAATGAAGTGTATTTTAATTGACAAATCTTAAAAATTAATAAACATAAGCGGAAAACAGTATCATTTAGAATTTGGTCCAAACTGTAAGTATGTACGTATACTTCATTAAATAGTGATGTTTTATTCAAGGATTTATTTATGTAAGTTAACAAGACGTTGTAACTACAACAAATAATTATATTCGCTTAAGTACCCGCATCGAGGTACTTAAGCGGGTTCTCTTAAGTACCCAACCGGCCTAAGTACCTCAAAAAGCTGACAATTTTCCTGATGTACTTAAGCGGGTATTACTGTATTTCATTTTCCAGCTTAACTTCCTAACCTGTAATTGGAAAAAGAGATTAGCCACACAAAATTCGTCCCTTGGCAATCTGTGATTATAAAATAATCTCAGCTTAAGCCGATAAATTTTCGGAGTCTAACATAGTTTTATCGATGATTTTTGTGAAGAAGGAGAGAAATGCCAAATGTAAAAGTAAACAAACATGGACGCTCGCAGGGAAAAGAGGTTTGTAAAGGTAATTTTATTTCATTAAGTTAAAATATATTTAAATTGCACAGAGAAGAAACATAACTTTTCCCTGAGCTGTGAGAATACACAGACAACAAATCTGACGTCTAATAATATGAGATTTACCTGTGTAAGCGGGGTTATTAAACACGAGCTTTGACTGAGATTATATTTATATGTAAACATACTTTAAGACTTATATCTACTCACAATAATTTCCCAAATAATTATCTGCTAACAGGGAATGGCTTTTAATTGAGGAGAATCGCTTAAAATGATATAATGAAATGATAATTTTTCATGATGACTTCACTATTTCATAAAAAGAGAATAGGCCCCTGCCAGTGCCGGTTTACATTCCCAGTATCTGGGCCGGTTAACTGTGCAGGCCTGCTACTGGCATAATGTAAACCCAACCATGATAAACCCAACTACACAACACCGAGGAAAAGTTTTCAAAATTCCAAGCATTCATGATGAACAGTCAAGTTTGGTGTACAAAAGAGAAATTAAAAGTGAATTAAATAAAAAATAAATTGTTAAATAGCGCCAAAAAATCAGTTTTTTTTTCATCTAGGAATAGCTTCGATTATGAATAAATTAGGACCGTATCCAGTAAGAACGAGGTGTCCGCATTGCAATAGTACCACTGTGACTGGTTGCTGGTTAGTTATGTCTTATCTTAAGATATTGAGATTTTTTTGGAAATGCTTTGTACGCCTTTTACAAAGTAACAAATCGCTTAGTCGAAACAGTTTGTTTTGTCAAAAACGCGTAAGTTTATAAGCTTGTTGAAGCTTTTTAATTACAGAAAATCTGCACACTAAACATTTTACTGGTAATAATATTGGATAAAGCTTGTGAAGAGCTTTTTATAAGTGCGTACTGTACAGTGTGTTGGCGACGTTCTCCGCGGTGATAAATATATTATGTCGAGCGTAAACTGCTAGAAGGTAAAAGTGCGAATTAGAAAAAATAAATTCAAAAAGAGTGTTTAGTTCCTTTCTTTTTCTTGATTGGCGCT
>NW_023458561.1:21560943-21562340 GCF_013731165.1 Rhagoletis pomonella
AAGTAAGACTGTATAATATTTTTTTGTGATAATAAAATACGCCGTTGCCAAAAAATCTTTTACTGCAATACTTCGTTTTGTAAAATGTCCTAAGTCCAATACATAAAGTGAGTATAATTCCATAAAATGTGCTAAGTCCAAAACAAGCTTATTTGAGGGCGCTAATTCTATTTTTTTTAATTTGTATTTTTTTAACTTAAATGAAATATGAAAGTTGACAAAATTGCATTAAAAAAAAATATATATATATATACATATATTTATATTAAATTATTATTCAGTTTTTTTTGTTTTATTCAACATTTCTAAAATGGCACTTAGAACCTTTGCACGTTAAGCCGACGATATGTATACTATCTAGTAAAGGTTTTTATTCATATTTAAATTTCAGTGCCTTTGATTTTTATTGATTTGATTTGGGGTTCCATAAAATTAAAGGTATCTGGTTATTAGGCCTTATTAATAAAAAATAAGCAATTGCCTTTTCTGAAAATTTAAAAAAGTTGTTTGAACAAATCGAGTAAAAGGTCTAAGGTTTTAATAAAAGGCAATTGCTTATTTCTTATTCATAAGGCCCTTTGTGTGTACCATTATCTTAAAAGTTTGCGAACCCCTGCGATAGGGTATGCGTTAGGATGATTGACTCGTTTTTTCGAAACCGGTTTCCATAGGTTTTTTCATCGAATATCTATAGGTGGTTTTTTTAAATTTTGATTGTCCGATTTGATAAATAAACCGGATTTTTTATTATCGGACAAACCGGTTCTATTTTATTTCCTAAAAATCGTATCCTCTCAATAAAAATTTTAAATTTTTCGAAGCTTTCAAGGCTTTTTCCAGTTTAAGGAAAACCACTAAATACCAATTTTAGAATTATATCCTAAGTTATTTGGGTATGCACAGTTTATCATACAAGTTTGGCGCTTAAACATTTTGGCCGAGGTTCTCCTCCACTTCGTGCTCTGATTATTGATGTTGTGACACTAATGGGGAGATCTACACTTTTCCTCCTCCTCCGTAGTGTCCCGAGTGGCAGTAGGCACATTTAAGCACTCGGCTACGGCGGCAAGAGCCTTACTAAAATCCGAAAAAAGTCACCTAAAATGCAATAATTAAATGATAATATAAGACCATATGTAAAATTTTCACTCATTTGTATGTGTTTAACGTTTGATCTAAAAGAACTTTGAATTTATTTTGATTTCTTCTTTTCTAAATAAAATCTATCTGTACTCCTAATCGTTTTTTTGTTTTGTAATTTCTGGCCAAGACTTCATACCAACAAACACATTTCCCCTATAAGAAAACTATGTAAAATAAAACGGGTGTATCAGGTTATTTTCTTAATTTAAAAATATGGAACCGGTTTTTTCAAACTGCTCTTCTTCGAATAACTC
>NW_023458561.1:21562440-21597160 GCF_013731165.1 Rhagoletis pomonella
TAATAAATGCTAATGTTACACTAAGGGTATTCACACCCACTTTGGTAGTTTTGGTAAACTGCTAGTTGCTAATGGGTAATTTTATCAACTGTGAACGTCCCTTCCGTTTTATTTTGTTAGTCTGGTAAACTATGTTAATCAACAGCTGATTAGTAGCCTTTTACTTACTCATATGCGTTATGCCTTTCGGCAGCGGGTGGATTTAAAATTGAATAAATATCGAACAGCTGATTGCAGTTTACCAATTACCCTTCATGATAACTCGGTAACCGGTAAACCGATAATAAAATAATTTTACACAAACAAAATAAATGGGGAAAAATTACCGAAAACCGGGTTACCGAGTACCAAGCTCGGTGGGAAGACCTCTATTTTAAAACTGGATCAAAATTTTCAAAAAATCCTAACCAGTGGAGTTCAACTACATATTTAAGAGCAGTTGTGCTTTACGTTGTAATTTTAAATTGTCGTTAACAATTGCAAATCAACTTTTATTAGCCCATATGCAATGTGGGTTCCATTCGGTTTTGTAATGTGTGACCATTTTTATTGGGCCGTATGCATAAAACCTAAGCAAATGCTTTTTCTTAAAATTTCAGACCTTTTACTCAATTTGTCCAAATAAATTCAAGTGAAAGGTATGCAATTTAAGAAAACGCAATTGCTTAGTTTTTAAGCTTACGGCTCATTGCATGCAATTTCGTTTGTATTTTTCATTTTGTTAAAAAAGTATAATGAACAAAAATTTTAAGTTTTTTTGGCCGAAATGACGATTTTTTTAGAGTATATTGACGATTTTTTAGCAAAAGCTTTCGGTAACGCTGCATTCGAACTCACCTGCAGATGCGAGTGGTCATGCTTGCATTGAAATATATTATCTTTTAAAGAACGTCCCTTTTGATTAACTCTTTGTATTTTTGTGTGCGCTTATCGTTTTGTAAGATAATCCCTGGAATTATATACAAACTTCTTCTGGGAGACTATTTTGTTAAGTTTAAACAGCTGAGTACGAGACTTTGTCACGGTTACTCAAAAGTAAAGGGTAACTGCTGTGGCAACTTCCAAAAAGTCACTTTTACAAAGGAACAGTCGCAGTGATGTTTTCGTAGTAGAATTGCTACGAACTGTGACTGTGATAAAGCAGCAGTCACAATTACATATCGAGAAACTGTAACCAGTCATGTTAACCTTAAGTAAATTTCCTTATAGTGACAGGTTATTTAAGACCTCTGATTAGTATTGTTTGATATTCGAATTTCATACCATTAAAAGCCAAAAAAAAAACGGCGAAATTAGTCAGTAATGCCAAATAAATGAAGTTCACTTGGTAAAAGATTTCTGTTTTGAATCTTTCTTGTCACAGTCACGGATGAAAATCAAAGTCACAGTCACAAATAACGTTGTTCCTCAAAAGTCGCGAGATCGCCCATCTCCACATCGATTATGTGGGTTCGATATCTGCTGAAGTCTAGACAAAGAAGTCTGATGAGGAATTGTGGTGATCTCCGAAATAACAGATTTTATTGCCGCTTAAGTTTGATTGCTTTTTTGACTTGTATACTTGACAATATTTTTTTTTATAAACAACAAATAAAAAAAATATATTTTGTGCTAGCTTCGAAACTAGAAGCTTATTTTTTTTTTGTTAAATGTGCTTTAAAAAGGACCTACTGCCAATAAAGCCTTGTGGATTGCTATTTTTCCATATTTGTAATGCTTCCATTTAAATATCTTTGTGGAAAAACAGTTTTTTGTTCAGAATTGCTTGTTTACGAAACGTTTGAAATCATAGGGATGCCGTTTTCTTCCGTTTCTCAGTGGATTTTATACTTGAAAAGGCACCAAAATATGTATGCAATACTTCTACATATCTTCGTTTAAAGTACAAAACCGCGCATCAAGGAAGTACAAAACCTCGTATGTGAGGTTGCCTAAATTTTATAGGAGAGAGTGAAACTTGTCCTAATTAAAAACGGTTCTCTCTTTTAAACTTAATAATCTTCTCTCTTTATGTCTAAGTATCGATATTTTATTATAAATGGCTAAGGGCTTGATGTCAGGAGCTTCCGATGACCAAATATCTTTTTTGGCGCAAATTTCAGTTCCGAGGTTTTGCAGAGCCACGATACGGGCTTTTGTACTTTAAACGACGATATACATATTGGCTCTTGAACAATATGTTAGTGTTTGGCCTAGCTTCTCCTCCGATATGCGGCGTGTGTGATTTTGTCACACAAAGTAAAGGACAGTTTTACGCCGACTCCGACCGGCAATTGTATTTTAATGAGAAGTTGTTTCCTTGACAGAATACACTCGGAGGTTTACTATTACCAACAGAGGGGCAACCATTATTAGAAAAAACTGGGCTTGAACTCAAGCTCCGCGTAATGCTCTACAGCAGCCACCACTACTTTTACATATATTGCTGGTATATTCAAAATACTATCCCGAACTTCGGAGTGTATATATGTAATATAAAAAAGAATGAGAGGTACTATAAGAAAATGTACCCAAAATTCTGGTGCAAATGAAAAAATGCTCATTGAAAATAGTTCACATGTATAAATTAAAAGATATAACTTAATAGGTTACAGCGCTAAACTAAAGGAAAAGTTAGAAAAAATAGCAATGCGGTGTGAAGGAAATAAAAGAGCATAAAATGTTTGTTTGTTTCGTTAATTCTCTGAACCTTTTAAGATACGACACTCCATTGTTTGCAGTAGTTTTCAAATGTACACTAATTGTTCTAAACTCGCAAACATTTTCGTGGGATGTTTTTCTTTGATTTCGAATTGAAAATACATTACGATCATATTGTACCGAAATAAGTGCGGTATCCCTGCAAAAGCCAGAAAGAAGCATAAACTGTACATGCCTTCTATAATTTTGACTTATATGTATATTTTTGGCAAGTATTTGTGTAAAAAACAAAAAAAACACATTTTCATTTCTTTGCCAACTTGGAAAATATAGGCTTATTTTTACTTAAATGTGATATAAAGCTCATTAAAATGTTCTGTAATGTCTTGTTTATAAGTTTGTTATCATAGTACTTTGAATTTTGATTGCCCACTATACGTGAGTTGTTTCTATTGAAAAAGTTCTAGTACAAAGAATTTCTTTGTTTTGAATTTGTTTGTTTATTGTTTTTAATTTTCAAAATTCATACTTTTGACATGAATGTGAATGGCGGAGTTGCCGCTTTCCTCCTTTTCGGTGCGGTTTTATATTAAAAAGGCATCAAAATGGGAAAAATCCTCCTTGGTATCTCTGCATCTGTTAAACTTTTTATGGGAAGATGTATGAAAATTCAACTTGCTATAATTTCATAAGCTTAACAGTATCACAACGGTATGTTTACAGTATCTTCCCATAACTTTTCATATGAAAAAATGTATTATATGCATCCCACTCGATATTATTGAATTCCTCATTAGAACATGTAGTCCCTCTATTTTAGCGTATCAACAGTTCATATGGCTTCATACCATGATTCAATAATACAAAGTTGTGTAATTTGTGACAGCTAAAATTTGACACTCCTTTATCTAGATTTGTATTTTGGAAGTAGGAGAAAGGGGAAGAATGTGATCTCTTTTAGCGAAAACGGTAGTAGGAAGGTACTACAAAAAGTACGCAAAGTATACAATTAGAAGTAAAGGTGTATTATTAATTCTATGCGAATTTGCAATATGAATTTGCAATATATTTGGTGTTATAATAGAAATACTAAACAATACATAAAAATATGCATTTTTGATTTCAGTTATTCGTCATTTGCTGGAAGAAATCTAGAACACCGACCGTTCAGCTATGCAAAAAACGAAAAATGCAGATCAATAGAACTTTTTATGCTCATTTCAACCATGCCAAAATTATTTGGCGCAAGTGAAAAATGAAGACGTTCTAGAAAATTAAGTTTCAGTTTTTTAGATTTTTTAAATATTATATCTTATGAACTATATAAGCGATTAAAAAATTAATGACGTCACCACCAAGATAATTGATTTGTCTTTCAGCTGATGCACATAATTTATAGCTTTTTGTATTTTTAAACCAAAACGACTAAAAACGAACAAATCGATGACTGAGTGGAAGATCGACCTATCTCGGCAGCCAGTTCGAAAACGCCCTATCTCAGAAAACTTTTCAAGAACGCCCTACTTCAGAATTTTAATGAAAAACAATCTATTTCAGAATTTTATTGAAAAACACTCTATCTCAGAATTTTGTTGAAGAACGCCCTATCTCAGAACTCGGTTCAAAAACGCCCTATCTCAAACGAAAATA
The DNA here is from genome assembly GCF_013731165.1 of Rhagoletis pomonella. Taxonomy (NCBI): domain Eukaryota; kingdom Metazoa; phylum Arthropoda; class Insecta; order Diptera; family Tephritidae; genus Rhagoletis; species Rhagoletis pomonella. The sequence goes on from NW_023458561.1 coordinate 21,566,731, forward strand.
CATTGAAAATAAGCTGAGATAGGGCGTTTTTGAATCGGCAGCTGAGATAGGGCGTTATTCAACCCAGTTCTCAGGTAGGGTGTTTTCCAATAAAATTCTGAAGTAGGGCGTTCTTGAAAAGTTTTCTGAGATAAAGCGTTGTTGAAAAATTTTCTGAGTTAGGGCCTTTTCGAACTGGCTGCCGAGAAAGGTCGATCTTCCACTCAGCCATCGAAATGTTATTTTTTCATGAAATAACCTTTTTTGAAAAAACTGCATAATTAATGGTAAAGAAATTAATATTATTTAGAAAGTACAAGTTATTACCTTTAATTCGATATTACATATTTTGGCATTATCTACTTTTGGGTTTCAACAATTTAGTGATAATAAAAAATACAAATAAATAAAGCAAATAAACCTCTAATATCTTCTTTATTTATTACCTAAATTTGGTATCGTTCAAATTAGCGTGAAAAGTTCTATCAATCTGTATTTTTGGTTATTTTATAGCTAAACGGTCGCTATTCTTACGCAAACGAAGGTGATGCTCACGAATATTTAGTATGAAGAATTGTTGGTTTTAGTACTAATATCATTAGAAACTGTAGAGTAAGCAACATTCTGGACAAGTAAAGGAGCCGATTTTATGTGTGGAAGCGAGAAGACTGTTTTATTACAAAGCCTTTCTATTATTGAATGATGGCTTCATACCATGTAAATGCACCATAAAGCTCAATAGCTGTGTTGAAGCAAATTTTATTACGCCACAATAATAATAACATAAAAAGTGAGTGTTTAATTTTTTAAAGCAAGTTGCCACAGGAAAGTAGGAAAAATGTCTTCAGCTGCAGCGTTTTCGTATATTCTGCTTTACCTACCATTTTCTCATTACTTCCATACTATTTTTGGTTCTCAGGTCCTGTACTTCTTTGAGTTATGAAATAGTTGGCCACATTACGTATGGGGACAAACCGTTTGTCAACAGACATACATAGCATGGCGTCTCGGCACCCACGTCACTGTTTGCAGTTATAAGTTCGAAAGTACACTGAGAAAATGATACAGTTAAAACTCGCGTATTCAAAACAAGTTGTAAAATAAACATTTTTGAAATAATTTTACTTCATACAAAATTAAAAAGACACCACTTGTATAACAGACTTTAAAACGTAATATTCACAAAATAAAAACAAACATTATAGCATATTTTGTAGTTTGGCTGAGCAGAACATTTGAAATTAAATAAATTACGCCAAAAATGTGTATTTGTAAAACTAAAATGAAACGTTTTAGGATATTGCTCCTACAAATTGTAGTGCAACAAAATTTCCAACCAGCTAAGTAAAACAAAACACTTTTAAACTAATAAAATTATAGTTTAAAAAACTATAGGGAGGTTCCCTATTATGAATGCCATTCGTACTGTAATCAGGTATGTAACTTGAGAATATAAATCGCTGCATCTTTTAGGCGCATCAATATTACATAGTTACATCACGAGCTAATAAAAGGAAGGTAATAAAAAATGAAAATTTCTTTTTAGTCAATTAAACATGAGAATGGTTTACAACGAAAACGTTTAGTATTAGAACTTTCAAAGCTACTTATAAAACTGAAACTCTTTTCATCTGTTTGCATCATGTGTCGGAAAAATTTTTTGCTGATGATTCAAGCTACTTTCATACATATGAATGGAAAGCATTAGCTTCATCAGCAAAAGGGCGCGGAAATATGATATCGTTACACCACTTAATAAAAGGGACGTTGCTGATACGGTGCCCTTTTTTCATTAGAGAAAAGCTTTGGTAAGACTTGCTTACAAAAGCAAATACTAATCCGTTACTTAATAATAATTGTAAATTTGTCTATGTATATTACAGGATCTAGCCAACGTTAATCAAAATTATCAAGGCCCCTGGAGGAAAAGCCAGAACATGTACATATCTTTCCGTTATTAAGTTTTGTAACAAATAAATACATATATAAGTCTATGTATATCAATAACACTGTACGGCAAAATCAACTTTTTTTCTGGGTATTGTACCAAACCAATTTTTTTAAGAGTCATAGGTAAAACAGTGATTTCTCCGTTTTTCGAAGTTGGTTTCCGAAATCGAGATATGGGCCTTCGAAGTTCGAAATAGGACCTTTTGTAAAAAGTATATTTAATTATTGCATGTACATAACTAAAAACCTAAAAGTATAGATGTGGTCCTCCTTTTGCTCTTATTTAAATGGTATATAACTTTTGTGTGCAAACTTACATATATTACAGGTGATTAAACCCCCTTTCCCTCGATATGGATATTTGAATACTTCGTATATAAAAATTATAGAAAAACACATTTAAATGAAAAAATACCTTTTTTTTATAAAAAAATATTTTAAACAAAAAAATTATTAACAGTTTTTTTTTTTTAATTAGTACCGTTGTAAAGACGAATAAATCTCCTTTCTTCTGATATACATATTTGTATACCTTTTTTAATGAGAAAAAAATTTAAACAAAAAAATTACTAACCGATTTTTAAAAGGTTGGTACCGTTATAAAGGCGATTAAACCCCCTTTCTTCTTCTGAAGTGCACACTTGTATACTTCGTATATAAAAATTTGAGAAAAACCACATTTAAAGAAAAAAATAACGTTAAAAAATATTTTAAACAAGAAAATTACCAACCGCTTTTTAAACTATTGATACCGTTTTAAAGGCGATTGAACCCCCTTTCTTCTGATATGCATATCTGTATACTTCTTATATAAAAAATCAAGAAAAGCACTTAAAAGGAAAAAATACCAATTTTGTCTTATAAAAAATATTTTAAACAAAAAAATACTGATTAGTAATACAATTGAATACTTTTTTTTTAATAAAACAGAAACTTACCTTTAAAAATCAAAAACCATGGTGTTTTTATCACCCTTATTCTAGAACGTTATGAAAGACGAAAAATCGACATGCTGCTACATGCGGAAAAATGTGCAGCATTGCCAGGTACAAGTTGTATTTCAAACTCAGCTGTATTAAGGAAAACAAAGTGGAAAGAAATTAAAAGAAACACTCATCATGTGCTTGTTTATAGTAAAATTTATTGATTTGATATATTTTGAGGAAAATTAAGGATTCTGATGCATTTGCAGTTATAGCAACGGAGTAAGAGCGCGCTATGGCAATGGACTCCCAAAGGTATGCGGAGCTGTCGGGCATAGTAACCAAGGGCGCATCTATGTCAGCTTCTGGTTGAATTGTTGAACCACGAGCCAGAACTCCTCCTATGCCTGAAGAACTGGTTCCTAATCCAGTTAATGCAATAACAGCTTCTTCCAAGCCATTGAAAACATGCATTTTGTTAGGTCCACCACCTGTTGCGCTTGCTTCTGCCTTCGGCCGCGCTTAGGGATTATAACTCTTACTAAGTAGAATTCTCCTTTCTGTGTTGCCGGAGAAGAGGGGCTTCCGCATGTCAAAGGTATACAATATTTCTTGTGCATAACACAGTATTTTTGTGCAGAACCCACATCGAAATTTGCAAAAAAGTGGATAGTGCAAACCGAATTTAATAATAATTTGAAACATTTATTTTAAATTAAAGTTTAATCCTTTGATTATACGTGTGTGTTAAAGATTTTGGATTCGGGTTATGCGTTGGGACATAACAACCGAAAATCATTGTACAAATAACTAAACCGGACCCAAGTTTCTCGATAATGGGCAACAAAGATTATTTTTTGCTTGTCTATGTAAAGCAGTGTATAAATCTACAACACTAATATTTCCTGCAAACACACATCGATTTACATCTTTTATCTCGCCTCCGACATTACGCAAAAAAGCTTACTCGTTCGCTTTTAGGCATGCCATTATTACGAATTTCGAAAGTTCGAAGATACGACTCGGATTGCAGCATACCATTTCTACGATTCGTGGCAAAATCTGAGTACGAAAGTGTCGCAGAGTAGGGTGTATATTTTTATGTCTTAGACTTCTCTTATATATGTATACTTTTCCTTTAAGTGTTTTTTCTAAAATTTTTATATTCGAAGTATACAAATATGCATATTAGACGAAAGGGGGTTTAATCGTCTAAACAACGGTGTCAATTTTTTAAAAATCGGTGAGTAATTTTATTGTTAAATTTTTCTTTTGTGATAAAAAAAGTTATTTTTTCCTCTTAAGTGTTTTTTCACAAATTTTTATTCACGAAGTATACAAATATGCATGTCACAAGAAAGGGTGTTAAATCACTTTTACAACGATACGAATTTTTTAAAAATCAGTTCAAAATTTTCTGATATATTAAATTTTTAATTTTTCGAAGATTTGACTTTTGACCCGTTATAGCACCTGTAATATAGGTTTGAACAAAAAAATTTATATGCCATATAAATGAGAGCAAAAGGCGGACCAAGTCTGAATTTTAACCTTTTTTCTTGTTACATGTAATGATTAAAAATAATTTTTTACCAAAGGTTCAATTCGAACTTCGAAAGCTCGTATCTCGATTTCGGAGGCTAACTTCGAAAAATGGAGAAATTGCTTTTTTACTTATGACTCAGTCTCTTAAAAAAGTTGGTTTGATCCAATACGCAGCCGAGTGCTGTACAGTGTAAATCTATGACAACGTATATTTTTATTTTATTATTTACAACGATTTTATCAACAATGCAATGTTCTGTGTCCAGCCACCATTCATTGCTATAAAACCTTTGCTTTGCAAAGATCCTATAAAATTCTAGACATCAACATGTATGTACATATGTGGATATATGAATAACGATCGCTTAAAATCTATCTCAAATTTTGTACTTTCGCTGTAAAAATTTCAGGTCTACGTTACGTGGTTTGACTATTGTCAATTAAGTCTAATTTTTTGTATTGCATGCGGTCTACGTTTTTCGTTTTCAATCTCATAAATTGTTTATAATGACCGCTTAGACTTTGTTGCTTTTCCAATTTTTCCTTATAAACAATCGTGGTACAAAACTCAATAAAAATATTAAGAATAAAATGTTTATAATGACTTTTGCTAAAATTTCAAAATTAAAATTTATCAAAACAAATTCTATGAGACTGAGAAATATTATTTTCTACTTTTTAGTCCATTTAAAAAAGCGTGGTATATTAAAAAGTTTTTATTTTATTTTATTTATTTTCTACTTTTTATTTATTTATTTAAATATCAAATGACTTTGTGTTTTAATCTAAATAGGATTTCAAAATCATATTTGAAAATGCACATTTTGGAACATAAAATTAACATTTTAGAATCTCATCTGAATATAAGAATTTATAATTATCAAACGATCGTTTTAAAAAGCGATTTGAATATGCTCATTTTAAAAACTAAAATATATATGTTGGAATATGAATTAAGAATGTTTTTTTCTCAAAACTAAAATAAATATTGTAGGTGACTTTGTTAATTTAGGAATCAGCAATAATAACGACAGGCTTAAAATCGCACAAAGAATTGCTCTTTCCAACAAGTGCTGGTTTGGACTGAGAAGGCAATCGAGAAGCAAGATCATCTATCGTCGTACAAAAATCAGTCAGTAAGTCAGTCCTAACGCCCATTCTGGTTGCGGCGCAGAAGTATGGGCTATAAGACTCTAGCATGATGTGGAGCTTGGGGTTTTCGAGAGGCAGATTATAACGTCTATGCTAACAGAGAAAGAGAATGACTTAGCTTCAATTGGCATTTCCAATTAGCGTAATTTGGCACAGAATTGAAATTAATGGCGTGTTTTGTTGGACTCGGCCAAAATCGCTTAGGCGGTTACAGCGCCAATCAAGAAAAAGAAAGGAACTAAACACTCTTTTTGAATTTTTTTTTTCTAATTCGCACTTTTACCTTCTAGCAGTTTACGCTCGACATAATATATTTATCACCGCGGAGAACGTCGCCAACACACTGTACAGTACACACTTATAAAAAGCTCTTCACAAGCTTTATCCAATATTATTACCAGTAAAATGTTTAGTGTGCAGATTTTCTGTAATTAAAAAGCTTCAACAAGCTTATAAACTTACGCGTTTTTGACAAAACAAACTGTTTCGACTAAGCGATTTGTTACTTTGTAAAAGGCGTACAAAGCATTTCCAAAAAAAGCTCAATATCTTAAGATAAGACATAACTAACCAGCAACCAGTCACAGTGATACTATTGCAATGCGGACACCTCGTTCTTACTGGATACGGTCCTAATTTACTCATAATCGAAGCTATTCCTAGATAAAAAAAACAGAGTTTTTTGCTCTATTTAACAATTTGTTTTTTATTTAATTCACTTTTAATTTCTCTTTTGTACACCAAACTTGACTGTTCATCATGAATGCTTGGAATTTTGAAAACTTTTCCTCGGTGTTGTGTAGTTGGGTTCATGATGTTTTTATCATGGTTGGGTTTACAATATGCCAGTAGCAGGCCTGCACAGTTAACCGGCCCAGATACTGGGAATGTAAACCGGCACTGGCAGGGGCCAATTTTCTTTTTATGAAATAGTGAAGTCATCATGAAAAATTTAGTTTGTTCCCTTATCATTTCATTATATAATTTTAAGCGATTCTCCACAATTAAAAGCCATTCCCTGTTAGCAGATAATTATTTGGAAAATTATTCTGAGTAGATATAAGTCTTAAAGTATGTTTACATATAAATATAATCTCAGTCAAAGCTCGTGTTTAATAACCCCCTTTACACAGGTAAATCTCATATTATTAGACGTCAGATTTGTTGTCTGTGTATTCTCACAGCTCAAGGAAAAGTTATGTTTCTTCTTTGTGCAATTTAAATATATTTTAACTTAATGAAATAAAATTACCTTTACAAACCTCTTTTCACTGCGAGCGTCCATGTTTGTTTACTTTTACATTTGGAATTTCTCTCCTTCTTCACAAAAATCATCGATAAAACTATGTTAGACTCCGAAAAGTTATCGGTTTAAGCTGAGATTATCTTATCATCACAGATTACCAAGGGACGAATTTTGTGTGACTAATCTCTTTTTCTAATTACAGGTTAGGAGGTTAAGCTCGAAAATGAAATGCAGTAATACCCGCTTAACTATCTCACGAAAATTGCCAGCTTTTTGAGGTACTTAGGCCGGTTGGGTACTTAAGAGAACCCGCTTAAGTACCTCGATGCGGGTACTTAAGCGAATATAATTATTTGTTGTAGTTACAACGTCTTGTTAACTTACATAAATAAATCCTTGAATAAAACATCACTATTTAATGAAGTATACGTACATACTTACAGTTTGGACCAGATTCTAAATGATACTGTTTTCCGCTTATGTTTATTAATTTTTAAGATTTGTCAATTAAAATACACTTCATTCCCTAAAAAATACCATATAAACTTAAGCTTAAAATTTTGTAGAACTTCATCAAATTTTCATCAAACTTTCATTTCAAACTTTCTTCCTAGAAGTGACCCAATTCAATTTTAGTGTAACAAGTTCCAAGTGGCAAAAAATTGTCCTTGATTTTTTTAATTTTTTTTGCCGAAGGTGCTGCGATTTTTTCACATAAAAAAATTGTGTTTATTCGTTATATGGAAGCAAATGCGACAAAAAAAAATCTAAAAAATCCACGGTAATTTTTAGCCACTTGAAACATGCATGTTGTTACGGGTAAACTGACGGTAGCAACTAATATCGATTGTGCAGCGCTGCCCCTTATGTTTTTAAAGAGTACTTAAAAGGGGAAAATTATAAGTAAAATGGTAAGTGGGGTACGAAAAACTTAGGTACTTAGGCGGTTGGGTAAATAAGAGGGGAGGTACTTACGAGAGGGACTTTTTTCAGGTTACATGAAACAATTCACGGCGCCCAACAATGTTGTTTACTTAAGCGGGATTCACTGTATACTATATACCAGAGATATAACAAACGAGACGAATTACCAAATGAAATGTGAAATCTCATAACAGCACTTGGATTATTTTTCGGCTGGTAGTAGTAATAGGGTACAAAATCCATTTCATGCTTCACATTGAAAGTTAAAGTATGTAAGTACATACATACATATGTATACTATCTAGTAAAAGTTTTTATTCATATTTAAATTTCAGTGCCTTTGATTTTTATTGATTTGATTTGGGGTTCCATAAAATTAAAGGTATCTGGTTATGAGGCCTTATGAATAAAAAATAAGCAATTGCCTTTTCTGAAAATTTAAAAAAGTTGTTGAACAAATCGAGTAAAAGGTCTAAAGTTTTAATAAAAGGCAATTGCTTATTTCTTATTCATAAGGCCCTTTGTGTGTACCATTATCTTAAAAGTTTGCGAACCCCTGCGATAGGGTATGCGTTAGGATGATTGACTCGTTTTTATACCCGAGCGCACTTGTGCACAAGGGTATATTAATTTTGTTCACATAACGGTTGTTTGTAACAGCCAAAACGAATCGAGATAGATATAGACAAATGTATACATAAATGATCAGGATGAAAAAAGAAATCGATTAAGCTATGTCTGTCTGTTCGTCCGTCTGTCCGTCTGTCCGTCTGCCCGTGTACACGATAACTCGAGCAAAATTTGAGATATCCCAACGAAATTTGGTATGTAGGTTTCCCTTAACCCAAGGTAGGTTGGTATTGAAAATGGGCGACCTTTAACCACGCCCACTTCCCATATAACGGTAATTTCCAGAAATACGAAAACTGCGATATTTTAGTAACTAATGAAGATAATTCACTCAAAATTGATATTTATAATAAGTTTTAGACGACAAATAAGAATATTATAAATTTTTGGAAAATGGGCGTAGCCACGCCCACTTATGGTTACATGTGTATACCTTGGTAACCGCTGCACCAATTTGTTCCAAACCTGGCACAGTTGTTGGCCTTGGTACAGCATAAAAAATCGCCGAAACTTTTTAAAATCGGACAATAACCACGCCCACATCCCATATAACGGTAATTTAGAGAAATACAAAATCTTCGATAAATCAGTAAATATTGAAGCTAATTTATTCAAAATTGATGCTTGCAACAATTCTTTACCAAGAAATACGTTTATGGTAAAATTTTGGAAAATGGGCGTGGCACCGCCCACTTATGATCACATATAAGTATATCGGTAACCGTTCCGCCAATTTGTACCAAACTCGGTGTGGTTATTGTGCTTGCCACATATAAGCAAAACTTTGAAAATTATTGAAATCGGACTAAAATAACGGCCGCTTCTCATGTAACGGTAAATTTCAGAAATGCTTGAAACTTCAATATTTCGAAATTGAAGGACGCTAATTTACTCAAAATTGATACACCCCGGCTTACCATCTAGCGGAAGGTTTCGGAAAGGTGAAAAAACATTTATTTAATACTTGCGCCGGGTATTTAATGTTCGGCTCCGCCCGAACTTAGACTTTCTTACTTGTTTCGAAACCGGTTTCCATAGGTTTTTTCATCGAATATCTATAGGTAATTTTTTAAAATTTTGATTGTCCGATTTGATAAATAAACCGGATTTTTTGTTATCGGACAAACCGGTTCTATTTTGTTTCATAAAAATCGTAACCTCTCAATAAAAATTTTAAATTTTTCGAGGCTTTCAAGGCCTTTTCCAGTTTAAGGAAAACCACTAAATACCAATTTTAGAATTATATCCTAAGTTATTTGGGGCTGCACAGTTTATCATAAAAATTTGGCGCTTAAACGTTTACTACATGTTTGGCCGAGGCTCTCCTCTACTTCGTGCTCTGCTTATTCATGTTGTGACACTTATGGGGAGATCTACACTTTTCCTCCTCCGAAGTGTCCCGAGTGGCAGTAGGCACATTTAAGCACTCGGCTACGGCGGCAAGAGCCTTACTAAAATCCGAAAAAAGTCACCTAAAATGCAATAATTTAATGATAATATAAGACCATATGTAAAATTTTCACTCATTTGTATGTGTTTAACGTTTGATCTAAAAGAACTTTGAATTTATTTTGATTTCTTCTTTTCTAAATAAAAGCTATCTTTACTCCTGGCCAAGACTTCATACCAACAAACACATTTCCCCTATAAAATAAAACGGGTTTATCAGGTTATTTTCCTAATTAAAAAATATGGAACCGGTTTTTTCAAACTGCTCTTCTTCGAATAACTCCAAAACCGGTTTTTGAAAAACCGAACAATCCAACAGCCTAGTATACATTCAATACCAATATATTAATTTCTTTTCACTCACTTTTCTTTGCCCCACTTTGAGAGAATAAAATTATCGCTCAGTTTTATTGGCAAGTTTCGGTTAATCTCCGCGCAGACAGTTGGTCTTACTCTTTCAAGCTACTAAGACTACAGCTGAAAATTGTTATCGGATTAATTTAAGATTTTACGTAGCAACGTAAACAAAATAATAATAAAAAGGTAAAAAAATTAAGCCAACCAATCATTGCTTTTCAACGTCTCAAAAGTGCAGTGCAAAATATTTTACTAAGCAAGAAGTTTCGAACGTTACAAAATGCAATCACAAATTGAAATGGTTGAAATAAATTTGAATACACCAACGACACCAAGCACACCAAGCTCACCAGAGCAGCGTTTCGAGCAGGCCACCGATGCCATTTTGAATTATGTTCTCGGTGACACTGTGCGGGAGCGCGATGATGAGCTGGGGACAAGCGTGGTGGAGGAATCGTTGACTCGACGCAACCAAACGCGCACCGCTTGGGCCCCGCCGTCTGTGGATGATAAGAAGCCCCACCTGCGTTTTTTCGCTGTCGGCCCAAGCACCTATCAGATACGCTGCCCGCTATGCAAGCAACGCGCCGACACTGAGACAGTGCAAATGAGCGGGATTCTGGGGCATCTCAGCTGCCTGCTATCAACGTTATCCTGGTGCGTATAAGTGATTTTAATGTCAATGGGAAGAGCTTAGACAAAATATATATGCATAAATTAAATATATATATTTTATGAACTCATTCCACAGCTGCTTCCCCATTTTCTCCCTGTCCTTTGTGTATGTCTGCCTGCAGAGTCGTTTGAAGAGTAAACGCATGTTTTGCAATAGATGCGGCGGACATCTGGGTTTCTTCTGGCGGCCAACTTGAAATAATGTTTTATTACACATATTAAGATATTCATACGTATGTAGATATGTATGTGTAGAAAATAAGATATAATTGCTCAAATGATATTTTGACTGACATACATATTCAGTCCTAAATAGTATATATGTATGTGCATATGTATTTTGTAAATAAATTAACGTTTAAGTTAAACTATGAAATAACAAATGTTTAGTAATTAAAAAAAGAAGTTTTTTTCATTTATTTTCCCTTAAAAATACATATATTAATTTGAAACAAGTTCAATTTGTTTGTTGCCGATTTTCGTTTTTACATTTCTCTTGCTTTTCTGCTGAGCAGCATTTTTTAGGAAACTCATCTGTTCGCGAATTCTAGATACATTCGTATGTACATAAATACGTTTATAAGTGATCGCATTGTCACGGGTCTATTTTTAGCTGGTAATGAGTCTACAGAAGGCGAAGTGAATAAGAAGAAGGAGGAAGAAAACAAAATTTATGAAATCAGCTGTTGCTGCTGCCGGCACACTATGGGACTACAGCGGCTAAAAGTAGTAAAAACGGATTGGCGAATTCTGAAAAAGTAGTTACGCAGATGCATAGCTATATGTAGTTATATCCAGCTAACCCAAGCCAAAAAGAACTTTCGATAAAAATGCATATTTGCAATCAAGAATTTTTTAATATATCTGTGGTCAAACATTGCTTTACATTTTTTTAAATCTTTTGAATTGTATAAAACAGTTTACCTTGAAATTCTACATAATTTTGTGAGTGTAAAATTTTTCGAGTGCTTACTTTAAAAAGGGATATTTGAAAAGGACCTAGGATGCAAGCTAAATTATACTTAGGACAAGTAAACATTAAATTCTCAAATAGTTAGTTAGGAGATGAGCGACGTAATGAGAAATTCTTTATTATCTTCCAAGTTGGAAAATTTTGGCTTAAACGAGCACGGCACACCGAATTTCATCAAAAAATACTTTTTTTTTCAATTTGTGCATGTTTTTCTAGAATTACTGGACGATAATGTAAACCGATTTTATGAGAAGCTATTTTTCATGGCAGAAATACACTCGGAGGTTTGCCATTGCCTGCCGAGGGACGACCGCTGTTAAGAAAAAACCTTTTTTCTATATTTCTTTTCGATGTAGCTTTGACCAGGGCTTGAACCCAGGCGTTGCGGAGTGGAAGCGCGCACTACTTACCATTACCAGCTGCCGACAAAATCGGATAACATTTACTATTTCCGCCTAAAAGAGCTGTGGGCGTGGTAGCGCGTTGAACTAGGGTTGTTCGACTAGAAAGTCGACTTTTCTACCGACTTTAAAAGTCGACCGATCCACGAAGAAAAGTCGACTTTGTTCGACTTTTTTAATAAAAAGAAAATGTATTAAGTATACTCTGCATTTAACTCATATATTAGCTTTAAATATAGGAGTCAGAATACGCCAAAAATATTATGATTTACCAGTGGTCTTTAGAATAATCTGTAATTTATTTCTGAAAATTTTTGAAAAAAATTTTAAATTCTCACAAAAAAAATTCTAAAAATTTTTTTAATCGATATTTGGTAATTACGGACAACTTTTTGAAAAATGTGGCCTTTCCGATGGAGCAGAATTGGCGGGTATTGGTAGAAATATAAATGCCACTTTATAAGCATGGATAAATTTGGGAGTAGCCCAGACAGCTAGTGGATTGGGACTGTCCACACGACTAATGTCTAGGGCTGCCAGATGTCTCTGTTGCCAAACCGGGACATTTAAGGGTGGGAAAGGCGTCTCGCACCCTTCCCTTTCGTTTCGACAAAAATTACGTACGAAAGGATGTAGTAAAATTTTATTTTGACAAACAAAAAAAAAAGCATAAAAACATGAGATCATGAGATCATTACAACGTACACCAGCAAATCAAAACAATTTATCACAACTAAAGCACAGAAAATGTTTCACAATGCATGTACCTTTTTTGTTCCTTATAAAAATACAGTTTATACTAAATACATCAGAAAACATAAAAATAAAGTTTCTAAACTTTGTGCAAAACTCGGGAAAATTTGCAACTTTCTATTCAGACTTTTTAATAAAAATTTTGAAAATGAAGTTTTGCGGCCCATAAAAACTTAGTTGATTTTTGGATTGTTTTTTACTGACAGTTTCTTCCATACAAGCTACTTATGTTCGACATTTTTTTGTATGTGGAAGACACTGTCAACAAAAAATAAATAATTGCAAAAATCAACGAAATTTTCTGGTAACTTCAGACTTCCACTTTACTAATTGGCTCAAAAGCTACATTTTCAAAACTTTTCTAAAAGATCTGATTAGAAATTGTGATTTGATGAAAGAGTCTCCGAGCCAATAATTTTGTACGGCACGGTACTTATAAGAAATCTAGGTTTCACGAAAGAAAAAAAATTAAATATAAGGTAACATTAAAATATCAGTCATTTGTTTCGTTGCTGTGAACTTGTTTCAAAACTTTTGCTTGATATAATTGTAAAACTCTGTGCATGTCATTTTAATGTATTTAGGTACATACTTATATTAATCATCAACTATTGCTTGTGCAAAACGTGCTAAATTTAAAAAAAAATCGCATATGAAAGGGCACCAACCCAACTCGTAATAAATTTAAGTATACAAATTTCAGTATTTAATATAGAAATATTCAATTCAAATACGCCAATATTAAAATGAAGTGATTTGGACTTAACGGATGCTTTTTCATAATTAGGTTAAAAAAAAATATTTAAATTCTATGCTGCCTGTAATGGGATTTGAACCCTGACGCTCTGGAAATTAACAAATTGTGGCAAGCATCTTCGTGCACTCAGCAACAGCCAGACATGTAAATGTGCGTTCAAATTTTCAGTTTGATTCAACACCACGTGTTCGTCGTATGAAAGTATTGTTTTAAAATACGAACATTTTAAAACGACAATCAAATCATAAAATTCATAAAATTTTTCTTAATATGTATTACAATGCGTTGTTTCTCTCAGTGTAGTAATTTTCATTCAAAATTTGTGAAATCAAATCGAAAACCGGTACACTTAAACGAATCCCGGGACATTTTAAGGCTGGACCGGGACACCGGGACAAATAGTCTAAAATCGGGACATGTCCGGGAAAACCGGGACGTTTGGCAGCCCTACTAATGTCGCATATGAACTGGAATGCTACCAGCAACGTTTTTAGCGGCGTTTAAAATTTTGTACCTTACGGATTGGTCAAATTCGAACCACAGACTGTGTGTAAAAACTTACATAAACTCAAGCAGAAAAACTTTCTTGCATGAAATTGTTAAAATAAATGTAATAATAATATAATATGTTTATCTTACCTCAATATTAACTGAAGATTGTGGAGACAAACGATTAACAAATTTGATGAATTTGTTTTCGTATAATAATTTTATGCGCTGCTCTTAAATGATTTGTACTGTTGTACTGTCATTAAAATTCATTTCGCTACCACAATTTTCACATTTCACTTCAGTTTTATTATAATTTTTTTTTAATACGATCAAACAGCACTCCGCGAGCTTGTTGGAAGATCAGTTTTTATTGGCAAATAAATTTAAAAAAAGTCGAGAGTCGAAAGTCGACTTCAGTCGACTTCCATAAACTTAAAGTCGATCACTAAAATTCGACTTTCAGGAGTAAAAAGTCGATTTTGGTCGAAAGTCGAAGTCGACTTTGCCATCCCTATGCCGAACAGCGCATATACGAAATTTCAGCGAATTTCTTGTCCGGCTACTACTTTTGGCCGCAGCTTATATGGGGGCATCCCACCGTGCGGCATTAGCTTGTAAATTAATTCTAGATACTGCATTTGATGCAGAAGAAAATTCGTTCTGAATCAAAATGTAACCAAAAAATGAATATGAGCCATTCTTTTTTAAGTCGGACGGATTTCGTAAAAAAATTATTTCATGTCTCCGATTCGCTTCGGATTTTTTTGTGGGTTCTATACATGAAATAAGCTAACACGTGTTCGAGCAATTGTTTTTTTCTTTTTTTCTTCGAAGATATGATCTGTCAAAGTTTGCATTTTTTCGTGATTCTGACTAATCATGTACTTCTTCAAATCGTTATATCTCGGGTTCTGCTGATCGGAGAGACTTCGTCTTAACGAAATTTTAAAGCTAAGAAACGGGGTTAAGATTTCTATATATAAGATGGTCAAGACTGTCCTAAAGCTAACTTAGCTATTAACAGTTGAACTTTTTGAAGTTAATTTGCATAGTGAAGACCAGTAAATTAGGGAGATAAAATTATACCATCTTATATATATATCTTAATCCTTGTTTAATTCTCTATAAAAAACGTTCGCAAAAACGAGGTTTTTCAAGAACTATTTTTAAAATATTTTTCTTTATGACGAGATGGTTTATTTTGTGAGAACCAACAATTTTTGTCCACACTTGTACGTTACGTTTTTTTCAACTTTATACCTAGCTTAATTATAAGTAATATACATACTTCTTATGCTGGTGTCATTTCAAATATATAATTGAAAAATTTACAGAAATAATATACAAATATAAACACTTGTGATACTTATATCTAAAGGAACAAGTTTTTATTTGAAACACCTGTGATTAGATATAAAATATATAGCAAAAAACTGGTCTGAATCCAATAATGCTAAATTGGATCCGCCATTTTGAACTGCAAAAATCTGACATCAGATTCGAAATCAGAGACCTCGAAACACCTCCATTTATAAGAGTTCGTGGTGGAAAGAAAAGAATTATAAAATATGGTCTTCATATTGTATCAGCCATTTTTTATTCCAAAAATTTGGCATCGGATTCGAAATCAGTGAAACCCCAAACACCAAGTTTAAAATCAATTTGGTAACTTCTCGTCTTTTCGCCAGCAAATAGCAGTCGCCAGAGCATAGTGCCATCCCACGCAAAATCTTTTAAAATTTAAAAGGAATACCAGTTTAATAATTATATCGTCACCTGAAATGCAAAAGAGACGTAACAAACATCGTCGCTAAAATACAAAAAGTCGTGACAATCTTTCTTCATTGCCGTATTACGCTGCGATTACATTGGATGCGAATTCGTACGAACTCAGTCGTACAAATTCGTGTGAATTTTTTTGCTGCCAAATTGGGGTATTTGTTGGTTTAGTTGCTTGCGAATAATTAGTACGAATACAGTCGCTATTGTTACTAATTATTCGAAAGCAAAGTCTGGCACCAACTAAATAAAAACAATCGTTAATCGTTATTCATAATGCAAAAAAAAAATGGATGTGTTGGTTATTATGTACAATTAAAACTAAATTTAGTCTAGTTATAGCCGTAATAGAGGGATAATTTTACCTTTTCTACTTCGACCGCTAAAAAGTGATACGAGTATGACTACCGATATCGAGACTGATTACCTCACGTCATCCTGGGACTTTAGTTTCAAGATTCCCATACACTCTCCGACGCGGAAAGATTCGGAAGGTGGCCTCCTGACGGTAAATGATGGTACTTCCATTTACACCGATGGCTCAAAGATGGAAAAAGGAGTCGGCTCGAGTCTGCGCTCCAAGGACCTTCAAATAAGGCAATCATACCGCCTGCCTGATAATTGTAGTGTAGGAGAGTAATTCTCTGTCAGGCAACGTCATTATATTTGTTGACAGCCAGGCGGCATTGAACACATTAGGATCCGGTGTGGGAAAGTCGAAAGCAGTTCAGTAGTGTAGTGCAACGCGGGCTGTACTGATTCACGTCAAAACTTCTCGATGCTGGGTTATTGAACAAAGCAATATAGAAGGGAACGAAATATCCGATGAGGTGGCTAGACATGGCTCAGAAATACAAATTGGTGAAGCGGATAACTCCCTACTGCTCCCGATTTTTTTGAAGAATACACCACAACAGTAACCAATGACATTTGGATTAATCGGGACGACTGTGACCCTTTGGCCAAGATAAGAGTAGTACTGAGGAGCTACTGACACTGACACTGATGTCATCACAGAGCACCAATGTTCCAATGATGGCGTATACCCAGCAAGCTCGGTCTGCAGAAGTTCTCGGGATGAGAATGAAGAGGAATCGATTCACCACTTCTCTTGTCAATTTCCAGCTCTACCGACAAGGCGTCTCAAGCATTTGGGATCATGCTTTTTCAATAGCTGGGGGGGGAGACAGCGGAGGTAAAAATAGTAAGTGGATTGACAGACTTAATACTGAAAGTATGAATTAACTCGGTTAGAAGGATGTGCCTCCTCCTCATACTCACTGAGGACAACCACAATGGGCAAATCTGCCTCCGAATGGAAGTACGAGTCGATCGTACGCGCCATAGCTACAGCTGTTAAAACGATTCGATTACCTCCAATGACATGCACATGTTAAAGTAATGTATTCCGTAAACGAGAAGGTAATCGGTTACTTTCGATAAGTGCTTTCCTAGACTCAATTAACTTGACTGGGCTGAAATGGATAATGGCTTACCAGCAGTCACGCGTGTTCACATTAGAGATGGGCGCGACATATCGGGATTCCCTGTACTAATTTAAAAATGGCCGGTATGGCGGAATCGGGAAGCCCTTGATAATTTTCGATCCAGGCATGAAAAACATCTTCCCGAAGAGAAAAGCAAAACCGAATAACTAGAAGATGCCAGATCTGTGGAATATTCGGGAATAATGTACATAATGTATATTAAACAAATTTTAAAGCCATTGGAGTTTTCATTAATGATAGATTTATGTCAGGACCCGGTGTCTGAGTGGTTGGGATAGGTATGGAACATTTAGTTCCGCGCCCATCTCTAGCTCACATACGGGAAATTTTTATAACGTTGGGAAAAATAAGGTAGGAAATCATGATAACACCTGCTTATAAATCTAGGTATCTGTTAATTAAGTATATATGTATATTTATGAGGTCAAAATGCTTAAGTAGATACACAAAACAGTTTTTTTCTTCTTAATTAAAATTCAAAATCTAAATTTTATAACGTCACTCAACCATAGCTAATCTCTTCATCTATTCCCTCGTGCATTTAGAATTATTGACACTATTTCTACGAAGTGGGTGTCGATTATGGGCATATGCACATGTATGTATGCATACTTTACCACAAAATTGTTGCTATTGTCCCAGATGTTCAGCCCAGACAATGCTATAGCTCTTGGTCACCCGAAAAACGTCACACATTTGAAAATGTGGCCAAAATCAGCGCAAAACTCTCATCTAAAAGTTCAAAGAGTATTTTAGATGCTCAGTGCTCTCAGCCTGCTAAACTAAATTTTTACATTACACATTTGCATATTATATATTCGTATGCATATGAATGTACATTAGAGTACTTTACGAAAAAATGTTGTTTCAATTCGGTGCTATTCGTTGGCTAGAGTACATTGAAACAAAAAACTCTAAAATAAATTCTAAACAGAAATTTTTTCGTCGTAAAATTTGAGCTGACACCCTTTTTACAGTAAATATCTTTCATAGTAAAAGATCGTAAACTTTCGAGATCTTAAATTGAAATTACCAAACAAAAAGATACACCAGTTGTTCGAATTAAATCTTCGGCAGCTTCTGCATTAAAAATGTGCCGAAATTCATGGTAACTTCAATAAATTTGGTGGCTAACGTAACACGAGTAAGTTATTTTCCACTGCCGTCAGTCTTTTCACAAAAGAAAACTTACATATCGGGCTTTTACTTGGTGACAAGTTTTACGATAAATATTGTTCTTTATGAAAGAACTCAACTTTTTACTTTACCGCCAAATTATTTTGAGCACAATTTATAATATTTTTGTTTTGTAAGGATTACCGAAGTTGGATTGTATGGAACTTTGATAACCTAATATAAATAAATATCATTATATCTGCAAAAATACTGCCGCAACTCGAAAGCACGATTTTTCGGAAGACGCATTTCAAACTTTTATTTCAAATGGGTCCCCCATTGCAACTTTTGAGGTTTTTAGGTGTCCTATAAGAAATAGTTAATAATAGAAAATGGTTAAATAAAGTATTGCGTATTGTTGTTGGAAGTCCCCTGAAGAGAAGCGAAGTTTTGCGATCGAAAAGATTGATTTTGAATTACAGTGCTATCTGGGTCGAGTGAACTAATTAATGCAAGACCAGTTCATAAAATGCAGATTGTTCACTATATCCAGATTGAGTTTTTTGTTCTTTAAAATCAATTTTATTGCGCAGTACGTCTTTTGAAGTTAAATTTTTGAGAACTCTGAAATGTCGTCTTTTCCCTCAGCTAATGCCAACACATGTTTCCTGTTGTTGTTCTATCGTTGTCGTCAAGCTCTATTAGCGGTAGACCCTGGAAGCGTGCAGCCTCGATGGGATCTGTCCATAAGGCCAGAGGCGTTAGCAGGGTGGGTTTCAGTGGGTATGCGAAGAGATGCTGCGAGTCATGGGGCTTCTCTCCGAATGCGGGCAATTCATTTGGCACATCTGCATTTATTCTGCTCAAGTATGAGTTCAACCTGCTGCAGTAGCCAGATCGAAGTTGGGCTATGGGGTCCGAGTCTCCCGAGGCAGACGAAGCTCTGTCTCGTCCACGTCTGGTGGTTGCGTGCCCATAACGGCATACACAGATCGAGAGTCTATATAACTGTCGGTAGGCTGTTGGGTCCAGAGATAGTTTTTTGAACCCCCGGACTTCGTCCGTCAGTTCATAAAGATGCCTTCTGACGTGCCGTCGCGAGGGTTCTTCCGCAAGCAGATGTCTGTTCGGGTACCTAACACGGTGACACCCTACTAGACATTGCTTGCAGAGCATTGTGTTTAGCTCCTTAATCGGGAGCATATTGGCCTCGTTGCGGAGGTGATGTTTCGGCAACATCAGAAGGCATCCTGTCGCTGTCTGAGTGCCGTGTTTTGGCAAGTCTGCAGTTTCATCCACTGCGTCCTACTAGTCCCCGATAACCACACAGGCGTTGCATAGTTCAGAACCGGGCGGCCAATTGCCTTGTACGTTGCCAGCAACGTTTCTTTGTTCTTTGTCTTAGGGGAGAGGGTTAGGCTCCGTGCAGTGACGAAGCGAGAAAGCTCGGTGAAATAACCATTACCAAGCAATCGTCACCATAAGAGACAATCGAGACTACCTCTGGTGGTTGAGGGAGCTTAGAAATGTAAATGTTGAACAGTAGTGGGGAAAGGGCGCCACCCTGTTGAACTCGCTGTTTTAATTTTCCTAGGTTTGCTCGATTTGTCTCTAAAGATCACTGACGACCACTCAGGTATTTCGCAGCCCACCGTTTGTCTTCTAGTAGCGTCACTTGAATAGTTCTATAAAGCTATCGGGCGAGAAGACTCTCCTTTGTTGGACGGTTTCCCCGGTGGACAACCACCTCACGGTTGACCAAAGCTTGCTCACACCAGAGGCGAAGTTACAGGTCTTCAGATGGTCTTCCCACTTCTTCCGCTTATGTACGTTCACTAGTTGCCGAATCTCCGAGCTGAGATCACTGATACGGGGATTTACGGGATCGGCTTGGCGAAGGGATTAACCTTTTTGTTATTAAATTTGTCGTTACAGTTTTGAATTTGGAAGGAATTGGTTTTCAATTTTGTTCACTCTACAAAGACACAAAATTGTTCACTCTATAGAGTACTCAATGGAAAAATTTTCATGTTCACTCTTTCGAGGTGTTCGTAGCATCGGGTGTTCACTCCAGCCAGATAACACTGTATATACCATTTCTACGAAAGTTGTTTTTCCGCATATAAAATATGTACATGGAAAACAGGGAGCGCTCGGAGCGACCTCTAAATATTTTTTTATTTCAAAATAAAAAACAGGGGTAAAGTTCTCGGTTTAGAACAATCCTAAGGGGTGCGGACTTTACTTTTTGACATGCAAATTTCGACCACCCTATTGTACATACATACATACGCCACAATAATATAAGCTCGCCACTAACAGCACAGACCTTACTTATTGTTATTGCCAACAGTGTTGCCGTAGAGAATTTTCAGAATGTCGCAAAAAAAGGGTCATTGAAGACAAAAGGGTCACCATATTATTTTTGTTTTCTTTACTAGTAAAAGGATAAATCTGAGAAGCAAAGTCAAAATCAAGTTTACATGTATTATTATAAAACGCTTTCGCTGCTAGAACGTTCCGCTGTTTCATTTAAAAAGAAAACAAACAAAAACTTTTAACAAAAGAAGGTTGCAAACATACACAGAAATCAAGTTGCTGCAAGGAGAAGAGTTGCATTTTCTTTAAAAATTTTAATTGATGCAATTTTTTAGTACTTACAGGAGAAAATAGTTTTTAATACATAGCATGGAATTGTTGACATTTTTTTTTTATCGTTAAAAGGGTCAAATTCCACCTTTAGTCGCACAACGGCAACATTGATTGCCAAATACGTTCACAACTAAAAAGGCAACGACTGCAGCAGCACTACCGCCAATGGCAGAAATCTCAGTGGGAACGATACATATGGCAACAGCAGTGATTAGCAATTCTCTTGCCAGTTGATCTCTTCGCTTTAACGGCATTCGAAGCAAAGTTTTCGATTTGCTTGAGCGGTGTACGTCGCGTTGTGAACATTTTTGCTGAGATAAAAATAAAAACAAATGTTAATTGCTTTATGAGCAAAACATTATAAAAAATTGCTAAACCTCCTCCACACGCGCACTCATCCGCCTACACATAAATTGGTTGGTGCTGCACAACAGCTGACGAAAATGACAACCACCCAGTCAACTGTCATCGTGACAATTGACAACAACGATGCTGCCCTGGAAAATGTTATGCCGGTGTTGCCTTCAAACGTTGGTCATTTGCTAGAGGAACCCGTTGACATAGAATGTCCAGCTTGCGGAAAGAAATGTATGACTCGCGTGGAGCTTCAGGCAGTGACATTTTTGCAGAAATTTGTAGCTGTTGTTAATTTTTGTCTATGTTGGTAAGCTATTAAAAGAGAAAGAGAAGCGGTAAGAAAGATAATTATAAATAATGACACAATTTGGTATAAAATGCCCTACACATGCATGGATTTATCGGCCAACCAGTTGGCCAACCACTAGAAGTTGGTGGTAAATATGCCGTGTGCAGGCAAGTTGGCAAACCTGAGTCAAGTTGTTCGTCAGGTTAGAAAAAAAATCAAAAATATTTGATTTTTGAGGCAGATTGGTCAACTTGTTGCTATGTGTGTAGACAAGTTGGCAACCTAAAATGCGATTTAATTTTTTTTTAAGGCGCATGAAGGGTAACATGTGTTTTCACTAGTGAAAATGCGTACAATTGTAACGGGGCGGCAAAAATACCAAATACATATAAATTAAAAGCATTCCTAGCATAGCTTAAAAGTTTGTCAATGCTGTTTTGTTGTTCATAGTTCAAAAACTCTCACTCAAATGAAATCGACCAACTGGTTGGTGCGTTTGTAGGGAATTTCGTCAAGTAGGTTGGTCAACTGGTTGGCCGATAAGTCAATGCGTGTGTAGGGCCTTTAATGCAGTGTGATAATACGACCAGGCTAGCCGTTACGGGCTTTTCCTACCAAAATATGTATGTTTGTTTTCTTGTTGGTTGCATGGTACGATGCTTAAAATTTTTCTAGGACTCTTTTCTAACAAAACAGAAATCATACCTCATTTGTTGTAAAGTGTCTGCTTGCCAGCATTGTGAGTACAGAAACGTAGTTGAACTTACTATAAACGTAAACGAAAGTACTGAATAGTGGTAAATATTCAATTCAACTACGCGCATATTAAAATGAAGTGTTCGTTTTAAAAAAGCATCAGTGAAGTGAATAAGATAAAAGCCAAAAATATATGTATATATGTATAGTTAGTTTGCATGTTTCCTGCAATGGAATTCAAGCCCTGCCCCTCTGGAAATCAAAAAATTGTGGCAAGCATCTTTTCACACTCAGCTACAGTCGGACATCTTCCAAATGTTTAGTTTGAAGCACGCGATTAGTGCATTTACACGATAAACACCCAGTACGGAAAGAAACTAGTTTGAATATCGATGTTCGATGTTTTTCCCACCACAACTAGTTGAAGATCTGACTCTCTTCCTTGGAACGAACTGTTGACTTTAACACGGCTTTGTCCTAGGTAATCAGTCAATTATCCGACTTTGCATTTGATTTCAACTACTTTAAAATGCATTTGGCTTAAGGCACTTTAAATTCAATATATTTCGTTTGAATACGCTTTGGTTCTGCACTCCACAGGCTTTTTCATATTTTCAAGACACAAAAGAAATTGTATTATCATTTTCACATGTAGTCTTTGTTGGGATTCGAACCCGGACCTTCTGGAACCTAACAAGTAACAACAAGCATCTCTTCAGGATCAGCCACAGCCGTACATGTAAATGTGCTTTCAAATGTTCAGAATGAATTGTTTGCAAGCAGAAATGCGATTGTCTGGCTCTGCATTTGATTTCAACAACTTTAAAAGGCATCTGGTTTAAAGCACATCAAAGTCAGATGATTTTTTTAACTAATATTGAATTATTTGCAAAGATATGTAAATATCAAAGGTTTGGTTTATCTCAATGGGGCTTCTAAGTGATTATACATCAATTTGAAGTTAGTTGCCCCATAAGTAGAAATAAATTAATTTTATTTGAGGTAATTGGTTGAGCTATGCCGTTTTGGGTATGTATGTACCCTTACATATACATATCTACTCAGATGTGGACATTCAAGTAACTATAATCAAATATAAAGTATTTAGTTTTACTATACAGTACTTTCCTTAGTGTCGGTTTGCCAAATGAGAACAATATCAAACCCGACGATTTTTTCGGTTCGGTTCGGGAACGTTAATACTTGAATAAAAACCAAAAAGATACCACAAATTGAATAGTTTATTCTACTTCTGCCTAAGAGAAATTGTGAAAACCGATTCATCCCTCTGTTTCTCATTTGAAACAAGGATAAACACATTTTTCAAAATTCAATTCCTTTTTTTTAGAAAATACTTTCAGAAATATGTAGCGCTTTATAACTCACTTAACATTTTCTGGAAATAATTTTCCCAAAAACGTTTTAAAATTTAACTAATAAACCAAATCTTTCACTTCTATAAATAGCATAAAAGAAAGTCGAGGTTCTTTGAACACGCAATATTCCGATTCCCTAATATATTCTGTATAGATAGGAGATTGACCTTTGGTTTTAGAATTTGCATAGGGTTTCCACCTGTCTAAAAAAATTATAAGATCCGTTTCTTGTATTACTAAACTAGAGATGTCAAATGAAAGGGCTTGGCCTGTAGGTGATGGCCTCGGTTGTGATATTTTTTTTAGTAGGGCTGCCACCTTTTTATAAATTATAAGATATTAACCGTTCATTGGACAAACCAATGAGGTACCAAGTGTAGGAATATGGTCACTTTTATTTTTGTTTTGGTAGAGTTGCCACCTATTTAAAAATTACTACCTTACATATAATACTTGAAGGCATTTTTGTTAATAACATACATCAGATTTGCACAGTTAATTTAATTAAAAAAAAGAACGAGATCTGAAAGGAAAGCGCTTGGCCTTCAGATGTGCAATAAAGTTTTATTTTATTTTAATAATTAAGTTGCCGCCTGTCTAAATAATTATAAGATCCACACCATTCGTTGCAATAAAACGCATAAGATGTCAAATGAAAGGGCTTGACCATTAGGTGTCCAATAAGGCTTTATTTTTTTTGTTGGATAGGGTTGCCTGATTTCTTCAAGTGCATGTATGTACATACTTATGTACACATTCAGCAAGTGTCGAAGTCTTGCGCATACGAGGCTGGCTAGTAAGTAAAGAAAATTTTTTATTTGAAATTCTGTTCAAACCCCCATCTGTAAAAGTACAATAAGATTCTCAAAGTCAAGTTGACACTAACTGCAGGATAAACATCGTAATTGGCGTGATCGACTCCATAACATATAACAGGGAGTCTACAATGTGAATAACGTTGTTTAACCCCTAGTTAGTGTTAATCACACATTGAGTAGCTGGCCCTAAGTGTAAGTAAAGTACATTGAAACACACATAATTAGTCTGTACTCTGGCAACCCTGCATACAACACTGATTTTCTCGGACGTAACAAAATATTTTATATTCATTTGTTATTTTACAAAATACAAGCAATTATTTTCAAAACAAGTCACCTCCTCTACATACATTATCCCCTAGCAAACCTCAAAACAAACAGAGAAATCGATTAAGCTTCTCTGTCTGTCCATTCGTCCGTGCAAAAGATAACACGCGTCTGTAATGGCAACCAAGCTGCACTAAGGCGCGACTAAATTATTTTGGAAAACATGCTGAACCATTGCACATTGGAGGTCTTGGTTACTTTGTCGTTCGAGTAAATTTTCGGTCGATTTTTTAGACGATATCGTCCAGGGAAAAAGTACCTCATGTAAAGTTGGCCTCAAAAAGTTCTAAGACAGTGTCAAATCGTTTTATTACATACTTCACCTGATATAATTTCAAATATGCGATAAAATAACAAATAAACATGTTTTTCTTCAAAATTTTATATTTCCTTGTAGCAATGGCTATTGCGGCAATTGCTGGTAAAATAACTGAACCATTGCCAACTCGGTGCGAAAAACTTAAAAGTATGACGATGGAGCGTGTTTGTGTTGGCCAATATCCTCGCGATATAGCCATTAAATATCGTGATGCAGTCATGAAAGTTGGAAAACCGTTTGCCATATTTCGATTCGTTGATGAAAATTCAAACCGCTATTTCATCTCCCATTTTGACAGTCCATTAATTGAATGTGCTAAAGCTGAATTAATCAATTCTTCCTCGTATTACTGTACAACTAATGCTGGAAAATCGATCGTGAGCATAAAAGTAAACTTCATTCGCTGCATAGCTGAACATCTGCAATTAGTCGATGATCTGCTAAAATATTGCACCGACCAAAAAATGGAGCGCTCGATATCGGTCGCAATGCAATATAGTTTTAATGAACGCCCTTATTGGCAACACGGAGGATCTGGCGCTAAAATTACATTTCCTTCACATTTTTTTCTTACAATAGTTTTGTCGGTAATATGGCTAGTTTAAAAACTTGGCCATTCGAACATTAATCATGTTTACTTTAAGGAGCTGTATATATGTATATATGTACATAAGTAATACAAATACATATACATATGTATTTGGGACGACAATATTAAAAAACATACAAAAGAAAACATGTAAAGTTTAAGTTTGGGCGAAACCGAACTTTTTGTACCCGGCGAATGAATGCATAAAATGAACAGTTTTTGCGCATTTCGGAAAATTGACATTAAACAGGTGGATATACATATGTAGTGTACAATGACTAAAAAGTGCGCGTGTTCACGTCCTTTCTTCAAAAAATCTGATTTTCATTCTAAAAATTTAAGCAGTTAAACGTCATTACTTCGTGAAATATCGTAGTTTCCAAAAATACTGACATATGGGAGATGGACGAGTAAAAATAAATATGTCTTAGTTACACCGACATGTCTCTGGTATGACTCTGAATGACCCAATTGTATGTAGTCGAAAGGCGAGTCAACACGTACACAGTTGACTCGCGAGTCAGACGCACCATCTATGTAGCCCATTAGAATCAGCAGTTAATGAAATATGGCAGTTTTTACATTTAAAAAAATACTGTTACATGGAATTTTGCGTGGTTTCTGTGCGATTTGGCCCATTTACTCGAGTTATAGTGTGCCCGACGAGAGACGACTTTGCCTTTCAATTGCTTACTTAGCACTAGGGACACGAATTTCGATACGATACGATACCGTATCGATACTATTGGCATTCGATACCGATATTTTCTACTCGATAGTTTTAAAACGATATTTTTTGGAATCGAGTACCAGAACCTTAGTATCGTATCGAATGTCATAAACTCACATTCCAACACTGAGGGAAAAAAGTTTTAGAAAAAAAAAAATGTGCTAAATTTAAAACAAGTAAGAAAGTCTAAGTTCGGGCGGAGCCGAACATTAAATACCCGGCGCAAGTATTAAATATATGTTTTCCACCTTTCCGAAAGCTACCGCTACATGATAAGCCGGGGTGTATACATTTTAAGTAAATTAGCGTCCTTAAATTTCAAAATATTGAAATTTCAAGCATTTCTGAAATTTACCGTTATATGAAAAGCGGCCTCAATTTTAGTCCGATTTCAACAATTTTCAACGGTTTGCTTTTATGTGGCAAGCACAATAACCATACCGAGCTTGGTACAAATTGGTTGAACGGTTAGCGAGATACATATATGTGATCACAAGTGGGCGGTGCTACGCCCATTTTCCAAAATTTTGCCATAAACGTATTTCTTGGTAAAGAATTGTTGCAAGCATCAATTTTGAATAAATCAGCTTTAATATTTACTGATTTATCGAAGATTTTGTATTTCTCTAAATTACCGTTATATGGGATGTGGGCGTGGTTATTGTCCGATTTTAGAAATTTTCGGCCATTTGGTATGCTGTACCAGGACCAACAACTGTGCCAAGTTTGGAAGAAATTGGTGGAGCGGTTACCAAGATATACACATGTAACCATAAGTGGGCGTGGCTACGCCCATTTGCCAAAATGTTGTAATATTCTTATTCTTCGTCTAAAACTCATTGCAAATATCAATTTTGAGTGAATTATCTTCAGTAGTTACTAAAATATCGCAGTTTTCGTTTTTCTGAAAATTACCGTTATATGGGAGGTAGGCGTGGTTATTGTCCGATTTTTAAAATTTTTAGCCGTTTAGTATGCTGTACAAAGGCCAACAACTGTGCCCAGTTTGGAAGAAATTGGTGTAGCGGTTACCAAGATATACACGTGTAACCATAAGTGGGCGTGGCTACACCCATTTTCCAAAAATTTATAAAATTCATGTTTTCCGTCCGAAACTCATTGTAAGTATCAATTTTGAGTGAATTATCTTTAGTAGTTACTAAAATATCGCAGTTTTCGTATTTCTTAAAATTACCGTTATATGGGAGGTAGGCGTGGTTATTGTCCGATTTCGCCCATTTTCAATACCATCCGTCCTACGCCCAAAAGAAGTTCACGTACCAAGTTTCGTTAAGATATCTCAATTTTTACTCGAGTTATCGTGTGCACAGACCGACGGACGGACGGACGGACAGACAGTCACCGCTTAATCGATTTCTCTTTTCATTCTGATCATTTATGTATACATTTATCTATATCTATCTCGATTCGTTTTGCCTGTTACAAACAACCGTTATGTGAACAAAGTTATAATACCCTTGTGCACAAGTGCGCTCGGGTATAAAAAATACGCATATGAAAGAGCACCAACCCAACTCGTTTTAAATTTGAGTATATGCGTTATAAAATATGTGGTTGTGAAGTGCACAGACGCTTTTTCGTAATTAAGAAGAAAAAAAAAATATTTTATGTTCCGTCTGATGAGAATAGAACCCGGACCCTCTGGCCGCAACTAATTGTATCAAGCGTCTTTGCACACTCAGCTATAGCCATACATGTAAAGGTGTTTTCAAATGTTGAGTTTGAATCAACATCATAGCGCGCGATTAGTGCATTATGTCATACCATGTATGTGTGTATGTGTTGTCACCGCTGTGCATGCTTTGTATACATATACTTTCTTAATTACATATGAAAAAGCATCCGAGACGTGCAAAACGTCATCCGTGTAGTGAAAAATGCTTCATTTTAATACGGGAGTATTTGAATTGAATATTTCCATTATATGTACGTAGTGTATGTATAATGGAAAAATCCATTTTGTTAAGACTTTTCACTTGATTTAAATACGAACATTTTTAAACGGTAATAAAAAATGTTTATTCTTACAACGCGTTTTTTTCTCAGTGAAGGATAATGTTATTAACAGCTCAATCTAATATTACCGGCGAGAGTTTTTCTACGCACGCACGCAATTTTTTCTCCTTTGATAAACCCAAATCAATTTGCGTGCGTGATTTCTCAGAGTTGCATTTCTGTCAAATTTACAGAAGTTTGCTGACAAAAATTTTAAATTCATAGTCGCGCCAAAATGCCAATTGAGCATAAACGTCAAATCGAAATGTCACGCAAGACAAATCTTGGAATTTGAGTTAGCTTTTTACGCACGCGTATAAGGTTGGCCTGTAATAATTCTTCCCGATATAAATTGGGCTTTAAAGTGCAGAAATTTGTACTATGGTTAGGATTGCATGTGGTGGGATTTGAACCCGCGGCCTCGGTGTTTAAGTCAACACCTCAATCTCTACGTGTTGTAATAATAATAAAGTCCGACACAATATGTTAGTGTTTGGCCGAACTTCTCCTCCGATTTGTCGCGTGGGCCTTAATGTTGTGGCACAAAGGGGATGCCTACAGTTTTATGTCGACTCTGAACGGCGATTGTGTTTTATGGGAAGCTGTTTTTCATTTTCAAGGTTTGCGCACTTCTAACCACTTCAACCCAGCGGGCTATATGCGAGACCTATATTCAGATAAATTTTTTGTTTTTTGGTATCGATATTTGGAATATCGAGTCTTTTTATTCCGATATTAATGGGTACCCGTTATTTTTAAAGCGACACTTTAAATGAGTACCAATACTTTCGGTTCGATATCGTGTCCCTACTTAGCACAAAGTAGCATTTGTATTTTTAGAATTTGTAAATTTGAGACGCAGGAACCTACGATGGTACGAACTTTTATTCTACATACATATAAGTAATTATAGGAAGGGTATTAAAATATTAATAAAATACAGGAAAATGCATCTATATTTATGCATTAGACGGTATTTACATGAGGTCATTTTCAAGGAAATTTTAGACGTGATTAGTTGAATCAAAAGTTGGTTGCTTCCCAACTTCATTGGAAGCGATTAGTTGAATGGCCGTTCACACCAGGCGTTTGTTGTTTTCAACTAAAAGTTGCCTATAAAATCCCCTCATGTGAACACCGATTACTCTTACTGCATTTATTGGGAATGTAAAAGATGACATTTCTTTTTATTTCACGAGGGATTAAAAATTTTTAAAGCAACGGAAACAATCGATCGATGTATCGAGGTTTATCTGCCGATGTGTTTTAGCATTGATTAACACCATCCGATGTATCGAAACATCGTTGTCTCGATGTTGCTCCTGATGGTGTTAATGTCATCGGCATACTCCAGCAATTGCTTATTCCACCAAGGTAAATAGTTAGCGCGCAGACCGGAGTTTTGATGCGATGAGCTTAGATATTTTTCATAAAGCCGAAAAGTTAATTCTGGAAGATGCAGATTACAGCGCATAGTGTATCCATGCGAGTTTAGTGAGAACAAGGAGACGGCTGATTGGCTTATCCAATTAAATTTTTCTTAGCTAACTTTCGTTTTACCTCCACTTAGCGGTTGAAAAGGGCACTTTTCTGAAAGGGTTTCAAACGAAAGTTACGCATTTTTATCTTCAAAATCTGAATGTGGAGTAAAA
>NW_023458561.1:21597560-21609893 GCF_013731165.1 Rhagoletis pomonella
AACTAGGTTTAAAACACACGACGAGTCTTGAAAGAAGATAACAACTGATTTCGAAACTTACCAAAAATCTCCCTAATATGAAGATCTATACTGTTCGAAGATTAAATTTTACTTTTTTCTCATTTCTTAAAAAAAAAAACGCCAAAAATACCAAATAGTGTTGCCAATGTGGTCGTTTCTTGGGTTGTTTGCTTGATAATTGAATGAGCTTTAACACTGCATTTACTAAAGGAACAGTTGTGGACAATCTAGTAAATGCACCAAACAGTTAACGTGAATAATGTGTTGAGTTTCTTTTGCTGATTGGCAGTGTTTATATTTAATTCGCTTAAAATTCAGATTTTTCAAACAATCCCCACAGTATCCGCACGCGTTCCTTTATAAATACTCAAACTATGCAATATAAAAACTATCGCGCGCGCCAATTCTTTGATAACTTACCTCTTAGCATGTTTCAGAAAAAAATTATTAAAATTTACCTTTGTCGCATACGAGAAAATCACAAATAAGGTTACAATGAATATAAAAAAAAATCGTGCAAAGAAGTCTAAGTTCGGGTGAAATCGAACTTTTTATACAAGTCATATAAAATATATGGAAAACCTTGAAGGATATTGTTTGATTACAAGATATAAAATATTCCTAGGGGTTGAGAGCATTAAAATTCCATCTTAATAATTTTCACATGCATTTTTGGACTACCCCAATGCACACTCCCATGCACTTAATTAGTTAGTTAGTTAATTTTCTTGGGTGTACTAGAACAACAGGCACCGCGACCTAAAAGATCTTTTGTATCTTTTGAAATGAGTCCCTAACCCAGTTTGGCTTAGATACCTTCGGCTTCCCTTAGTTCCTTACAACAAAGTGTTCAACCATTGAAGATTTAAAATGAATCAGTTTTTGTCTGGCTAAAGCCGGACAATGACAGAGAATATGCTCCGAGGTTTCAATATCCTTGAGGAAGAGCCAACATTCCGACTCTGTGATCTCACTTATACGGTGCAAGGGGAATCGCAATTGGTTGTGACTGGCCAGATACCCGGAAATTAGCCTGATGTCATTTCTATTTACTAGGACAATGTCGTTTCTGTTGAAAGGGTAGCCGAAGAGCCTGGCCTGTCTAAAGCCCCCCACCGCTCCCCAGTACTTAATGCATTCCGAGTGTTACCCACTCAGTAATTATGGCTCTCGAAGAGGACCAACTGAGACCACAGAATAGTTCAGGTCCCGAAAAGGCAGTTACCGATCCTTCCCGTGGCAAGTCGTCGGCGATCTCGTTGGCTCGATTCCACAATGGTCTGGTACCAGGCACAGTGTTACCGTGATTTTGTCTGCCAATATTTGTAGCATATCAAAGCAGTCTCTAACCAGCTTGGATTTGATAGTCCTGTTTGAAAGGGCCCGGATCAGTGTAAGTCTCTGAGACCAAGTGCAGGGAGCCCATTTGCCCAATTTTCGCGATCGGGGATCATCGCTTGGAATTTTCAGCCAAAGCAGATCTCTCTAGTAATGGGATCAGAGATTCCGCATATTTTCACCCCTGGTATCTTCCCGGCAATACCTACATGAAGCTTAATTGCGAAGAAGCCGTGGTTCCCACAAGTAACCGGGAAATGGGAAAAGTACACCGCGGCAACCCCGATCCCACGGCAAGTCTGGTTCGGCATATACTGTTCCACCTTGGAGTTGGGGAAATTATGGGAAAGAGAGAGAGATCAGAAGGCGATCCGAGCAATGATGTGAGACCAATGTCAGACCCATCACCCTGACTGTCCTCTAATCAGCCTCTTCTCCCCGATAGTTTTCTTCTCTCCGCCCGACTACCACTAGCCAGCACTATAGCCGGAGACATGACCGTAGCTCGTTTTCAGCAAAACCCCCCCACGTGGAGAGTCTAACCGCAACCCCTAAGGAGTGACGACCGTCCGTAACCCTGTCGGCTGACGGCCTCCTATGCACTTGTATAGGGAACAATGCCCTTTCGTTTTATTCGTGGCTATTTTTCTCTTATTTGATTCAATAATTTTTAGCCGATTTTTTTGTTACGGGATAAATTTGGACCCCGTGAAAAGTTTTCGGTTACTAATTTTCTATCAGAAAGGTTGTACCTCAAGAGTAGTTCCATGCTAATTTGGTTTAGTTCTGATCTTTACATCATAAAGAAAGTATATTTGAAGTCGGTTGTATTTTTTGACTTGTTTCCAACAAAGTTTGATTTATATGGTTTTTGTTAGAGAATAAACTGTATTAAATTGATGAAATTTATTTACATAAAAACTCACCCAGAAAAAATCGTAAAAACATTGTCCCTATTCAAGTGCATGGGTGTGCGTAAATCCCTAAGCCTCTGTCGACCTCAATCGAAATCTTAAATATTTCTCACTCTTGGAATACGTAAACTGTTCGTGAGGAGTGAAGAATTTATGTTGCCCTCCATTGCTTGCAGCCATTTTTCTGCTAGATATGCATAAGTCCAAGTACATAAATACATATGTAGATATGTATGTTTATGTGTAAATCAAAATCATAACTTGGTAAAATATCGTTCATAATTTTCCTTAAGTATTCGT
Organism: Rhagoletis pomonella; assembly: GCF_013731165.1. Classification (NCBI taxonomy): domain Eukaryota; kingdom Metazoa; phylum Arthropoda; class Insecta; order Diptera; family Tephritidae; genus Rhagoletis; species Rhagoletis pomonella. Next base: position 21,600,134 of record NW_023458561.1, read on the forward strand.
TATGTCCACGCGACTATAATAATTTTCATTGTTTTCACAACTGCGCTCCAATTATTACACCAAAATTATACATAAGTATGTATGTATGTATGTTGATTCATAAAAAAATTTATTTTGTTTTCATTTAAATTTCTCTGATCCGCAGCAATCCCATACGCTGGAGCGGTCGGCATGACGTCAATCACTATTGCAGCGAATGCGGCTGTTACATTGGCCGATATATAACGTTGAGTTGGTACAAGAAGCAGTTGTTCAAAATGCAACGATCTGATGTGGTATTCGAAAATAGGTGGCAACGTTTTCGTAAAGTTGAGAAGGAAACACTCGATAATAAAATATTGGCCAAACAGCAGGCGCGGGAGCAATTGAAATCCAAGACGACAACGAATGCTTGAAATAGTGGAAAGGAAAATTATTTATTACATTTATTTTTATAAACTTCGTATGTCTTTAAAGCAAAAAATTAAATCAACGTGAAACGTGTAAAATTTATACCAAAAAATATTTTTCTCGCTAGGTTTTCAACTTTAAGAAGCATTTTCTTTCAAATTTAAAATTTAGTTTTACATTTTTAATCTAAAGAGCTACTATTTTGTTTTAAAATGTATCCACTTTGATATAAACTTAAACTTATAAAAATATAATTTCATTTTCGTTTCAAGTTTAATCTATGATTTATTTATAACTTCATAATGTTTCAATTTTAATTTTGAAGTAATTTTTGCTCTTAGCCCTTTGGCGACCGTTACTGATTCGTTGGGAAATTCAAAGATATGACACTTGATTCGAGTTCAGCGAACCCATATTCTAAGCAAAAGTTTCGCCAAAAAAACTTTTTTTTTTTTACCTGCTAAGGTGTGGAAAAAGGTGGGACCTATATGTTCCCATGGTCGTCAATGGTGAAAATTTATACAACGTTTTTTTCTATTCCTAGCAGACTTTCGATTGAAAAGAATTGTTTACGCGAGTGCTTATCGGCAAATAATCGGTTACTATTGCACATTGGTTTATATTATATACATTTATCGATTTTAATTAATTTTTCGTCATACAGTATATAGCATATAGACAAAACAAAAAAATTTAAATATGCCTCTTTGACCATTAGTTTGAATCTATTAGTTGATATTTTGTCACAGTTGTCGTTTTCGTTAGCCCAAATGAAATGCAGTTTCAATATTTTCTTATAGTGGAAAGTATTTTCAAGGCACATAAAATAAATAACGAGAAAAACTAAATCCAAGCAAATTAGGCGTGAAACGTAAGCGGTTACGACCGGATGCAGCTCCTACAAAGGTCATACCATGTTACGAACACAACTTTGAGTAAATAATGATGGGCTAACTTTGGAAAATGGTCCCATCGATTAGGGGCTAAAACAAGTATTACTTAGCTTAAAGGTAGATCTCTCTTATTTTCAAATAGGTATACCATTCTTATAGTGGAGACCTCCATAGCTTGTATAAAATATGTACACAAAATTATATCTCGACGCTCGAACGAATGCTCGAAATTTGTAGGTATTTGTTCAGCCGCTTATTCACATTTGAAAGAGGATAATGCATGATTTAATGCAAATAAAGCCGAATTATGCAGATAAGCGAGCCCGTTATCAACCGTATAAAATGTATGCAAATGTATATATCAAAATATTCAGAATGACGAGATGAATTGGCTCAGTCGTGGGCTTGTATTGAATTTTAATTAATTTCATTAAACACGCATACATATGTATATATGTATTTAAAAATGTTTCTTTAAGAATTCGAATTTGAAGTACGAGTACGTAGCATTTGCTTATACAATATCCAGTGGCGGACCCACGGGGGGTGTTTTAACACCAGAAACTTACGCAACAGAAATCCTCTACTCCACAGGAACGCTGCTTGCTTCACCTGCCACTACACAAGGCAGTATTGCGCGCTCCGTACAATGGCTCTCTTACTTATATATAAATTAAGTGAAACTCGTAATGTACTTAATCATATAACTATTTTATCCTACTAAAAATCTAAAAGGAATTTAAAGCAGCTATGTTGAACTGCATTATATTTGCCATATATGCTGACTTATTCCCTTTGGTAACTAACCGATTCACTTATGATGCCCGTAAACGATTGTGGCATCTTCGATTTGTGCATTATTTACTTTTTACCGCTGTGCAACTCCTGCTTGCGAGCAAGATTTTCGTAGGCATCTCTGCTCCATGAATGATAGCTTTGTATTCTGAAAATTATGGCATACCTTGAAGCTGCTTTGTTGGGACGGTCAGAGTACAAGATTCCGAGCAGCCAGGTCGCTGGTATTTGCTTTGGCGGTTGGAACGGTCGAGGCTACAGTCCGCTCCTACACTTTATTGGTGGTGATTATGTTGGGCAGGCTATCTGAAGGCATAAGTTTCTAAGAGATCTAAGCCTGTAAAATAAATAATATGTGAATGTCCAAACATAATTCAAAAATGCAAAATAAACAAATGCAAACAATTGGTTTGTTTATACCCATTCAAGAATTGTTATGTAACAGATGGAGCGTGTAGCTAAATTTGTGTAATTCCTTACATGCACGAATAAACATATATGGAAATTAGGGTGGGTCAAATTGTTCGCAAAAATCGCATCCGAATAAACATTATGATAAACGTTAGAAAATTATCTTCGATATCCAATGTGCATATCAAATTGAGAACGAACTCATAACCAACCTTAGTTTCCCAACGTTCATACACTGAAAATAAAATTTCGTAAAAGTGCTACGAAAAACTTTCGTAGTCTTGGTTTTTGCACAATGTATGAAACTTGCGTTCATAATACGAAAACATTTTTCACAACGAAGCAAGATTCGTAAATATAACGAAAGGACTTTCGTAAATCCTTTTTTCAGTACAATTTACGAATTCTTACGTTTATTTTACGAAACACATTCGTAAATTACTGAACAAATCTCTGTACGAATAATTTTGTATATTGTACGAAGGCATTCGTAATATTTACGTATGGTTTTAAAATTTACGAAGTCTACCATTCTGTATTCCTACAATTTACTTAATACTTTCGTGCACAGAACAAATGCAGAAACATTTTTTTTAAATTCGTACAACAGACGAATATTTTCGTACAATATACTAAATTACCGTCAGTTTAATATTTCATCATTGTCAGTGTCATTGCGAAACTACTGGTTAGCTACTGTGAGACGTATAATATAATTTTAATAGTTTTAAGAAGCTTTTGGTGGATAAAAATACAATATAAAATTAAATGTTAAAGCTGTGGATAAATGCTTTTAAGCATACAATGTTCTTAACATCGCCCACGCTGAGCCTTGCTCTGCAATGCGGGACTTCATAAATAGGTAATTTCATCAGTTAGCTATAAACGGCAAGCCCAAGCCAGGAACAGACGCACTAATTAATGAAATTTTGTATGATTTTTCACTGAAACTTGCCTTTCAGACGCCTTATAATGTTCCTTTAATTTATAGTCGAGAAAGGAAACAAACATCGAAGAAGCTGCGAATCTGCCAAGTACCTCCACATAAAAACATTGCAAAACATTTTGTTTAAGAAAAACGCTTAAAATTAAGAATGAAAACAAAATAAAAGTGTTGTTAAAAGTTCTACGAAAAAACCGCAGATTTTAGGAAAATAATTTCGTTAAATATACGAACTATTTTGTGCATTTTACAAAAATTTCGTAAAAAAATAAGGAAATAGTAAGAAATTCTTTAGTAAGTAGTACGAAATTCGTTCGTAAATAGTACGAATACGTTCGTAAAATGTACTAAGATCTGATGTCTCATATTTTCGTAGTATGTACGAAAACGGTTTTGTACAATCAACGAAAACTTTCGTGGCTCAAAATGACGAAAACTTTCGTAAAATGTACGCAAGTTTTCGTTATATCTACACAGATTTTATTTTCAGTGTAGAATATTGGAAATACACTCAAGATGAGTTCGGAAAAAATTTAAACCATAGTAACAAGAGATAAAGTGAAATTCTGCTCATTCCCGAAGGGAAATACAAGACCACCACTCTCTCTCATTAAAATTTCAATTCGATAATGGGATGGATTTCGAATTCATAACGAAGGGAAAATAGTTTTCGAATCGAATACTAACCTATTCCACATTTGTTACTGAAGTGGAGACTTGAAAAAAAAAATATTTGAGTCGGTTTTGATTTTTGTTTTAAAATTGCTTGTTATAAGAAAAATTAATTTTTCTCAACTTTTTTTTTCGTTATGCCAGTTTTACAAAATTTTCATAGTTTTATAAAACTAATGAATAAATAATCGCTGTTTTATATTTTATAGAATTTTTAATTGATTAAGGCGGAAAAGGTAAAAAAAAAAATCAATATCGTGAAAAGGTATTTTTTTTTCATTTCCGAATCATGGTTTCTTTTAAACTTTCTCTTCGAATTATCTGAAGAATCAGAAATTACCATAAGATTTAGTAAAAAAAAAAATTCGCCCACCCTAATGTACAAAGATATGTATATCCATTCATAAGCATGTTTGTATATATTCGTGACTTTCCGCACGCGTTTTGTCGCCCAATGGCCCAAAGTAGGGAAAGAAAAATGAAAAAACAACGAATAGTGAAAACCAAAGAAATGCGCACATTGAGTGCCAATGACATCACACTACGAAGCGTGGCGAGATAAATGATGAATTTTAATCCAAGTGGAGCGACTACGAGCACACTATCGATGCGCAAGATCATTGAGCGAGAAGAGACGAAAAATTCGCGCTAGTAATTGGAAGAGAGTTTGGCATAGAATGGAAAATTTATACTGCATTGAGTATAGCGTCAATAATTGCTGAAATTATGACTACTCTTCTACTCTCACGTTGATCAGTGCTGATCAGTGATCACTTACATACATATATGCCATCAGCCAGTAATGAATGACTGCCACCCACCAGCAGCTTCATCAGTCAGTGGCCAGCAGTTCACTGCCACCGCTCAAAAGCGCAACAATACTTACAATACTTCCACATATAGCTAAATTTTTTTAAAGTCGATATGGAACCGAACGTGGCGGAAACACCACAGCTGGTGAAAGTTAAGCTGCTACCCGCACTAAAGCCCGAGGAGCGCAAGCGGCATATTGTGGCCAATATAGTGCTGGAAGGTCAAACATCAACTGTGCCGTACATCGATGATGCCAATAGTGTAATAAATGTGACACAACTGCAGGCGCTCGACGCTACACCACCCGGGAAGGATGCGCGAAAACGCATACGATTTTATTCGGTGGGGCCGCGTACCTATCACACCAAATGTCCGCTGTGTCTGCAATATGGTGATGCGGCTGTGATGCGTGCCGCAGGTCTGAAGGATGCAACCTGTTGTCTATCGACGTTGTCGTGGTGAGTACTTCAGTGAGGAAATCTTGGGTTTAAGGAGAATAGACGAATTGTTTTCTCTATACGAAGTTTGTAATCGTAAGAACTGTCAGTAGTGAACAAAAACACAATTAAGAATTCACAGGTGGTCAGAACGAGGTGTATTATTATAATTTCATACATTTTAAAATATTAACGCGAGTCCCAATAATCAGAACATTTCTACCAGTTGTTTAATTTATGGTATCATCAGTTAACATAGCTTGAACGTCCCCTAGTTGTGAAACGTGCCGAAGTTAGTTCTAAACCCAAAAAAATAAATTGTCCCGCTCTTTTCAGACCCACATATTCTAATTCGTATGTAAATATGTCTTAAGCATTTGAATGTTTTTTGTTATAACTGAGTTTAAATATTTGGGTCTAATATTAATACAAGTAAATTTTTTTTCTGCTGAAAAGTTTAAATTTTTTTTATAAAATTTTATCATATAAAAAACAAATTGAAATATCATAAAGCTCATAAAAACTTTGTTCTAACTATTTCTTAAATTAATTTTGATGTATGTACAAAAAATTTTTGTATTTTAGTTTTCTGTGGCATTATTCATGAAAAGGTTTAAGAAATACTTTTTGTACTTTTAGAGATGTAATGTGTTCAATAAATTAATATTAATAACGTTTTCATCTTTAGAACTTTTTTTTGTTATTAAAATTTTCTTATCCTCATTTAAAGACCAATGAAAAAAATATTCGAATATTGAAGTTTTTAAAAAATAAGTCAAAACCCTAAAATTGACCTAAAAAACCTTATATAGATTTAAAAAACTTAAGATAGAAGTTTTTTAATTGATATTTAAGTTCTAGTAAATATTTTAAAATAAGTTTATGAAAACAATTAACATTTCCAATCCCCCATTTTTCAGCTTCTTCCCAATTTTCTGGCTTTGCTGTATTTGCACTTGGTGTGGCTGCAATCGTGAATGGACGACGAAAGGCATCTACTGCAGCAAATGTGGTGCCAAATTGGGCATCCAACAGCGGCCTAAATAGGTGTGGTGAAACACTAAAATTTAATAAAATATAACACCGTGCGGCAGTCAATTTTACACACGAAAAAATTAATATATTCACAAAACTTGGGGCCAAATATAGTAAAACTGCGTTTCTAGTTTTTCTCTCTGACGTTTGGCATTTTTTTAAAAGGACTTTGAAATTTCTAGAATATAATTGAATAAAAATATTATTCGAAAGATTCGGTGCATTGTAGAATAAAAATATGGGTATCAATTAAAAGGAAAAATTCTGTAGAATTAAAAAAATTAAATTTTTTGGTGCATCAGGACGAATAAGTGTTGCAAATGTACTTTTAAAATTTTATCCTTGGATATCTTTGGAAGTTTCCAATAATAATATGCTAGCTACCACATCCCCAAATCCTTCTAACTTTATTAGTTTTAGATAAAAAATTTACACTTCTCTTTATAATATATTGATAGTTACAATATACATAAATGAAGATACTGGAATCATTATTATGGAACTATGTATGCGGTCTAAAAGAACAAACTGACCGTATGATGTACCTACGGTTTAAATACTTTAATTCGCTACTTTCACTTAGGCAAGAGTTTATACAGAGGGAAAAAATGTTTTTAATTAATTTTTTTCGTGTATAAAAATAGAAATTTTCGGGTTTAAGAAAGTATAAGTTTTCTACTAGCCTTTACATCGATACCACTTTTTAAAAAATCGGTTTTTAATTTTTTTTTGTATAAAATAGTTTTTTATAAAAAAAAGGTATTTTTTGTTTTCAAGTGTTTTTTATAAAATTTTTATATACGAAGTATACAAATACGCATATCAGAAGAACGAAGGTTTGATTGCGTTTACAACGATATAAGTTTTTCTAAAAAGCGGTCAGTAATTTTTTTGTTTAAAGTATTTGTTTTATAAAAAAAGGTATTTTTTTCCTTTTAAATCGTTTTCTCAAATTTTTACATACGAAATATGCAAATATGCATATCAGAAGAAAGGGAGTTTAATCATGTTTACAACGATATTATTATTTTTTAAATCAGTTCAAAATTGTTTGAAATATAAGGTTGTTAATTTTTCGAAGACCCCTTATAGCACCTGTAATATAAGTTTGCAAAAAAAAGTTATAAACCATTTAAATAAGAGAAGAAAGGCGGACTACGTCTATATTTTTAGTTTTTTAGTTATTTAAATATAATAATAAAAAATAATTTTTACCAAAGGTCCCATTTCGAACTTCGAAGGCCCATATCTCGATTTCGGAGGCTAACTTAGAAAAACGGAGAAATTACTTTTTACCTATGACTCAATCTCTTACAAAAAATTGGTTTGGTCCAATACCGAGCCGAGTGCTCTAAAGTGTAATGATTCCAGTATCTTCATTTATGTATATTGCAACTATTAATATCTTATAGAGAAGTGCAAAATTTCTTTTATCTAAAACTAATAAAGTTAGAAGGGCGAAATTCGAAGATCTGGTAGTTTGCATATTAGTCCTTGACATATATTTTTATATATACTCTGCAATGTACCAAATTTTTTAAATAATTTTTTATGCAATCATATCCTAGAAATTTCAAAGTCCTTTAAAAAAAATCCTGACGTCAGAGAGAAAAATTAAAAACGTAGTTATACTATATTTGGCTCCTAGTTTTGTGAATACATCGATTTTTTGTGTGTTTTAAAAATTTTTGGTTTTTGTCGCTCGGTATAATAGACGTAATGAAATTATAAGTAGTTTTAAATGTAACGAAATTTAATTTATCGACTAATTAAAAGCGAATAAAACCACAAAAGCAATAACAATAAAATAACTATTTAAACAGTGCTACTATTAAATAAAATTTGTTTACAACGCGCGCTTTCACAAATACCTTATTAATAAATCTGGTTGTTAACAAAATTCGCATTTTTCATTGCTCGCGTTAGTTTGTAAATACATATGTAAGTATTACGAAAACATTTCAAATATTTGTTTGTTTTCGACGACCTGTTGTCGACCGCAACGTCCACATCATGCTTGATCTTCAAACTCTTAGCGCTCTCAGAGTATCGGTGTGGGTGGCAGATCACTTTCGCTTTTCATCTGCACGCCATCTCTCCCACTCAGTACAACGCGCGCAATCTATTCAGCTTTCGCTCGCGCTCACTGCGCCACGATCATTGTTCAACGCATCGCGTCGATTGACTTCAGTACGTTTGCTCTTGTGTCGGATGTGAAATCATAGCGCTCGGGAACTATTTATTAAATTTTATTTTTGTTTTCGTGCCGTAAATTTTACCTAATATATTCAAATACTGTGAAAGTAAAAAAAACACATTTTATTTCGAGTTAACACAACGATCGCAAAATGATGACCGAATCCACCTCACCGCCAACAACACCTGCAATAGAAGATAGTAAAAACACAGCAGGTGCTGGGGATAAGAATGCACTTAAGCAGCTGTCGGAAAAGGAACTTAAGGAGCAACAAATTTATAATAATTTCGCCACGCCACTGATTGGCGCTTATCTAAATCTGCCGCAAGATCCGGTGAGGCTGAAATGTCCTGCTTGTGGAATTGTTGAAATGACACAAGTTGAAAACGATTTGAAGTGGTGGGCGACGGAGATCAATCGCTTTGTGGGTTGTTTATGGGTGTAAGTTAATAGAAACAAAAAAAAAGAGTAGTAATTAACACAAAATTATTAAAAAAATTTGTCTTTAAAATTTTTTTAATTAATTGAATTTTTTATCCCTGTCTCGATCCGTTTGACATGGTAAGTCCCTCTAATAAAATAAAAATAACACGGCTTAGCAAAATTTGGACTCGCCGTGTAGATAGATTTTTTGATGCTGATTTGAAGTTCATTTACAATTTTTTTTAGTGCGTCTATTTCTTGTGAAAAAGCTGGAAAGTGACGAAATATGGCATAAATGGAAATTTTCAAAAATTAAAGAAATAGGAGTTTGGACGTAGTTTTTCCTGCCGAAAAACGCGTATAAAAGAAAATCGGAATCGTCTCATGGAGTTTACCTTATGTTGATGAGTTGAGTAGAAATGAGTTAAAAAATCGCGGAAAAGTAAAAAAAAACCAGTAAAATCAGTTTAAGTTCGGGTGAAGCCGAACAATAAATACCCGCTGCTTTTTTCACCTTTCCGAAAGCTACCGTTACATGGCAAGCAGGCAGTGGTTTTACCCCTTAATCAAACATTTTCGATAGTATGTTTAGTTAGACTTAATGAGATAAACTTGTGTATTTCAGTAAATATTGGATTCAAATAGTTGAAAATTAGGATGTCAAGTAAAATTTTGGTACAAAATAATATTATTATTTTTGAAAAATGGGCGTGGCGCCGCCCACTTATGACCACAAATGTGTATCTCCGTA
>NW_023458561.1:21609993-21612954 GCF_013731165.1 Rhagoletis pomonella
TTTTTTCGTCATTGGCCTTCTTGGCTGTAAAGGAATACATGTGTAGTTGTGCAACCATCTCATGATTTTTCGATCGTTTTCGGTTTGATGGCTGAATGCTTCATTGCGCGTCCAAAGTAGCAGCCACAATTCTTACAATAATGATTTCGATCGGTTTGTTTACAAGGTATGTAGTAGTCCATGCAGCAACAACAACAAAATGTGCTAGAAGTCGAGAGAAGAAGGTACTGAATGAAAATTCAAAAAAGCGGATATCTAAAATATAGGCAACTAAAAATAACTTTTTCTGAATATACTCGTTTAAGATAAACCTGGCCTTTACTGGATAAAAATCCATTTTAAAACCGGCTTCAAAAAAGGAGGAGAGTATCTATTTGTCGGAATATTTTCTTTTTGTTTTATGTATGTTACCGCATGACTTTGAATCATGTTAACCGATTTCTATAATTCCTTTTTTAAAGGAGATGGTCCCATACTAATTTGGTTTAGATCCGATCATCATTTGTACTCTTAAATTTTTATATGAGAATTAAAGTCGGGTTTCGTTTTTTGCTTACAAATTACTTACGTGTAATACGAAACAATTAAAGGTATTCGTTTTAGATTTTTACTTCATTGAGGGCTAAATTCACAGTGCGTAGTTAACCACTGATAAGAGTTTAACTATTGATTTTCATATTCACAACGCTCAGTTAACAAAAGTTTAAACCAGCATGCCCCCATAGTTAGACTCTTGTGAAATAAATTTTTTTTTGGTGGAACGAATTTCAAATTTGAATAGAAAAGTATTGATTTTAAGAATTTGTATATTTTCAGGCGATACGAATTTCCATAGTTAACTATTACTTTGTTTATACCGACACATAAAGCGCTTTGACCCAGTTCGCTGTGATTCAAAACGGAAGCATAAACCAACTTTCAATACGCTCAGAAATTCAAAAGTGTGTTGACTCGAATTTGTTTTCAAATCGCTTTTTTATTTCTCACATCGTTTAGAAAACAGGTATAAAACATCACTTATTTGACGCGAAGTGAAAATGCTTGAAAGAAATATGTGTTGAGTCAAATCAGTTTTTTGTTAATACGGTTCTTGCATTAGTATAAACAAGGTATATGTGACACTGAATATAAATTCATAATTAAACTCTTGTTGTTGGTTAAGTTAACAATGGTCTAACTGAGCACTGTGAATTTGGCCCTAAACAAATCACAATTTCCAGACACGAATTTGTCCATTGGAATGGTTTTCGGAAATAGTTCCATTTTTTAAATCCGTAAATGATTAGAGAAAAAGAAGAGAATTAGGGGGAGTAGGTTTTGTTCGATTTCAAAAATATCCAAGACGGTGTTTAAATTGGTTAAGCGCAATGTGCGTACCAAATTTGGTCGAGATCGGTCAAGTAGTTTTTGAGATACGCATATCTTAAAGTGGTCCAAAAATGTATGTAAAAAAATAAGGTCCGATTTTTAATGCCGGTACCCCCTAGGAGTGTTCTCAAAGTTTTCCATGTATTTTATATGAGGGAAAAACAACTTTTCGTAGAAATAGTGTACAATTCTTGAAAATCAACAGTTTTCATCGGAAAACTTTTGTTATCTTCAGGAGATTCCCAGTAATAATACGCAATTGTCTCTTTAACAATTTTTTCATAGTAACTATATTTTATAGGTCCTCGAAAACCCCTAGAAAATGGTTAAATAAACAATTGGATATTAATACTGGAAGTCTCCTGAAGAGAACCACAGTTTTCCGATTGAAAAATATTGATTTTTAAGAGTTTTATACCATTTCTACGAAAAATGGTTTTTTCTCCATATAAAATACATGGAAAACTTTGAGCGCTTTGAGCACCCCCTAAATATTTTTTGATTTCAAAATAAAAAATAGGGGTATATTTTTTTCGATATAGAACAATCCTAGGGGTGCCGGCATTAAAATTCCAACTTAATTTTTTTGGACCACTCGATTGTATATATACATTTTGAATAAATATTGATGAATTCCCTAGCCACACTGCTCAAAAAATCGGAGAGTCCGGTACATACACAATACCTAAAAATTCAAGGCCGCATTTAAGAAAAGTCGCCTAACTTCGACAATTTCTATTCGAATGCAATATCAGTTTATTTGAAAAAAGGTTTAATTTAAGACAGTACTACATATTTATTTTAAAATTGTGGAAATTAGTGATGGTCAAAACTTAAAAAATTTATAAAAAATGTTTTTTTTTATTTTCCCGATGAAAACTGCCAACAATCGAAGTCTGACAACAGATTATTTTACATCGTTTTAAAGGCCTATAAATCAACATGTACATGTACTATTTAATCTTAATATAATAATATTTATTGAAATTTTTTTCTGCTTAGGACTTTCGCATTTTGCTTCCACTTAATACATATACGTACACACATACATAATTTAATTTGTGTAAAATTTAAGAAAAACAGCAACCTAGAGCAAATAGTTTATTTTAAATTTCGGACTAGTTTGTTCGATCAATACAATGGCCTAGTTCATTATACGAACTAGTTCGTGAACTTCTCAACGCTACTTTGCAGGGGTCTTTTTCCCCCGATTTCCAACGTTGCTGAGTTAGACTTAATGAAATAATTGAGCCAAAATTGGTAGAAATCGATAAAGCGGTTACCTAGATACACCTTTGTAGTCATAACGTGGGCGGTGCCACGCCCATTTTCCAAAAATTTTTATTTTTTATTTTTAAGGGATTGTTGTAAATATTAACTTGGAGTAAATTACTTAATGAAATATCGGAGTTTTCGTATTCCTGAAATTTACCGTTGTACAGGAAGCGGGTATCATTTTATTCCGATTTGAATAATTTTCAACGAGTTGCTTTTCCGTACCAAGGTTATTAAGTGCACCGAGTTTGGTTGAAATTGATAAATCGGGTACGGAGATACACATTTGTGGTCATAAGTGGGCGGCGCCACGCCCAT
>NW_023458561.1:21613054-21615770 GCF_013731165.1 Rhagoletis pomonella
ATGGGCGTGGCGCCGCCCACTTATGACCACAAATGTGTATCTCCGTAACCGATTTATCAATTTCAACCAAACTCGGTGCACTTAATAACCTTGGTACGGAAAAGCAACTCGTTGAAAATTATTCAAATCGGAATAAAATTATACCCGCTTCCTGTACAACGGTAAATTTCAGGAATACGAAAACTCCGATATTTCATTAAGTAATTTTTTTCCAAGTTAATATTTACAACAATCCCTTAAAAATAAAAAAATAAAAATTTTTGGAAAATGGGCGTGGCACCGCCCACGTTATGACTACAAAGGTGTATCTAGGGAACCGCTTTATCGATTTCTACCAATTTTGGTTCAATTATTTCATTAAGTCTAACTCAGCAACGTTGGAAATCGGGGAAAAAAGACCCCTGCAAAGTAGCGTTTAGAAGTTCACGAACTAGTTCGTATAATGAACTAGGCCATTGTATTGATCGAACAAACTAGTCCGAAATTTAAAATAAGCTATTTGCTATAGGTTGCTGTTTTTCTTAAATTTTACACAAATTAAATTATGTATGTGTGTACGTATATGTATTAAGTGGACGCAAAATGCGAAAGGCCTAAGCAGAAAAAAATTTCAATAAATATTATTATATTAAGATTAAATAGCTTCTAAAAAATTTGAGTAAAAATTAAAAAAGTTGATGACTATTTTTTTTTAATCTGTTAAATTTTTGTGAGTTATGCACAAGATTTTAACTTTGACTTATATGGCTTATGTTATACATTCAGCAATATCTTTATAAAAAAATAACCTATTAAACCGTCCTGGATATTTTTGAAATGGACAAAACCTACTCCCCCTAAAATATAGCTAGCTTTGAGTTTTTTGAGATTACCGTTACGTTGGTGGAGCCCATAAATATGGGGCTTTAGGAGCCTAAGCCCAATGTGTGTACCAAATTTGGTCGAGATCGGTCAAGTAGTTTTTGAGATACACATATGTGATATATGTATAATATGTATATTTTCTTTAACATTTTTAAAAGCCTAGAAAAATTTCGATGGGCACCCAGTGTATGTATGTACATTAGAGCGGTCCAAAATAATTTTTTTCGAGATATCGTTTGGGGCACCTTCCAAAATTTTTCCTCTTGCCGAAAGAGGTTGTGGTACCAAAACTTACGTTTATAAGTATCCATTTGGAGGATGCTCATGCTGCTCGTATTTTATTATAGAAGTATTGTGTACATATATTAATCAAACAAGTGGTTAAGTAAACTAAGAACATTTCAAATTAAAATTATCTATTAAAGTATCACAAGCTTCAGTTGTCATTAAAAAAATCAACAATATTTTTTCCAGTTTCACAGCGATCCAGTAGCGCATTTCAAGGTCATTGAGCCCCCCTGTATTGGTTGCAGTAGAAAACTGAAAGTTGGTATATATATTACAAATATCAAAAGGAAAAAACTAAGGGGGTGCCCCATTTTCTAGGATGAAATTTTTTTCTCCATACAAAAATTGGACCACTCTAATGTACATACATATCTACCTAAAGGATTATCTTTGCTGAATTGTTACAAAGCCTACATATAGCGTTTATATGTATGATCTCGGTGAATTCCTTATAAGAAAGCTAATATTTATGCTATCGTTGAATGTTATTCTAAATAATATATACACATTTCTTTTGGTAAGAAATTATTATTCGGATTCACTAAATATTGAAAAAAAATTTAAAATTGGGAACTTAAGTGAACGAGAATGAATTAAATGAACTATGTCACCTGAGTAATTTGAATTAGATCGATCGATCATGGAAATGAACTCTAATGCAAAAGTAGTTTAAAGGAAGCTGAAATATTTGATACCTGCCCCGGGTATATAAAGTTCGGTTTCGCCAGAACTCCTACCTATTTACTTGTTTTTGTTATAGTTTTCACATAAATATCGAAATGTAACAATGCAATAAAAGAGTTTTTATTGATAGATTTTATTTTTACCTTTTTCTCTAATCACTTACGGATTCAAAAAATGGAAATATTTCCGAAAACCATTCCAATGGATAAATTCTTGTCTGGATTGGAAATTGTGATTCGTTTAATGAAGTAAAAATCTAAAACGAATACCTTTAATTGTTTCGTTTTATACATAAGTAATTTGTTAGCAAAAAACAAAACCCGACTTCAATTCTCATATAAAAATTTAAGAGTACAAATGATGATCGGATCTAAACCAAACTAGTATGGGACCATCTCTGAGGTACCACTTTTCCTTTAATAAAGGAATTATAGAAATCGGTTAACGTGATCGAAAGTTATGCGGTAACATACATAAAACCAAAAGAAAATATTTCGACTACGAGATACTCTCCTCATTTATTTGAAGCCGGTTTTAAAATGGATTTTTATCAAGTAAAGGCCAGGTCTTAAGATCTTAAACGGGTATATTCAGAAAAAGTTATTTGCATATGCCTATATTTTAGATATCCGCTTTTTTGAATTTTCATTCAGTACCTTCTTCTCTCCACTTCTAGCACATTTTGTTGTTGTTGCTGCATGGACTACTACATACCTTGTAAACAAACCGATCGAAATCATTATTGTAAGAATTGTGGCTGCTACTTTGGACGCGCAATGAAGCATTCAGCCATCAAACCGAAAACGATCGAAAAATCATGAGATGGTTGCACCACTACACATGTATTCCTTTACAGCCAAGAAGGCCAATGACGAAAAAA
>NW_023458561.1:21615870-21626223 GCF_013731165.1 Rhagoletis pomonella
ACTACACATGTATTCCTTTACAGCCAAGAAGGCCAATGACGAAAAAATCATAAATTTTTGCCACTTTTTCTTTCTCAAGAAAACTCTCGATAATAAGAACATAAAATAAATATAAATAAAAAAATTATATTTTGGTATAAAATGTATTGCAAATATTTACGTGAATAAATGTAACACGTAAATGTACTATATTTGTGTACGTACATACAGGCATACATATGTAGATATATATGTATGTACATATATAGTATATATATTTCTGAAAAAAATAATATAAACTTTATGTACTAAGCTTTTAAAAATACACATTTAAATACTCCGATAAGTCTACATGCACGATTAATATGTATATTGTAAAAATGTTTTGGAAAGACAATTTTTTTTATTAATTCTCTTGTCTTGGATTGGCAAGATGGTCAATAATTTTATGAAATAAATATATACATATATACGTTTGCCATCGATCGTTCTTCGTACGAATTTGTGGTTTTTTTTATTATTTTTTAGTTTATTATAGTTTATTATATTGAACAGAGTAAATAAATACACTTAAAAAACTTTTTGCCCTACTTAATTTGTGCAAATTTACACACCGTGTTAATACAATTACGCATAAAATGTTTAAAATTGATTAAATATGCGCACTTAATGTTTATTAATAGTAAACAATTATTGCATTCAAAAAGTTTGCAGTTTTTACCATTTCATGCATATATGTATGTGCACATTTTTGACATCTCATGCTCAAAAGTCCAATCTTGAACATCTTATTCGTATATTTACACAAATTCTGATTGAAAAATAAACACTTTTTATTACTACTTTTACATGCACTTTTTAGAGTGTAGCAATGAAAGTTTTCTCTACCTGAATTACTTAGCACAGTGTGGAAATTGAACTTTTTTTGAGGCAAAATCTTATAGATACATAACATGTATATAGCGAGAACGAGAATAACTATCGAAATAAGTTTAACAGTATTTCGAAGCTTTTTGACATTTTGAAAATTCAGGAGAGATAGAATGATTGGATAAAAAAAATTGGCTAGACCTTTCAAATGACCTTCGAAAGAGGCGGTTGTATTTTTTTTTTGTTTGATCCGAAAACAGTTTGCAATGAGAAACATACATATTAGGTTGATCCAAAGTTACAAACCTAATGAATTTATGGTCTTAAAAGTACCTATTTACTGAACAGAAAATTCTCCTATTTGGACAAATTTTTATTCTAATTGTAAAAGATGTCGGTCGGCATTTGAAATTTCCGATGTAAATAACAGGTTAATAAATTTGTTTTCATTAAAAATATTATAACTATGGAACCGTTTGAGATATAAATTTATTCTAGGCGTATTCTCTAAAAAATATCTCTGAATTTGGTTGTCTAAGCTCAAAAATGTATATACTTAGGGGCTATGAAATTCGAAAAAAGCAGAAATATGCCGTTTTAGGGCTTTGTTATTGGAAATATTTATGCCAAATGAAAAAAAACTTACTCCAAAGTTATACAAAATATTAATTTTGAACTAGATTTGTTAGGGAAGAGAGCGTTTTAAACCAATTATTTAGTTTTTATTGCATTTTTAAACATTAATAAACCTTTTAATTTTCAATAAAATTCAATTTATTGTAATTAAGATATTGCTGGCGATGTAATTGCACTGTACTAAACAATTTTACTGTACACTTCAACTTACATACATATGTATATATTTTTGCGTTTACACACTTTATTTTATTGATATTTTAAATCAATTTCTTTTAATCCGTTACGAGTTGCTGTTCGTACAAAATTTCCGACAAATACATAAAAATTACAGCTACATCGGATTTAGGGATACCAACATTACGAATTTCGAAGATGGTCTACGAATTTCGAAATTACGATACGACAACGCGGATTTCAGCATACCAATTTTACGATTCGTAGCAAAATCGAATCTACGACGGATTACAGCGTAGGCGTGATAAATACATGGGGGAAATATTACCGAACACTGAGTTACCAAGTATCAAGCTTGGTGGGAAGCCCCTATTTTAAATTTTAATTCTCATAATTGAAAATTCAGTACAAATCAGTACAAATTTTGAAAAATCAGGACATTAGTGTACTGATTAAAGAAATGAATAAAATCAGTATGAGAGTTGTGAAATCATTACCGCACTGATAAAATCAGTACGTCTGGCAACCGTAAGTAGATGCAGCTGCAAGTGGGCATCAGTATTGGAGGAACCGACTCGCTATGTAAACGTGTCTCCGATTGCTAAACAATTCACCTCAGCAATGGTTGTGCGCTGGGTTTGGGACCCGCTACATGAAAACTCTTTCCAGTGAAAAGACAAAACAATCCTCGGATAACTGCCTCCCCACACGTTGACGACCATCGCAAACGGAACTAGGATTTTCGAGGACTTGGAATTCCAAGAGGAGGTTACAACGAACCTTCAAGAATAACATTTTTAATTTAGTTTTTATTTTCGACCTATTATGAACTTAAAAAAAATCCAAATTTTAAATATTGCTTTGGGTTCGTGCGACCATATAAATGGATTCCTAGACGCAAGTATAGCATAAAGACAGCACTTTCTGGATATGAGCGCCCGGTTAGTTGATTTCTCCTCGTGTGAGTTAACAAAATTGGGTCACGAAAAATCAGCATAAGCAATATTCATGAAAATTTCCAGTTATTGTATTTCTCGCTTTAAAAATCTACGTTGCCAATGTGATAACCATTTGATAGAACTCAAACAAGAATCTCGGTATAAAAAAATTAAAAAGTTGGCAGCATTCTTATGATTTTTCACGGCCGAAACAGTAGGCGACTCATCCACACACTCTCTTCGCTACACTAGGGGATAAATTTTAGTTGACTAGCCTAACCTAAAACTATACATATGTGTTTTATAGCGACCCAATTTTTCCAGTTCCGACCAATAACTAATACATCATACTCAGCTCGGCGTTCTAACCATTTCGGTATACATTTTCAGGGGTATATCTCTTACTCTCGTATTTACAACCATTGGACCAAAGTTATTTATAACTCCAGAATAGGCTAAGCATGCTCAGAAAGAAGTAGAAAAGCCTGTGAAGAGCGGTGCCTTGAGATTCCATACAGTGGCGGAATACGACTTGGATTCATTGAATATAAATGTGTCGGTAGACGATTAATTAATAAAACATATTTTAAAGAACTACCTCAAAGCCAATGAAGTTTTCCATGCACTTTATGTGGAAAAAACACATTATCGTAGAAATGGTATGGAGCTATTGAAAATCAATATTATTCGATCGGAAAACTCTGCTTCTCTTCAGGAGATTTCCAAAAAAAAGTCCCAATTATTTGTTAACAATTTTTTATTACGAACCATTTATTTATTGTAGGTACAATGGATTCCACCATAAAAAATCGGTAGTATTAATAATAATTTAAATAAACAATTGGGTATTTGGGAAGTCTGCTAAAGAGAAACAGGGTTTGCATACCATTCTTACGAGAAGAGAAAACTTCATGGGCTTTGAGGTAGTTCTAAGTATAAGTTTTTTTAACAAAAAATACGGGTATTCTGTTTTTCCATTTAAAAAATCCAAGGAGGAGGAGAGCTTAAATTTTTAATATTTTTTGGACCAAAAATTTTTAATATTTTTTGGACCAAAAATTTTTAATATTTTTTGGAAATCCTGGTGGTGCGTGCTATTTACTTGAGAATCTTAAATCTCATCACTTTTCGTTTTTTATAAGTATTAATTCTTGACCAAAAATTTTTCTGCGCGCCTAGATATGTGTTCGCTTTGTTTTCATATTGTTTGTGGTGGCATAAAAATAGCAACACAAATGTATGCGAATGTTGGCAATCAGTTCGGCGGGTGGTCCGGTGAATAGAATTTTCATTTTATGCCGCAGAGTAGAACCCCTGCCTTCTGGGCACCGTTTGAGATGAGTCGTTGCCGGTTGTTAGCCGATTGCTCATCAGTGTTTTGCGGTGCTGCTGCTACAATTTCATAGTTGATGCACATATGTACATACTAACTACTGTATACACATGTGTGTAGAAGCGGTTATTGCCGGAGCGTTTGAGCGACAAGTGGGCACATTAACTTTCGAAAATGGGCAGTCACACAACCAATCGAGTACGAATCTGTTGCCACATAAAGGTGGCTGCTAGCTGGTTGCGCTCAGCTGCTCGCTTTTAGAGAATCAGTCTATAGCAGATCGCTCGGAAAGTTACACGTACATAATTATTTATTTTTATTTTGCGGTTGGCGGATTGGTTTTCACAAAACCGAAACGATTAAAAAAATTAAATATACTTGGATTAGAATTTGACCTGAATTCGTACATAAAATTACAATTATACAAAGCGAGAATCTATTAGTATATTTCTGTCCTTCACGCTCTAACGCGTTGTGTTTTTCCAAACTCAGTTTTGTCTGTCATACAGCAGATTATGGTTCAACCACAACAGAAGCTGCCAATCGTCCCACAGCCAACATACTTCGCTGTGGGTCCACAACCACACGAGGTCACTTGTCCCTATTGTCAGGCCACGGCTAAAACGGTGATGCTACGACCAATATTGCGCTGCTTCAGTCGACGTCATTACTGCGCCGAGTGCGGTGAATATTTGGGCACCTATCGGCGACCGCAACTTTGAACTGATTTCTGGCCTCTGATAGAAAATTAATTAAAACAAAGTACTCGAATATATGTATGTACCTACATACTTACATATGTATGTGCATATGTATGTACATTATGTTTTATCTGAACGCTTTCAACAATTTGTATATTCTATTTTATATTGTAATTGACCCTTAGTTTTATTACATTTAAACCTGTGTATCTAAATAAATAAATGAAATGTAAACAAAAACAGCATAATGAGAACGTTTTTGAAATTTTAGTAATTTTTGCAATTCAATAGAAGAATGCTTTGTAGCTATGCGTGTATGTACATTAGACCGTATCGCGTATGCATAGGCACGGGTACCATATTTACGGCAGCCGAATACGGAACAAAGAATAGTTCGGTAGTTTTTTTTTTCCACAAAAACTAACAGATCTTAAAACCTTCTTGAATTATCCTATTTTTTAGCACTGAAACATGATCCTTATTTGGCATGGATATATTTTTCGACCTTTGCGAAAGCAGCACATACATACAAAAATATGCATTAGTAAAATGCAAAACTTGTAATATGTTATTTTTAAATCGCTATTGTTGTTCTAACTAGAGGTCGCCCTGGTCTTGAAACCATCCGTAAGTCGCCTAACCCTCTGGTAGAATTTTCGACGTTTTTCCTGTCGGCTAGCATTTCAAGCTCTTCGCACTCACGTACATATTTCGTCCTCTCTCTTCCTTTTGCGGTAAATACATACCGCTTCCCTCTTCAGTTCGTTATAACGGTCCAACATGGCTCGCGATGCGCTGGATCGCAGGGTGGCCCTGTAGGCGGCATCATTTTTCGTTCAAGTTTCGTTCAAGTTGTTCTGAGGCTTTCAGCCCTTGGTTTCAGTAAGAAAATATCCCTTATCATACATGGCTCCGAAGCGAAAAACATGATACAAAGTCGATCATGTTGTGATAGATGGAAGGCACGCTTCAAGTGTTTCGGATTTACACTGTGAGGCCTAAACATCGACTGAGATCACTATCTTGTTGCAGGCAAGGTAAGTGCATGCATTTGTGTAGAATAATGCGTTTCCAGCAATACAAGCAAAGGGGGGCCGCGGCGTAGCGTGACGTGGTGTGCGTGCCGGACGCGCGGGGCACGCGGAGCGCGAGCGCGGCGCGCGTGGTGTGGCGCGCTAACGCGGGCCGCCGCGAAGCTAAGCAAATTTAATGTTTGAAAGAGAAATAATGTCAATGCACTTTATTTCGTTTTTAAAAAGGTAATAACGTCAATTGACTTTATTTCGCACCAGGGTGGGAAATAAAGTCAATTGACCTTATTTCCTTTGATCTTATTACCTGTCACCAAATTTAGTTTTCAATGAAGGACTTTAAATATACAACCGCCTTAACGCATGCATCCTCGAATTCTGGTTTCAAACTTTGTTCGAAGAAAATCGGAAAAGTTTTATCTAAATTCCAGACTTTTTTTATAATTTCTAGAAAAAATGTTGATATGCAGATTTCATGTATGTATACATAGATAATAAAGTGTAAGATTGAAGTTTCTAAAACATCGCGTTTATTTTTGATTTTTTTTTTGTTGGCAGTGTCGCGTTCTTTCTTCCACATATAGTACAACATTTTTCGAACATACTGTGGAAGTTTTCTGCAGTTTTTTTGTGGAAATTTTTTTAAAAATTTAAAAATGTTTACTAGCAATAATAAAACTACTCAAAAACTGAGTATGAGGAGGATTTCAGACCTTGTGTGGTAGATAGCCAACAAATTGGTAAATCTATCACAATTGGGGTATTCACAACGGTGTCGTAAGTGTCATATTGTTTGTTGTCGTAAACTTTAAACGCCTAAAAGTATATTACGGGGATTCGCAAAATACCAACAAAGTCATATTATGAATTTTCGTAGTGTTAAAAAATAGTTGGTTGTGGATTAAGGTTCTCTGAGCGTTTAAAGTTTACGACATACAACAATGCGAAACTTACGGCACCGTTGTGAATCCCTCAAATGTAGCAAAAGTCATAGCACTGGTGCGACTACTACTGAAGTCAGAAGAGAACTTGCGTCAATTTTTTCCTAAAAACAAATAGTGATACAAAGCTCAACAACACTGTTGAAATAGAGAAATTCTTATAATTTAATATAGCACGTGTTTTGTACATGAATATATTTGCACTTGCATATTACTTATTTAGAATAGTGTGCTCGACGCCAGGTATGCGAGATTTTTATACTAACATATGCTTACTTGTAATTAGGTTATATGGTTACGTGTAGGGCATTACAGTTTTGAAATATTTTGGATTCTTTTAATATTCGCACTTAATCCTGTTCATTCAACGAAAATGCTTCTCTTAAGCATTGTTCTTCGCCAACAATAAAAATTAATTCTTAAAATTTTTTAAATGCGAATATTATGCGAGTAATGCTCCGAAACAAAAACAATTGATTCGTTTGTTTTTACGTACTGGTATGTACTCGTATACATATGTATATATGTGTATGTATGTTAGTACAAATAATGTCAATAAAGAAGATATACATATGTAGGTAAAATTTTTAAATGTGAAGCTCACGCCCACGAAAAAATAAGAAATGCTGCTGATGTCACCTTCATACAAAAGTTATATGAAGAAGGTTAATCGTCATCAAAGAATTAATTTAATTAGTTACGGTATACATATCTTGGTTCGTATGGAAAAGTAGCTTATGTCGAAAGGCCGGCTTTAGTATAATGCGGCATTCCCTTTATTCTTTAAACGACAAAGAATTTTTTGATGAGACTTAATAAGAATATT
The DNA here is from genome assembly GCF_013731165.1 of Rhagoletis pomonella. Taxonomy (NCBI): domain Eukaryota; kingdom Metazoa; phylum Arthropoda; class Insecta; order Diptera; family Tephritidae; genus Rhagoletis; species Rhagoletis pomonella. Next base: position 21,623,303 of record NW_023458561.1, read on the forward strand.
GACTTGCTAGTATCGGAGCTATTTCTTGCACGTTTATTTGCCAAAAGTTCTCAACGGCTCAACGCCAGTGAGTAATTCGCAATCGTATGCTGTGAATGCCGATTTATACTAAAGCCAGCCATACGAACACAGATATGTACGTATGTCAGCATCAGCACAAAAAGCACAATTATTATTATTACAAACAGGGAGTTGAAAACAAAAGAAAAACTAAGTGATGTTCGGTCTGACCTGGATAAGCAATGAGTTTCCAAGTAGGGGCGCACAGTGAAAATAAACTTTCCTTCTAAGAAAATCTAATACCTGGAGAACGAGATAGGTATAGAAATAAATGTAGATACCGTTACTTCAATAGAAGTTATGTTTTCTTTCGTTTTTTGACCTGAGTGAACAGTATGCGTTCAACTTTTTAAAAAGTTTGAAACATATATTTTCGCTGTTCATGTGTCAAGCAATCCATTTTGCATGCTCGACGGAGCCTAAAATATATTTTAAATTATTCTTAAGAACATCATTGCCTGTGTGTTTTTAAGCTGAAAAAGAGAAGAATAGTAATTTTGTAGGGCGCTTTTATGAATAAGGTAATTTTTGTTTAATATTAACAATGCCATGGTTGATACTTTCAAAAATAATAGTGTGATATTATTTGTTTACATTGAACAAATTTCTTGTTGCTGATTTTTTCGGTTGAATACGTTTATTTTCTTCATTTCAGATATAAGCAAATCTCAAACTGCGATATTTTAGTAACTGCTGAAGCTTATTCACTCAAAATTGACATTTACAATGATTTTGAGACGAAAAATAGGAATATTATAAATTTTTACTAAATGGACGTAGCCACGCCCACATATGATTACATATGTATGGCTTGGTAACCGCTCCACCAATTTCTCCCAAACTTGACACAGTTTTTAAAATCGGACAATAACCACGCCCACATCCCATACAACGGTAATTTAGAGAAATACGAAATCTTCGATAAATCAGTAAATACTAAAGCTTATTCATTCAAAATTAGCGCTTGCAATAATTGTTTAGCTAGCAGTACGTGTATGATACAATTTTGGAGAATGGGCGTGGCACCGCCCAATATGTAACAAACTCGGTAAGATTATTGTGCTTGACACATAGAAGGAAATCGTTGAAAGTTATAGAAATCGGACTAAAATTACGGCCACTTTTCATATAACGGTAAATTTTAGAAATGCTTTAAACTTCAATGTTTCAAAATTTAAGGACGCTAATTTACTCAAAATTGATACTAACAACAACACCTTGAAAAGAAATAACATTATTTGGAATTTCGGAAAATGGGCCTGTTACAGCCCACATATGACTATAATTTTTATATTTTTTAATTTTTATTTATTAAAACTGAAATAATTGCTGTACTTAATATTGTTAATTTGTTTGGTTTTCTGTAAATATGAAAAAAAACTAATCTATGAAGTTCAGAATGGCAGCGCCTTCAACGAAAAAGTTAACCAGAAAAACAGCGAAAAACTTCGATTCACAACTTCGGTTCTGAGAACACCCGCACTATATCGCCGCCGAAGCCAAGTGGCCAGAGGTTTGCAATTCCACCAGGTAGGACCTAGGTTCAAATCATTGTCTAACCAAAGGTTACAGACTAGTCGGGATCACCTCTCCCAACCAAGGTTAGGAGAAGTAATCTTGAGGGGAAAAAAAGAAATTTCTATTTACACGTGCCCTTGAAAAGGGGTAATATTAATACATGCACTTTCTTTTCAATAGCTACATATGTACATATAAAAGTATTTTACCGAGTTAAATGTATGGAATTCTTCGAGTTGCAAGAATGCTGTCACTTAAATTCAATAGGCATACAACGACGTACATACATATACATATGTATGTAGTATTTATTTATGAATGTTTGTAGCGTATATAATTCCATTAACACAAAAGTGGGTGAGGTCATATAGATCAATGCAGGGAAACAAATAATTCTATTAATTTTGCGAACGTAATAGAACAAAAAATCTCTCAAACAATGTTCTAGTCAATGTTCGAGCTGCTGACCAAGCAGTGCGATTGGGGCGAATGTCTGGCAATTAAAAAAATATATATATTTGAAATGTATAGGGGTATTCTCTGAGTCTTGCAAAGCCCTTGCAAGGTGCACGGATTGCACGGTTTGCAAAGCTGTCCCATACGAAAACCGGTTTTTGCCGTGCAATCCGTGCAATCTGTGCACCGTGCAAGGGCTCAGAGAATACCCCTTATGTAATCGAACGTCTTCTGCCTTTTGACTAGTGTTTAGGCAATCGAAGATTTCAAAATTTTAAAATTAAAGATAATTGACGCGAGATATGTATGTACATATATACTACATATATACATATATATATTTGTAGCCGCTGTGGTGTAGTGGTTAGCAGCGCGTGCTACCACTCTGCAGGGCCAGGGTTCAAGCCCTGGTCAAAGCAACATCGCATCTTGAGAAACCTCCTTAAAATATTTATAAGGAAATATTCTTCGAAATCATGGCCGCTTTCAGCATTTCTTATATGGAATTAAGTGATGTGGTCATTTCAAGCTATAAAAGGGGAACGGAACTAAAAGGACAACAACTGCCCTTACATGCCGACGCTAAGGTGGTTTTGAAATAAATAGTTTTTTATCATCTCTAACTTAACCGTATTTATTGATTTACGGATATTCATAAATATTTCTATTCATAAAAAATCATAAAGCCAAACTAAACTTTAAACGTTTGTTAATTAATTAAATCTTTCGAAGATTTTCAAGACGCAAGTTATCTACGAAACACATAGCAATGATACTATAAGAAATAAAATTCTTAGACTATAAGCAATAAGTGAGCGGATTTTTTAAAATATCTTAGTTTTCATGCTTCTACTATATGAAAAGTGGTCGTGATTGGTTTCTATTAG
>NW_023458561.1:21629223-21630755 GCF_013731165.1 Rhagoletis pomonella
ACCAACAAGAAAAGGCAAATTTATTGATTCGAAATCAAAAATAATACGTAAAGTGTTCGCTTCTTGTTATTGTACATTAAAGTGAAATAAATAATTCCAAATGACCATCGACGAAAAAGAATGCGTTGAGGTGATAATCAAAAATGACCCCATACTTAAAGGCATTGAATTAAAAAACATCGGCTTTCTTGAGCCACAACCAGTGATCGTCAACTGTCCCGCCTGTGAAGCTGAAGCGCTAAGCATTGTGCATCTGGAAGCGGTTACATGTCTGCAACGATTTCTAAATGCTACAAAGTTGTGGTAAGCAAAGGCGCGAGAAATTTCGATAATGGAAATGAATTAAGTACAAAAAGAGCTAAGTGAAATGTGTTGCCAGATAAAGTATTTAAAAAAAACTTATACATACATATCGCTAATTTTCTGCAAGACATCCAAATCCAATTTTTTTTAGTTAAGTATGCAGAAAGGGCCACAACCTCTACTTTTGTGTTGTGTAAAAATTTCATAGCTGTATCGAATAGCTCCGTGGAAAAAAATGTGTCTTAATTTTACCTTTTTTTTGATGTTTTGAGTTTTTGATTTTTTGGACTACGACACTATTGCAGAGAAGAAACGATATACATATATGTACGAATAACTATTTATTAGCCTACGAAGGTACCCTGACGGGAAAAAATAGCTCAGTTTCAAAAATTGGCATATAGACCCATTTCTGCGTTAATCACGTACATTTCTGTATTTTTTGGGGGAAACTAAACAGTTTAAGCGTGACACTATTTATACTTATAATAAAATTGTAACATATGAAAACAAAAGTGGAACCAGAAATCTATACATGCATATAATAAAATTGTAACAGGCCGATGTCTGCACATTGTTGATATTAAAGAAAAATAAATAGGGGAGGTCGTTATTAGAGCAACAGAAGCCAAATAAACAATTTTTAAAATTTCTGTCTGTCTGTGTACGCGCGTCACACGAAAACGAATGCATGGAATTGAATGCAGTTTTCTTTCACCCATCTATTGCCAGGGGTCTAACTTAGAATATAGAAAAAAAATAGACAGCTGCCACCTGTTAGAAAATTGCAGTTTAAGTAAATTTATAAGATAAAGTAAATATTGCAATATGGCAGTAAAAATAAATAGGTTTAAGAGGCTTACAGCCGAAAATATTTTTGTTGAGGATTGAAACCTGTTAAATTTTAATTTGATTTAATTGATAAGAAAAATTGAGCATTGCAATATGGGTATCAAACTGGAGTGTTTTAAGAAAGTTTACTGCCGAAAATATTTTCAAGGAAGGTTGCCACCTGTTTGAAAAATTGTATTCTATTAAATTGATAAAATATTTGAAATATTACAATACGGGTATTAAACAGCACAAAAATACTTTTACGCGGGGAATTTGCTAGTGTTAAAAAAAAAATCGTTTATTGTATCCTAGTGAAAAAATTAGCACTCTTTCATACACACCTAAACTGGCTCCACAGCAGATACACGGTTAACGCAGAAACGGGATGATATGTG
>NW_023458561.1:21630855-21643312 GCF_013731165.1 Rhagoletis pomonella
ACAAAAACTTACCGTCAACAAATATGCTCCCGAACTCTGCCGAAGCCGTGCGACATAAACAAAAAAATTTCAAAACGCACAAAGAAGTCAATATGAGCAAATCCCAGGAGTTGTTTTTTTTTTTTGCAGTGCCACTCCTTTCTCTCGGCAAAAAAAAAACGCCAAAGCATTATTCTTGCGTTTATTTCAGTCAATGGCATTCCAGAAATAAGTATAGTAAAAAGTAAATCAAGTAATTGGACAATATCAGCCTCAAAAATATTATTTAGGCGAAAAAGTACCGAAATAACTCAGTTTTTCGTTGTCAGAATACCTGTCGCAGCTATTTTGTAATTTTCGAAATTTTATGATTTTCTTAAATTTTAATAATTTTATGACTATGATTTGAGAAACTAAATTCCATTTTATAAATTTTTATTGGCAAACTCGAAATTCATTCTGAAATTGTTATATTGTACATTAAGAGAATAATATATATATACAAACAGAATACTGTGTAAAAGTCTCCCACGCAAATATTTAATTACTTTTAAATAATATGACTTTTACGTTAAGGCGTGCGAGTAAACATTTTAGATGACTGCGAATGGTGCTATACTCGGGCGTACACGTTACATACGCAACTACGTCGTATAGGTACGGTGACCATATTAACCAACGTAAAATAAAGGACATTTTTTTTCAAAATGATTTGTGAATACGTGCATACAACTTGTACGATAAAAGTACCTTATCCATATCATAATCTAAATCAAATATTTACCAGTTAATTATATTATTTAATTGTACAAGTTCCCCTGCTGTAGCGAAAAATGAAGCCAAATCCTTTTCAAGGACTTCGTCATCCTTTGCTGCGAAAATGCGTTTTCCATAATTTATACTGCGCGACGAAGTCAGCACACGGTGGTTCAAAATTAGAATTTAATGTTCATAATTCACCGGATGTCGGCCGCTGTGGTGTAGTGGTAAGCAGTGCGCGCTTCCACTCCGCAGCACCTGGGTTCAAACCCTGGTCAAAGCAACATCGCAAAAATATAGATAAAAGGTTTTTTCTTAACAGCGGTCGTCCCTCGGCAGGCAATGGCAAACCTCCGAGTGTATTTCTGCCTTGAAAAACAGCTTCTCATAAAAATACAATCGCCGTTCGGAGTCGGCGTAAAACTGTAGGTCCCTCCTCTTTGTGTAACAACATCAAGGCGCACGCCACAAATCGGAGGAGAAGCTCGGCCAAACACTAACATATGTGTAAGCGCCAATCTATATGTATATATATATAATTCACCGGAGCCTTCATTTTTCAACCAATTTTTACTAAAAACCAAAAAAAATATTTTTTTTGGTTAACATTTTTTATAACATTTCAGAATTTTTTTGTGTAATTTTTTCGTTTTGGGAGAACCATACAATTGTTTTCAACTAGTTTTTGTTATGTGACATTTATTAAATGGAAAAGGAGAATACATTTTCTTCAAAATGTTTTTGTTATTGTTTTGTATTTTTCTTCAAAATTGCTACTTTTTCTGAATTTTGCACTAAAAAATTTAATATAATCAAATAAAATGTCATACATCCGGCTCAACTGGTCTCTTGCAAATATTGTAATCTTTTATAAAAAAAAAAATAAAACTTAATCAAATTACGAACACTAAATGCCAGTTTTGAACCACTGTGCAGCAGGGGGTTTATTGTTTTCTAAAAGTGGAACTGGAAACTCAGCGCGCAACACGATCCTCCTTTATAGATTGTACAAAGATTACCGAATAAATATAAACCCTTAAGTGGGGGCGAAACAAACTGGCGAAGGTTTTCATTATATTTTGTAAGGGACATTTTTATTTTTCATATTCTGTGTTTAAAAATGTATTTCTTTTATTTATTTATGAAGAATGCAGAGCTGATTTAAAAAACAGTTTAAGAAATAAAGGACCTGTCCTTTATTTTGAAAAAAATTATAAAGGACAGGGGGTTAAAATAAAGGACTGTCCTTTAAAATAAAGGACGGATAGTCACCGTAGGTATAGGCGAAAATAAAAGGCATTTGATGGTACTGCATATTATATAACAGCATATTATTCGCCCCATCATGGTTGACGACGTCGATGTAATTTTTTGTATCAAAAAATAGCGTGGGTTGGAGAAATATTAAATACCCAGAACAGAAATTCGCCAGAACTTATTTACTTATGAAATATTTAACTAACTACAAAAGCTAAAATGCACAAAAAATGCACTGACAGAAATGGATTTAAAAATATATATATATTTTTTAATTATGGGGGGGCAGTAATCGATAAAAAATTCAAGTTGGGTCAAGAGAATTCCGTTAGATGTTCAATATTTCTTGCTCTATTTATAAAAGTGAGGTACCATTTGGAAGGTAATGAATCAAGCTTTCTCTATTCAGAAGCTAAATCACAAAAGTATGTCTCGGTCGAGATCAAATGCAAATGAATTAATCGAAGAAAATGCAATTGCTAGTAGGCCTGAAAAAATAAAATTTCATCAAAACTAGCACTTTCCAGCAGCTAAGGTTATGTTGTTTAAAGTCCTAAGAGTAGTGGAAAATATACTGAGATACAAACTATCCTTACTAATATTATAAATCCGAAAAAGAGTTTGATTGTTTGCTACGCTTTCACGCTTTAAAACCTAAATTTCAGTGGTGAGAAAGAACGCGTATTGTTCTACCAACGACCCATAAACAATTTTTTGGAAGGATTAATAAGTGAGCAGGAGTGTAGAGCAGGTCGCCTCCGCGTGATGCACCCTGGGTTACGCCAAAGGGCCTGCGGCTGATTGCAAGCTATCTTTAATATGAGGTACATTTTAGGAACGTCCGAACTGCAACTTTTAGGTTCCCCAAACTAACTACATGCTATCTATGCATGATTTTAAATTAAAAAAATTATCATTATATAAGGTTGCTTCCTTAGCCTTTTTTGCACTAATGCTTTATAATTTTTGAAAATCGAAACATGGTTTAAACTATTCCAAAATACGAAATCATGGTACAGAGCCCTAGAAAACTGCCAATTTCTGGTCACTCTTCCAAGACATGTGGCACGTTTTCTCAACATTGTTCATTTATTAATATCCTGCCCTACCTTGTGGTGCTAATGAAAGGTTGAAAGGTCGCTGTACAAATTTTCTTGTTACTATTTAACAACAAAATTCTTTCGGTTTTGCCCTTAGTTCTTCGCAATTTGGGTAAAAAATCGCACACCATAAGTGGATAAAGAAATTATACCTTTATTTATACCAAGCACACAAAGCTTTCGTAAATATATATGTATGTATGTGTGTAAAGTTTTGCATCACCAAAAAGCACAAAAGCGTTAGTATTACAGCAAAGCTTTAAAGCTAAAACACTTTCGAAATGGTTCGTGCACGAATATAATCCAAACAAGTACATAAAATAGTTTTCAATGTCAAAAGCATTAGAAAGAGGAAGTAAAATGTGTAGGGAAAGAGCTACATACACAAAAGCATACACACAAGCTTTCCGTTGCTATACGACATGATTAACGCAAAAGCTAACATATGGAAAAACGGTACAGCTAAAAGTTTCCACTCTTCAAGCACACCGACAACTCCGCTTCTCCTTACATTCCCCGCCCGTCGCACGCATATCCGTCTCTTTAATCAACGTCTCCTCCGTTTGACAATACTCCCGATTTGGCTTCACACAATTATTGGCGCGATCGTACAGCCCCAGGAAGGTCTTACAGTTGGAGCAATGAAGGTACTCCTTGTTGTCATTGGGCAGTAGAAAGGGCAGGAAGCAGAACGGCCAACAGCCGAGTATGCAAACGGCGCAGCAGGAATTGTTGGAGCTGCGTTCGGTTTGTGTGCGTATCAGCGGCCGACGATTGGCACCGCATTTTGGACAGTAGATAGTACCGGTGGCGGGCCGCCACTTTTCGATCGAAGTGCGGTAGAGGCTGCGTTTGGGTTTCTCATTGTAATTAAAATGCGACGAAGGCGTGTGCACTTGGTAGCGGCGCGTATGGACAGTGCTTCCGTCGTTGCTGCGGTCATCACGTAGATCACAGTTGGGCATTTCCATTTTGTCTCGGCTGTCGACTGGCATTTTAAAGATACCTTTAGTTGATTATGTTGAAATGAGAGCGAACGCTAAAGATGCGGTCAAACGGTCGATTAACTTACCACGTTGTGAGCGTATGTGCATATGTTCGCGTGATGAAGTGGAGCGGGGCTGAAAGCGCTCAAACTCCTCGGACTGGCTGCCAGCGGTGCGTTCCAACATTGTCGGCTGGAATGTGGCGGCATTGTCATCGATCGTTTCGTGTGGCACAACTATGTTGTTAGCTGCTTCACGCATGGCCGTGTTGCCGTTGCGTGGCATGCCGTTGCTGCCGTTATTAACGACTTCAAGTTCGGGATGATCGGTGCGAATATGTTCGAGTAGAGCGTTGGTGTCGTAGCGAGAGCAGTCTAGAATTTTGTTGCATTTTAAACAACGCACGTAATGCGTCTTAGCGGGTTCTGGTGAGTCCATGGTCCATTTTAAATGACTAATTTACAATGATTTTTTTATTTTCCTTTTTTACCAGAAAAAATTGGGATCCAAATCTTTTGCAATTACAACTTTAAGCAAGGTATTGAAAAATTTCGTTTTATGCAGCACTAAAACTCACAAATTTACGTGCAAGCCATTAAAAAATTTTGTTGTATTAAATTTGGTATTGCCAAATTATTAACACGCTTTGGTTTTGGTTCGATGAATTTATTTAAATAAATAAGTTCTGCGGAATTTTAGCACTTTTTTTAAAAGTCAAATTTAAAATGGATTCATTATTTTTAAGTGATTTGCAACAGCAGAAATGATGTTAAATTGAATCGTAAAAGTATTTTGCAACAGAATTTTTCTTTCAACTATTTCTATTTGTAATTTTTGATATGTAATATAGGCTGCGTTTCTTTATACATTCCGGATAATCCCATTTCACAGCCGGAATAAACAGAATGCGTTTGAAATATACGTCAACATATCAACAGGAACGTTCTAAAGAATAAATAAACAAAAAAGCTTATTCCAAACGTTCAGAATGAATAAAGAAATGCAGCCATAAATTTTTAAATGACAAGTCTCCAAAATAATGTCATACATACATATGTTCAGGGTTCACTATGGACAGTTTTATAAAATTCGATATTCAGGAATGCAGTACAAACGTACTATGTACAATATTTTTCCAAAAAAAACCTCATACTAATTTTTTTTATGAAAATGTAAATTTTTTCATATTTAACAATTATTTGTTGCAAAAATTCGTTTGTAAATTATCTGGCCTAACAAAGTTGGGTTTTCGAAAAGAAAATTAAAGGAAAGTGAAACGGTTAATCTTTATCATTAAAATTTAGATCGGATAAAGAGTTGCTCTGTTATTCAGAGTTTAAAAAAAACTTTAAGACCAAAAAAATTTGGCATACAAAATAGCAAATTTAGGACTAGGAGTTATAAAATTGACAAAATTTTGTAATTCTTTTGGGAGAGAAGTACCACATTCTTGTTTTGTTTTTTTACGTTTCACACAATTAAAAAAGGGGATCCCCGACAAATAATTTTGGGGTGTCAAGTTAAATCGCTTGGCCAGTCGATGGTTTTAATTTGGAGAAAATAGTTGCCACCTGTCGAACAGTTAAATTACAATTATTTAATAAACGCTGGCATCACATCCGCACCGTTCGTTCGAGATCAGATGTCAAATTAAAAGAATTGGACTGCCAATTTTTAATAAGCCGGGAACGGATTCTTAGGACATAAAAACCTATAAAAAAGGCATGATAAATCAAATCCGTAAGTCCAGCCTTTACTCGTACCCAACTTGCGAACTGAATGGCCCTACGTTTGTATGTCTTTTAACGGTGTACCTACTCCAGTCAGTAGCGCGGTCTGATTTTAATTAGTCATTGCGGGGTAACAGGACTCTGGCAATTACACCCAAGTACCCACGGATGAGGAGAACACTAGTACTCCTGAGAGAAAACTTTCTGTAGCAAGTATTATCAAATCGTCGGAATATAATTTTTTTTGTTGTTATGTATGTAACCGCATAACTTTGGACCACGTCAACCGATTACGATAATTCTTTTTCTATCGGAAGGGTGTAGCCTCAAGGGTGGTCCCATACGAAGTTGGTTTAGATCCGATCATTAAGTCTTGGAGAAATTAACGGTACTATTCAATTTTTATATGGCAATCGAAGTCGATTTTTTTTGCTTAAAAATTACTTGTCGATAACTGAGGTTATATATAACAGAATAATAAGTAGACAGACGAATCGTGTAAATTATCAAGTAGGTGGTACAGAAGTCTACCTCCGTGTGCCCGTATTTAATCAATTTGTGGACTTAAATATCCCAGATCTCGAAGAAAGATTTGCCAATCTCCAATACATTATTAAGGGATTCATGGCGGTGTCCAAGCAAAAGTCGTCTGAAGTTGGCAAAGTAACTGAATAATTCATCAAAACTTGTGAGTTTTATGAACAATATTGCTGAGTTGGGAGTGTGGAGAAGGTATCTGACTTCCAAGGCAGCATCAAATATCAATGTGTTGCTGAAGATTTTAGCTTCGCTTATTGAGTTCACTTCTACTATAGAACGAATCTTCTCATGGTTGAAACGGACGAATACTATCGAAAGCAACAAAATCAGAGAAGTCATTCCCCTTTTTTTAACTAAGTCCTTACATTAGAAGCATTTGAATGCAAAATTTTGACGTCTCTCTCTTTTCTTTTTAAAGAACCGCTTTAATGGATTAGCTTCACCGCAAATACATCATTGAATTTAAAAAAACCGCGGATACCCGATTTCCTTTATAACAGAGCTGTATGCATTTCGCGCAAATAACATCCACCATTTCCAATTTTGGGTTAAAAAATGAAAAAATAAAAACAAATTTTTTTAGATATGTTTAGGAATAAAATTCTTATTTTTAGCTAGTTTCAGATTGTAAGGCTTTACTCGTGGTCGAACAGTTCACTCCCCAAATGACCTAGAGCAATTTACGCCAATGACACAATTTATACTTACGTAGTATAATCTACCAAAATAACTAAGTACCTACAATAGGTGTCAGTAATGCAAACATTGAACTCTAAAAGGACCAAAAATCGCACCAACACACACATTTAAGTTTACGTAGATGTATTTCGGTATTTATGTACGTACAATATATGCGACTAACGTTGTCATTTGTACAAATTTGTACAAACCAACCAGCCTGGTTCTGACAGCCGCGAAATAGCTTCAGACGACCAAATGATAGATAAGTTTTTGCACTGCCTGCAATAAATAGGCAAAAAGTCATTGAACATAAAAACATTTGTATGTATGTATGTACTCGCAGTTATATGCAAATATACCCAATCGAGAAGATGAGAAAAAATGTCTTATGCGTCCTATCATAAAGTTTTCCTCTACAACACCGCCATTAAACCAGTCCTTTTAAATAATGATTAATAATCATAATGAATAATAATTAAAGCATGTTTTTTTGGGTAACTGTTTATTGATTAAATGCAGATATTTGCATTTTAATAATTAATTACTTAAGGAAAAAAATTATTAATTTTAATTGCATGATTTTTTTGTTATTTTTTGATTATTTGCAATTATTTTTGATTTTTGAAATTGCATGTTTAATATAATTATTTGGTTGTTTTCAATTATTTTAGATTTTTTTAATTTTATGATTAATATATATTTGATTATTTTTAATTACTTTTGGTTTTGTTTTCAATTTTATGATTTATTTCAAATTTGGCAATAATACATTACAATAATACTCATACCTATGTCTATGCGTTAGATCTGCTCCAATGTTTGCTCTACAAAATTCTTTCTGAAAGTACTAATGAATAGCGAAGACAGTTGACCATGTCTGTAAGAAATTAGCCCTTATTTGTAAACTACAGTACAAGTACTTACACGTACAGTGAATTTGAATGCAGTTATTTAATTTTAACTTATAAAAATATGCCTGCCAAATATAGCTTTATCTATTCGTAAAAATAGTAAAAGTAATAATTTAATCAGAAATAATCAAATAATTGAAGATAATGCCATAATTAAAAAAAAAATAAAGTAATTAAAAATAATCAAACAATTAAAAATAATAATTTGACTAATTTTGATTATTTGATTATTTCCAATTACTTAAATATTTTTGATTACTTTTAATTATTAATTACTGGGTCATGTAATAAAATTAAAATAATCATTAAAATTAAGAATGCACAAAATTAATTATTACTAATAGCAATGCAAATTTAACAGCTCTGGTTACGACGTTTTATACGTATTTATGTAGGTGTGATTTTCAAATGTATTTGTATTTTCAAAATATGAATTTCCCTGCAAAAAATTGTGCGACTAATCTCTAAAGAGAGTAATCCGAGATTACTCTCAATTGGGTACAATTGGCCATTGATTAGTCCCAACTAGTCTCATAGGGGTACTAATGGAGGTCTATTAGTCTCGACTCATCCCTTATGTGTATAATTGGAGATCGATTTAATGATATGTACGCACTTAGTCAATGAAATTTCATGTGCGGCGTTGGCACACAGAGAGAGTATTCGCCTAACAAAACAGAGCACCCCGGTTCGAATCTCAGCTGGCTCAAATTTTTATTTTTATTTTTTAAAAGTGACTAGTCGCTTTTTATACCCGTTTGGGTATAAAGGTGTACAATTAGTCTCTTCATAGGACATGCTCGAACAAAAGCGATCAGTTCATTCCATATAAAGAGATCAAAAGTGGTATTAGTCGCATGCTCCTTTGCGATTGCTCCCGGGTTCATCCTGGATTAGTCCCATTTTTTGCAGGGTTGGTATTTTGCAATTATATAAATTTTTGTAAAACTAGCTTGTATTTGTATTTGAAATACTTTTTGTGTGATGTATTGGTATTTTGCATTTAAATATTATTTTACAGGTATTTTTAACACCACTGGTCAACATTAAATTGCACACAACATTTCCTTCTGGGAGGATAAATAAACTTATATATCGCATGCTAATGCACTCGTGTGGGTACATGCATATTTATGTACAGTATGCTGGATATTGTCTAACACCAAAAAACGAGGTGCAATAACTGCTGACGCGTTGAAAATGAGTTTATTAAACTTCTTCTTTGCGCCGCAATTCACAAATAGGCTATTCAACTTTGCGCACAAGCCTGTCGGCAATGTCCTTTTGAGTGATTTGCGTTAGCAGCTCGGATATACCAGTTCAATAAAAAGTCACGATGTTAATTGGAACCACAAAACATTGGTAATAAATCAGTGGGTTCGTGATGGCCGTGATAAGCTAGGTTTGTTAAGTGCGGATACACATAGATACATACATAGGGTCCATATGTACATACATACATATATACATTCAAATGCATTATTCTTGAACTAAAAATTTAAAAATAACACGGTTCAACAAAATTTGATCGTATTTTATCTCAAAAACGGGACCGATCTCATCTTATAGAATTTTTGATGCTAATTATTTGAAGTGCATTTACAAAATTTTTCTAGAACGCTCAGTTTTTCAGCGAAAAACTTTTTGAGGTGTCGAAAAATAGCAAAAGTGGCAAATTTCAAAAAAAAATTAATCAAAAATTGAATTTGGACGTAGTTTTCCCGATGAAAATAACCAGGTATTAATGAAAATCTATTTAGTCTGATGGATTCTATCTCATGTCGATGGAATGAGTAGAAATGGGTGTAAAATTTAAAAAAAAAAAAAAAATTAAAAGCAGCGCTGTCTTCGGCTATGCCGAAGGCTTCATACCTTTCATGAACATCTGAAAACTTTACTTAAAGAGATTACTGTATTTGAAAAAAATTATATATTCACAGCAGGCATAGATAGAGGAGATACATATATACAAAATCATATCTAAACAATCCAAGGTATGGAAGATATACCTTATATAGCACCAATCTAAGTGATTTTCACTACTGTGTGATCGGTACGTAAACCAGTAACACAATTTAATGGGTTTAGCTTCCTACATAAAGGAGATACTTATATCGCAAAAACTGGTATAGGAACAATCAGTGGTATAAGAGATAAAGCAAAGATTTTGACGATTTTCTCAGTAGACTTTGTATTAATATTTATACAATAGCTTACGAAATTAATCGGTTTTAGCTGTCCAAATAAATTAGTTTTACATTAAAATCCCATATCTGAACAATCAGTTGTATGGAGGCAATATATAAGTTATAGTGACCCCATCTTTGTTAATTTCACTGTAAACTATCTGTTGATAATGAGTGAAAATAGTGCGAAATACCATGTTTCTAGCTGTATATATGCAGAAGTTATAACAAAGAATCTCATATCTGAACAATCAGTTGTATGGGAGCTATATGTAAAAGTGACCCGATCTTTGTTATTTTCACTGTAAGAATTCTGTTGATAGTAGTTGGAAGTATTGCAAAATTTCATGTTCCTAGCTGCATAAATCGAGAAGTTATAACGAAAATTCTCATAACTGAACAATCAGTTGAATGGGAGATATATGTTATAGTGACCCGATCTTTGTTATTTTCATACATAATATACAAAATATAACATACAAAAATTTTGTTTTGCCTGCCATTTTTTATAATTAAGAGCGTGTGTGAGTCGGTAACAAAGTTCGCGGCCAGTAAATTTTTTACAACTATGAGATGAATAAAATTTCAGTAGCTCATAAGGCTAGTGAAATTTTTGACAAATGCATAGATAACTTTGAGAATCCCAAAGATTGTTGATGTGTGTAATTTTTCGTTAAATAAAAGCTTAAATTGAGAAATTTCAATCAACGATGGTAGATGTTTTCTTAAAATATTAATTACCCTTCAATATGTAATAATTTATTTGACATAAATCTGCGGTTATCAAAAATTTACTGCTGTCAAAAAATATTTCATTTCACACAGCAGATGGGCAAAACTGTCTCACGATAGTAAAAATATTATTCAACAGCTTCTCCATAGAACTTTGTTACCGATTCACACACGCCCTAAGATAAATAATTTTGTTCTCCTGATTCTTATAAGTGGCCTAGCTAAACAATTCAAATTGAACAGGTTGCTACAACTATACACAAATACGGAGATTTTCAAACGACGATTCTGACCGTAATTTTCAACCAGTTTTTAAACCTTAAAAACTCTCATCTACGTGGGTGCTTCTTAGATCTTATATTCCTGCTATTGACAATATTCAATATTACTAAATTGAAAATGAAAAGTTCAAAGCTTTTGATATCAAGCACGCCACATTTTGTTTTCCGGTAAAATTAATTTTATCCTATTCAATCCTATTTTAGGTTGGCTTAAAAAGTTTTATTAAATCCAGTAAGGGAACTTCCTATTGCTCTTAAACGAAATCTGTAGTTCTATAAATTATTTTTTACTTTTTAGTTCACATTGTAAAAAAGTGAGCTTTTAGTTTTTTAAACTATAATACTACCTATTACTATGTACAATTATTAATAGAAAGGCCTTTTAGTGTTCTTTTTGAGTCACTCCCTCAGCAGCCGAAAAGAGTCGTAGGGGGCTCTTTTTAAGACCTTGGATCCGCAAAAATAAAATAAGTTTAGTCAACACTTATTTTTATCTTAAACTATAATTGAAAGAGAATATAAATTGTTAAAAATTTTCTATTGCCTTAAGTCAAAACTCGTATCATTAATATGCTGTCTAAAGTAATTGCAACAAATTTGTGTAGTTTCAATTTTTCTTTTTTTATAAATTTAAGGCAAATTTTTTTCTGAAAACAAAATTAAGTTTTAGCGAAAAAAAATATTATCATAAAGAAACAAATTTTAGATTTTTTATTAGAGTATTGAAAAAGGGTAACATTGTGCTGAATTATTGCAAGTTCACTTATGTTTAATAACAATTTCTCTAGAGAATGTATCCTCTCGGAAAAGTTAAAAAAACGAATGCTTAGAAAATAACTTCAAAACTTTGACGGGTCGGTAACGCAAAAATATTTCTATATGAAAATACTTCCGATTACCTTTTACTTAACACCCGTATTTTCATACTTTTTATAATTTAACCAATAGTGTATCTTATCTATTTGTTGTGACCATACTTTAGGCTATAATTCCAGTACCGGAAGAGGTCTCGAAATCAGTTTAAGTTTCAAATGTGTGCTTTCTAAGGCAGATTAATATGTTTGTCATTTGAGAAAAATCGGTTACGGTTAATAGAAGATACGAATTTTTCCGTGCTCTCTGAACTATTAAAAGTCCTATTAAAAATTTAAAGAAGCAGATTTACCAGAAATGCGTTCAAGTATGATAAATTTATCGAATTTTCCGGATTTCCAAAGTTTTCATCGACGATTAATTGAAGATATTAACTGAAATTTTGAGTAAAATCGACACGATTTATCGTTATCCTACAACCATAAAAATTTATATATATATA
>NW_023458561.1:21643412-21654868 GCF_013731165.1 Rhagoletis pomonella
AAACAGGAGTTTGTTAAGTGTCTAGATTTAAAACTATTAAGCTACAGAATCAAATTCACCAGGTGCCTGGATATGCTACAGATAGTGATTCAAATTTGAGAAAGGAAATGATAGTTTTCTTTTTAGGAAAAATCGAGTCCGATACGTCACACGTGCTGGAATGAGAGTTAAAATTTTGACATAAGCAATGAAATTATTCGTTTAATTCAAAATTAGTTTTTTATGGCTTCAAAAACCAGAGGTCGAAAGTATCTTAACACTAGATACATAGTGCGGGCATATTAAAGGTTTCCTCAGCCAGAAGGTATGGGCTATTAATAAAGCCTGTCATTAATTTTACGATAAATACTATACCTAGCATTTCTCTATGAATTGATTCAATTCTTTGTGAATGAAGCGGGGAAGAAAAATGTTTAAAAATAACTCATTGGGTTTTCAGAGAAGTAGGAAGAGTTCTATTAAAGAAGACTGGGCTGAAAGCAGATTAGATCGAGTTTACGGATGAGTAACGAGTGACATACGTAGTTTTATTTTATTTCATTTTAATTTATTTTGTTTTCTTTTCTTGCATTTCATCTCGTTTTACTTTACTTTGTTTTATTTAATTTTTATTTATTTTTATTTAATTTTTGTTTATTTTATTTTGTTTTATTTTATTGTATATCACTTTGTTGTGTTGTAACTTATTTCAATTTATTTTTATTCATATAACTTCATTGTGTTTTTTTTCTCTTACTTTATTTTATTTCGTTTCGTTTCACTCAATTTAGCTTAGCTTAATTTAAATAATTTTATATTATTTTATGTCATTTTGTTTCGTTTCATTTAGTTTATTGTAATTTTATTTTGTTTCACTTTATTTTATTTTGTCTTGTTTTATTTTATTTTATTTTATTTAGTTTTATTTTATTTAATTTTGTTTTGTTTTATTTTATTTTATTGTATTTCCGACCATTTGGCCCGCAACCAGTTATAACACTCCCCACTTCGGCCATCAAAGCAACCATCATAAACTGGGTGAATACTTCGCTCAGAAATGACAGGGAGGCATCGAGGGGCTACAGGTGGGCAAAACTCATGTTGCCTCCAGTCTCAGAAGGTCTATATAGTATTTTGCTCTCCCTGAGCAGATGGAAGTGCAGACAACTTGTTAGACTGCTTCCCCATAACAGGAAAAAAGGTAATTTATTGGAACATCTTCTTTCAGCAGAAAAGATACATTTGTTTACGGAAAACAAACTAGGTATTGTCCTTAAGAACAAGCTGTAATGGAAGCCGAATATATGAAGGGCCAGGGAAAGACTCTACGGTTTAGCTAAAATCACATCCTTACATCTTTCAGCTTCACAAAAAGCTTCAAGGGTTATTTTCCTAATGGAAAGAACTGGAATAATAAATAATATAAACCCCGAAAGGATAACTACATTTGGTATACTGATGGTTATAACAAGATGAAGAAGAAGTACATCTTTACTAGGCAAATATGGAAGGCAACATACTAGCTATTTAAGTTCATCATCCCGAATTAATCAATCAGGATAACGGAGGGGCTCCTTTGCATCAATAGGCAAGAAGTATTTCTTACTGGTCCCTGCAGGATAATGAAGCACTTGTCACACCTGGTAGTTGTTTACTTTGGCCAGTGCAGGCAGCGTCACGAGCAACACGAAGCAGCAGAGCAAAATGTGCGTCACTGTAAAGCCGTAACTAATATTAATCTGATCCAATGAAATACTTTACTTACTTGCTTTCAATGCAACAAAATTCATTTATGAATCTGATGTGTAAAAAATTGAGAGATATAAATAATTTAATATTGCCGATCTGTTCATATTTTCGTTCATAATTGAAGATACATTTAGGGGATTGTAATATCTTAAGTCTAACGACACCGAAACGTTTTTGAACTGATGAAAATAAAAGTGTTATTGTACAGAGCGGACCGTCTAAAACCATTCTAATCGTTAATTTACATAGAAAAATGTTAAGATTTAAGACATTGCAGCGTTTAACACGCCTTGTGAATCCCCAAATTGTAAACAATAGCAGGGATCACACGATTTGCACATTTGTACTGATTTGTACATTTTGACAGTTACAGAGTTGGGTTGTTTGGAAAATTTTGTATATAACTGAACTTCTTCTAAAGAAAAATGTACTAATCTGTATAAATGTACAAATAGTGTCATCCCAGTTTAATGGCAACGAAATTGTGTGGAAATTCTCTTGAACTTCTGTCGCATGCACCAAGGGAGCGGCGCCGTATTTAAGTAAGCGGTAAACAGAAAAGTACACATAAGTTCATAAGTATGTATGTAAATGTTCGCATATGTGAATGAACGTATGTAAAAAAGTTAGAGTTTCCTGGGATAAATATTTGCATCTTAACTTGTTCGCTTGCGAGACTTTTAAAGAGAAGTGAAAGAATTTAAGTCTTTGTTTAAAATATATTTACCTTTTTGGTAAATATAAATAGGGAATAACAATAATAAATATATAAGTATATATACATAATACAAATTTATACATATTTTTATAATATTTAGTGTTAAATATTTTCAATTCAATGAATTTTGTATTCATTTTAGGCACATTTAGTTATCCTTATTCATATCTATGCTAAAACTTTCTGTTTAACCTATCAACATTTGCACACATACAAACGTATTTGTTTATGTTTATATAATTTTAGTTAATTCCATGTATTAAATGTTAACACTTATGGTGTTGTGACTTTATTAAAAATTTACCTTTAACTAAAAAAAGATAATCACGTACATGCATACGTAGATATCAATAGCATGTTGGTTTGTATATACGATACATATGTATATATATGTGTGTGTTTTAAAAAACGTATGTAATACTTAATATGTTCGTATTAATAGTGTTAACATTGGAACGTAATTCATTATGTATAAAACATAAGTCAGTTCTCATCCATTTGTTTTTTTGTATAAATATGTTTAAATTCTCAGCTGTGAATGTGTGCGTTTTGGGAGTGTACTTAAAAGGTATTTGGAATATTTTTAAGTGCGTATATTCGGCATATGCATTTATTTAAAAAATTAAATATGAGAGAATGGGAAAGGATGAAATACTAAAAACAATAATAGAATTTTGTACAAAAGTTACCGCAGGCAACTCCGAAAAAAAATTGCACTGATAAAAGCTAGGTGCATATGTATGTGTTATGCACTTGTATATGGAAAATTCCATGTAAAGCAAATTATGACCCGGGTAAAAAATTGGTTTCTAAATTTTTTTATTCCATTAACTTGGTATTTCCCCTATACTAAATATATGAGCAAATTTCACGAGTTGTTTTTTTATGTCACTCAATTCTCTCGACAGGAAAAAAGCGCTAAAGCATTCTTTGCATTTATTTCAATCAATGGAGTTCGAAAAACAAGTAAAATAAAAAATGAATCAATTATTTGATAAATTTTAGCCTTAAAACATTTATTTCGAAATTACTCATTTTCTTATTGTCACTCGGAATGATGATTTGTTTTTTTTTTTAAATAACTTCGGAAAGTCTCTAAATAGTATGTTTTTATAAGAGGACGTTCGCATCAAGTACAACATATCTGTGAAGTTTCAAGAGTGTACCACGAAATTAAAAAAATTTCCACTTGCAGAGTATCTGTCGCAGCTATTTTGTAATTTTTGAAATTTCACGATTTTTTTTTTAATTTTTGATAATTTTAGATACCTCAAATGTTGAAACTAAATGGTAGAAATGTTCTTCTTTTCAAAGCGGGTATTTAATACCTACATATATCTTTTTTAAGTTTTCATTTAAATACAATTTCGTAATGGAATCTTGTTCTTTTTAAAAAACTGAAGATAATGCATTTTCTAAGATACGTGTACCACCATTTTCGACCAAAAACACGTGAGATGTGAGTTTTTAGTGTAACATACGAAAATTCCATAGAAAACGCATATACATAAATCAATATTGGATCGCAGTAATAACTCCATTGACATGAAATTTTCCATATTTTCAATTTCTTCTGGAATAACGACACAATTCAAAATTCAAAAAATTAAAACTCTGACTACTGTTAAGTGTCTCATATCTCTGATCCGTTTCTAATCCATGTCTAATGTTTGCTACTTACTGTGCTAATCCTTATACTACTTACGTTAGTAAAAATTAGATATGGATTAGACAAGGGTTAGCGACATGAGCCACTTAACAGTAGGAAGGTATTTTATTTTTTGAATTTTGGATTGTGTCGTTATTGTAGAGGACAATCGATATACATACATACATATGTATGTATGTTCATTAGAGTGGTCCAAAAAAAATAAGTTGGCATTTTAATGCCGGCACACCCTAGGATTGTTCTATATCGAAAGAAATATACCCCTATTTTTTATTTTGAAATCAAAAAATATTTAGGGGGTGCTCAAAGCGCTTAAAGTTTTCCATGTATTTTATATGGAGAAAAAACCATTTTTCGTAGAAATGATATAAAACTCTGAAAAATCAATATTTTTCAATCGGAAAACTGTGGTTCTCTTCAGGAGACTTCCAGTATTAATATCCAATTGTTTATTTAACCATATTTTATGATTAAAGATTTTTCCAATGCATTTTCTAGGGGTTTTGGAGGACATATAAAATATAGTTACTATGAAAAAATGGTTAAAGAGAGAATTGCGTATTATTACTGGGAATCTTCTGAAGATAAGAAAAGTTTTCCGATCGAAAAATATTGATTTTTAAGAGTTGTATACCATTTCTACGAAAAATGGTTTTTTCTCCATACAAAATACATGGACAACTTTGAGCGCTTTGAGCACCCCTTAAATATTTTTTGATTTAAAAATAAAAAAAATAGGGGTATATTTCTTTCGATATAGAACAATCCTAGAGGGTGCCGGCATTAAAAATCCGACCTTATTCTTTTACATACATTTTTGGACCACTTTAATGTTCATATGACTTTTTTTAATACAAACTTTTTTCCCGAAGTTTCCTGTGTGAAATTTTTACCAAATTTTAACAAAAACATTATTTTAGTACGTTTTTCACCATTTCTTATTCTCTGCCCATAAGTAGAGATATTTAATTAAAAAAAAATAATGCGTATGCTTTATGTATACATACATATGTACGTACTTGGGTGGTTAAATTAATTTTCTCAAACTATTGGCACATTTATTTACATATAATTTATACACATAGGCACATGTATGTATGTATATCTACGTATTGTGTATGTTTACGTGTATATGAAAAATTCTACATAAATTTTTATCCATTTGTTTTTTTTTTTGTATTTTACTTTAAACTTACTCTTATTTAAACTTACACACATAGGTATATTTCATTTTTGTTTTTGTGAATTTCAATTCATTTATCACCATTTAGTATCGCATCTCAGAGCATCGGCACGTGCAAGTTGACTTAGGATAAGAGAGAGGGAAGGTGGTTTGGCTTTGTAGCTTAGCGGATGAATTTTAAAATCAACTACAACAGCATATACATACAACAAGAGAAACAGTAAAAAAATATGTATGCCAATGCCAACAGACATAGAAGACACGCCGAGTAGCCGTGAAAAACCAAAAACGGTAATCAGCTGCAGACGAGTGGTTCTGCTCATTTCATCCCAAAAAAGATGGCTAATTTGCTCGCTTGTTTTCCCTTTTTGCAACCGCCTTTGCTGCTGTTACCAACTCCTATTTATCATTGTGCCAGGGAATGAAGTTAATAGAGTCGTTGCCATCCATTGCTGCTTGCATTCGTAGTGTCACTGGTTTTGGCTTGAAAATGCTCTGCGCAAAATACATATTTACAATGTATTCTGTTTGCTGTCGTTGGACTTGGCCGCTGTTAATAAACGTTTTTGTCGCGTTCGCTTTTTTGGTTGCAGTGAGTAAAGTCGCCCGCTGCGAGGACGTGTCTGTGGTTCACCGCCGGCACCAAAGCCCCCATTGGAGTTGCTTGTTAATTGATAGCTGCAAAAGACGAAAAATTCCGAAATTGCAGTTAATTTCAATTTATCTTCATTTATGCCTGCCTGCCGATATGCATATGTATGTGTGCGTGAGTGGAGTAGACAAAGTGTAGAAAACTCTCGATGAAGAAAAATTTATGCGAAACTCGTGGCGAGTTCAATGACCGAATTTGCTAGTACTTTTCCCACAACTCTTCACCCATTCATTTTCGTAACACCTTTTCTACTTGCCATTTATACACCACTTCTACATTATTCATCCCAATACTCACTTCGCCTCCAGCTTCGCCAATCGCTGCTTCAGTTTCGCCTGACTTGCCGTGTACTCGGCAAGCAAGCGCGCCAATCGTACATTTAAATTCTCCACGGACATTTCCAGTTTCTCGATGCCACTTTCGATGCTGTCGTGTGCGCGCTGAGAGTCTGTAAATTGAAAAAGTTTGGTTTTGTTGTGAAAAGTTCACCTCATTTGCAGTCATTATGCTCGTGAATAGCTTTGCATACGCACCCGCAAATATACTTTCGTCAAGCAACCCATCTTTGCGTAGCAACTGGCAGCCGCGCTCAGTGAGCGTGGCACGCGCTTCGGGGTAGTCGGACAGCGTTTCCCACAAATCACGCTTTGCCAGACAGAAGAGATCCGAATAGCCTAGCGAACGCACATTGGCCGTACGTCGATTGCCCGTGCGATTCCCCGCTATCTCCAGCACTGACACCTCACCGAACACCGAGCCGGCACCGAGTGTCGCAAATACAGTGATACCATCGTCGGCGACCACCGACAATTTACCGCGCTTTACTATGTACATCTCCTTGCCAACATCGCCTTTGCGGCAAATGTAATCACCCGGACTAAAAACTTGCAGTTTTAGCTTCAGCACCAACGCCTCCAACAGCCCGGGCTCACAGTCGTGGAAGATACGCACTTGTTTCAGTGTGTCCATATGCACTTGTATGGCAATTTCCGCTTTTAGCTTGTCCGGCAGTGCGGCTAATACGCGCTCCTCGTCCAGTGCTCCGCTTTGCGACCAAGTGTAGGCAAACCAACGAATCACACGCGCCTCCAACTCGTGACCAACTTTCCGGAAGGCCATGTACTGTTTGACGCCGTCCATGCGATTTTGAAATTCGACGCGTGCCACATTCATATTTGAAATCATCGAACCGATGTTGCCTGGGGGAAGATGGTAAATTGGGGGTTACTTGATGGGTTGTTTGTTAGAGCAAAACGTGTGAAAATTGAAAATAAAAAAAAACTCGAGAATTTGGATCAGTGTCGGCAAAATATTAATCTGATTAACGATTAAAAATTAACGATTAAAATGTCCGTTTGATTAATAAATGAAATATTTTAATCGTTAATGGTTTTCTTGGTCACTCTTGGAGACGCTTTTGCTGCTAGTTCGAGTGTCGACCGCTCCCCAATCGAAAGTTTCCAAACATATCCCTCCAAAAGAAGTTTTCTACGCAAACTCAATTTTTATCTACTTCTAGCGTTGGACAACTTGCCAGAGGACGCGTTCTGAAGATCATCGTCTCAAACTAAGCTTTACCAGAGAATAAGAAATCACTGCCCTAACATCTTTTGCCCTCGAGTATGTTGAGCTTTCTGCGTATGCGCACAGATATGGACTGATGTTTTGCAGTAGGGCCAACAAATGTATCCACCTTTTCTGAGAGCACTTAACAATATAATAAATATGCTTCTGTTCTCCACAATCGGCCGAAATATCAGTCTTCGATAACCTTTATTATTAAATAAGCATAGACTTATAGAAAATCAAGTCGTGAAACTTTGGTATTTTTCGAACTTTTGTGGTAGAATAAGAATGCAATGCTACCTTTTTTGAACAGAAATAGTCCTGAACTAGTGTGAAAATGATCCCGAATCAGTCCCGACCTAGGCTCGAGTTGGTGCCGAACTAGTCCCAAAATGATCCTCAATTAGTCGCGGCCTAGTTCCGAAATGGAAAGCGGCGGCTGCGGATGAGTGGTTAGAGGAGCAGGTTTGATACCTGGTCCGAGCAACATGTATATGTAAATATTAGAAAAATTGGTTTCCAAACAGCGCTCGCCCCTCGATAGGCAAAGGCAATCTTCCGTTTGCAATGAAAAAGCTTCTCATTAAATCTATTTGCCATTCGGAGGATTTGTGTAGCAACATCAAGACACACACAACAAATTTGAGGATAATCTCACTCAAACAAATAGCAAAAGTGTACGCGCTGAAATATTATGATTTGTTCCGAAATGTTTCGAAACTTCTTAATATCTAGCGCCAACTAAATATTTTCAAAGTCAAATTCTGATTCTTAAAGAACAAGTGTTAACTCATTGTGCCGGATGCAGATGTCAGAATGTTTTTTGGAATGTGTTATCTGTTAGGCGATATCAATAAAGAATGTGAAAATAATGAAAGCCATGAAAAGGCCAAATATCCTTGTTTCCCTTACATGTCGTCTGATCTCTGTTCGATGGCAATAGAAAATGCCTCGATATTTCGTTGTATGAGCAGTGGTGGAGACCACGTAGTAAGAATTTTACGGGGTGGCTCCATGAGATCAGTTGGTACCCGATGTGTAAGTCTCGTTGGTTTGTAAATCAATGCATATGCGAAGTACCAATGAAGGCAGTTTGCCAGCATTCTAAAGTTTTCGTTGCCGCGGAAGTCCTGCACAGACAGCACCATTTTACTCAAACAGTTCAGCGATGAGTACACGGTGTTTGTGAACAGCCATTTCATGAAACTCTGGCTAGTCTCGACCTACTGGGCCCACGATCGCCAAGATTGCCCTCCTGCTCGGTTACTGGTGGAAGGGGTCCACACCCATAAAACCTAGATTTTTGTAGTAGGTCAATATGTGTTGCCTCAAGAAGGAAGAAAGTACAAGTTATTACTTTAACTTTTAAATTTTGTTTAAGAGTATTAGGGAATGGAAAATTGTAAATGACCATTCGTTCTCATATCCTTGAATATCCCGTTCTGGCTGCTTACAAAAGCAAGAGGTGTATCAACTGGACTTAATTCAGCGATGTATTATCGGGGACTCTCCCTAATACCGCTTCTTCTTCTGGTTTCGATAAAAAAAAAATCCTGTCTTCACTTATGAACCAGCGCATTCATTCCAAAACCTTGCTCATCTCGATTCTCGGCCCTCCCAGCTTCCTGTCCAACTGTACTATTGAAAGAAAAGAAGAAGTCACTCTGGGGGATAAAGGAGATATCCTCTCTAAGGTAAGAGAGTAGGAAGCTCTTTAAAATGGCAGTGCGTAATGGTTCCTGAACTGCCTACAAGGCATCCCTGAAGTAATTTAAAAATGCCAACAGTAAAGCCCAAGGAGACTCCTGGGAGGATTACTGCGATAGCATAGGTCGGAAGGTAATTATCTGCGAACGTTTCCTCGTAACGAAATACTTTAAGTTGCAATACAGATTGTAATGAGAAACGTAGCAACGCTGTTATTACCATCGGACTTCATTAATGTAAACAGGGTAACCATAAAGTCCTTCCAGCCATAAAAATCCACAGGACGCTATATCTGCTGCTTGTCTTAGTCATTAACGTTTGTGATTTTGTTATTGGATGACAGTTAGAGATGCAACTCAACATGTGTACTAAATTAAAAGCGAAGCGACACTAGTATGGTTGTATTCGCTTAAGCGGCAAGATGATGTTCTATGGGCTACTCTCCTTGGTATCAGTGGCGCACACACGAGTCACAGCACACACATATGTTAGTGCTTGGCCGAGCTTCTCCTCCGATTTTTGGGGTGCGCCCTGATGTTGTGTGACAGTTTTACCCCGACTTCGAACGGCGATTGTAGTAGGGCATTTTTGAATCGAATTCTGAAATAGGGCGTTCTTCAAGCGAATTCTGAGATAGAGTGTTTTTCAGTAAAATTCTAAAACAGGGCGTTCTTGAAAAGTTTTTTGAGATAGGGCGTTTTCGAACTGGCTGCCAAGATAGGTCGATCTTCCACTCAGCAGTCGATATGTAGCTTAGCTTAAGTATACACAACTAAGCCTTTACTCGCTGACATTTAGTGACCATTCATTAATCATCTCTCTTTTCGTCTCCTCCCTTATATTTTTTTCCTTAAAAGCACGGCTAAACCGTATGAAGAACCTCCCCAGCAAAAAACACGATTACCACAGAAACGAAAGTGGAAACGAGCTAGGCGATGGGAATCGCTTACGCTTTCGATAAGTACATACTTAGTTATATTTAATTGAAATCAGAAAATGTCTTAAAAGATTAAAATTTTTATAAATCAGTAGGTACATATATGCATATTTAATTAAGCTTAAAATTGTACTTCCTCACTCTTGTACTTCACTTCATTGACCGACATCAACTTTGCTGCAAATTGAACAAATCTATTCTATTTCAAATTCAAATTCAAATTCTATTTTTCAGCCGACTACAATGCAGCATTCTACTTTGCAGTCCCCGAAAAGAAACAAAGAAGCGAAATAAAAAAAATATTGTAAGACATTCTACTTTGCATTACCGGAAATGCCTAAAGAAGCAAACAAATTCTCGTTCTAGAACACGTTACCACTGAAAGCGATTACCGATTTTTTGCTGGGTCATTTCATAATATTTGTTTAAGTGCCCATACATATATGTGTGAAAATTTACGAGGTACCTATGAAGTTTAATTCCTTATTAGTAGTTTGCTAAGTACCTAAGTGCTTATTAGTGCTAAGCAAAAATGCAATGTATACATTGATTAGTTTATAATGTTATACGTGACATCATCCCAATTTAGCTACTTAATTACTTACTTCCATTCACTTGAATAACAATGTCCCTACCCTTATATATTTTGTTAAACCCTTAATTAACTACTTAGCAGTAAATTATTATTATAATACGTACAATTTCCAGTACGCCGAAATTGGAGGCACGTACTACACAACCATTCGACTAACACCAATGTGCAGTCAACCCACCGACGTACAACCTGAAGAGACTTTCAAGTAAAACAGCAAACCGTATAACACGTAAAATGCGAACGACAATACGACAAATGATATAAGAGGACACCCCATGACATGATGTTTGATGTTTATGGTCGACCATCAGTCATTCACTACCCACGGCAAGTAAGAAACGTTCATGCGCAAAAAAATTAAAGGATATACAACTGAATACGTGTTCTTGACAGCACAACGCCAAAATGCGACTCTGGGTCGAACAATGCATTTGCTTAGTTAGCATAATACAACCAATTAGGCAATGAACACTAACAAGCAAATGTAAAGGTGCGTCAGTTGAAGAAGAAGTATACGACGCTATTTAAAAGATAACAAAATGGAAATGTGGAAAATAATAGGAAGTCTCTAAAAAGTCAAACGAGAAGAACAATTGAATAGCTACTACATTATGCTAGAGT
The DNA here is from genome assembly GCF_013731165.1 of Rhagoletis pomonella. Lineage (NCBI taxonomy): Eukaryota > Metazoa > Arthropoda > Insecta > Diptera > Tephritidae > Rhagoletis > Rhagoletis pomonella. The sequence goes on from NW_023458561.1 coordinate 21,654,789, forward strand.
GCACTATGACAGGTTTTTGTGCGTTCTGAATAGATATGTATGTATGTACGTTATGATCGATGGGTGAATTCAATTAAAGG
>NW_023458561.1:21654878-21657158 GCF_013731165.1 Rhagoletis pomonella
AAGGAAAGGAAAGGAAAGGAAAGGAAAGGAAAGGAAAGGAAAGGAAATCTACCACATTTTTTTGTCGATTCTACCACACTAAAATAAAAAGGCGTTTGGACACTGCTCGAAAATCCTTTTGAAGACTGTGTAGAGAAGATATCTCATGCCTTAACACTGAATATGAAGTAAAATTATATTGTTATAATTCTTCACAGGATTTTCCAGAATGCAAAGAGGGCCGCAGAGATTAAAGCTAACGGAGTTACCTAACTTCGTGATCAGTTCAGGCAGCAGCAGCTGTAAACCGCAACACTCCCCATAAACTCTTTAGGGAATGTGTATGCTGTTACAACAAGAACAAGAAGCGCAATAACTCCAAGGAATCATCCGCCGTTGAATGTGGAAGAGAACTATACAGTGCAATTCTGCTTAAAACAATGAACTTTCGACGAGAGGTCAGGGATAACCTTTGAGCTGTGCTCTTAAGTGAAACAACCACAGCAAGCACAAAAGCCCATTCAAGATAATCAAGATGTCGAGAGCCATCCAAAACTCTGTTTGGAGAACACATTTTAGGGATTCGATCACAGAAAGACTCTGAGAGGTTAGGTTAGGTTGAAGCTGCTGCCAGTGTCCTCACCAGCACACATAGGCCCTTAGATTTTAGGCCTCCTACTCAAACCGTCATGTGTATTTCTCGAAATCCAGGAGTTGCCATATGCCTACCTCAACTATGTCCGTTAGGTCTTCTAAAAATTCTTCTAGCTCTTCTTCAGAATTGCAGCTTCTGCAGAACTCGTTATGGGGACCTGTAATCTTCCTTGTTAGTTTAACAGATAGATCTCTTAGAATCAGCTTGCAGATAGCGAGCGACATGCTTAAACCCTTCCAGGCCTGTTAAAGTCTCTTGCAAGCTCGATGCGTGGTATGTTCCGGTGCACCCGAACCCATACAAAGTGAGTAGCAGATTGCACAGCCATCTCGTTTAGAGATCTACCAGAGTCCGGAGTTATTTGCAGCTTTTGAAGTGCTTCATTTATAGTTTTCCTGTTGACACTTGGCCACTATACGAAGACCCCATAAAGTAGCCTAACAACCACCGTGTATAGCTAATAATACATGATGCAAAGGGATCATTGCCCCCTTAAACCTCTTGGACATTTTTTTCCCAGTTCAGCTTTTTGTTCGTGGACTCGCCTAGCATGATAATCTTGCTGTAATTTTAAAATTTGCCCCAGTTAATTTCTAGTTTAGAGCTCGGCGAGGCATGGAAAGAAGAATAAAGAGATCCGTGCCACAGAGGTACATAGAAGGCCGAGGGCAAGCATTAAACTGGCTGATGCATTAAACCGACTGATGCCTCTTCATCATCTTACAGAGGGTAGCAAATGGCAGCAATGTCTTACTCAGCTGCGGTATAACTGCACTATTTGGCCCTATTTGAAACCTATAACACTACTTTACAGTGATTTTGAACTGTGGCATTTGACTGCCATTCCTTTTGTACAATTTGTACCTGAATCCGAATATGAAACAAAATGTTAAAAAAGTAGAATACTTTTCGAGTCATAGCTAAATTCCCGTTTTCAAGTTTTGAAAAATAGTGATTTCACTAAACTGCCATTATCTTAGGATGTAGTTAGCCAATTTCGAGTCACCCACTTATATTATACAATATATATCTGAAGAATTTTAAAATTCCTTATCCCGATAACACTCACCCACAATGGTGGCGAAGATAAGCACACCAGCCAAAAAGTCCGCAACTACAAATAGGTATTCCGCATCATTCTCCGGCGTTGGTGTCTCGCCGATCGTCGTCAGCGTCAATGTAGACCAGTAAAAGCTATAAATATACTGCCTCTGCAGGGTACTGTTCCGAATTCCATTCAAATTGTACACCCAATTATCCGTGCCGAAACCTAAAGCATAACTAATGGCAAAGTACATGCAGGCATTCCAGTGGATCAGCACCAAAATGGCGAGCACCACTTTGCAAATACGAAAGGCGTTCGGATAACCAGTAGCAGTCTCCGTGCGGTCGAACCACTCCCACAGGCGTGGAGCGCGTAGCAAACGATTAAGCCGTACTATCACGGGGCAGGGCAGCATTTTGGCATTGCATGAATTCGGCGACCACCATATATAGGCGAGATCGGTGGGCAGCATTGAGAGCACGTCTATGGACCAGCCTTTTGTATGGAAGTAGTGTCGACGCAGCTTGTAGGCGTCACGCACCAGCAGACCCTGGTCCAAGTAGCCTGATGGGAGGGGGGAATTTAATTATCGTAGCTTAAA
>NW_023458561.1:21657258-21658900 GCF_013731165.1 Rhagoletis pomonella
TGCTTACAGTGGCTCGGTATTGTCTCCTTAGCTGTGCTCTACAACATCATATTCGTCGTGGGACGCTCAGTTTTCTGGGAGATAAATCATCGAGCACCCACAGTCTGGTACTTCCTGGACTACTTATGTGATTTAATATATCTAGTGGATACGCTGGTACATATGCATGAAGGTAGGTAACCACTAGATTTTTATACCTTTCATGAGCATGAAATGGTATTATAACTTTGGTCCGATGTTTGTAAGTACCAGAACAAAAAGAGATAGACCCATTAAAATGTATACTTATATGATCAGAACGTCGAGCTGAGTTGATTTAGCCATGTCCGTCTGTCCGTCTGTCCGTCTGTCCGTCTGTCCGTCTGTCCGTCTGTCCGTCTGTCTGTCTGTTTGTATGCAATCTAGTCTCTCAGTTTTCGAGATATCCGGATCAAATTTGGTAGGTGGGTGTATTTTTATAATGTATTAATCATTTGTCGGAACCGGAAGAATCGGACCACTATAACATATAGCTCCCATACAACTGATTGTTCAGATATGAGATTTTTCGTTATAACTTCTGCATTTATGCAGCTACGAACATGAAATTTTGCAGTACTTGCACCCATTATCAACAGAATACTTACAGTGAAAATTACAAAGATCGGGTCACTATAACCTATAGCTCCCATACAACTGATTGTTCAGATATAAAATTTTTCGTTATAACTCCTCCATTTATATAGCTAGGAACATGAAATTCCGCACTGTTTTCAATAATTATTAACAGAAAACTTACGGTGAAAATTAAAAAGATCGGGTAACTATAACCTATAGCTCCCATACAACTGATTGTTCAGATATGAGATTTTTCGTTATAATTCATCCATTTATGTAGCTAGGACCATGAAATTTCGCGCTGTTTTCACTCATTATCAACAGAAGACTTACAGTGAAAATAACAAAGATCGGGTCACTATAACCTGTAGCCCCCATACAACTGATTGTTCAGATATGAGGTCTTTTATCATAACTCCTCCATTTATGTAGCTAGGAACATGAAATTTCGCACCATTTTTGCTCATTATCAACGGAATACTTACAGTGAAAATAACAAGGATCGGGTGACTATAACATATATGTATCTTCCATACATCTGATTGATTGTTCAGATATGGGATTTTACTGTAAAACTCCTTTATTTGAACAGCTAAAACCGATAAATTTCGTAAGATATTTTATAAATAATAATACAAAGTCTACTGAGAAAATCGTCAAAATCTATTCTGTATAAGCTTTATCTCCTATACCACTGATTGTTCAGATACCAGTTTTTGCGATATATCTTCTTTATGTAGGAAACTAAACCCAATAAATTGTGTTACCGGTTTACATACCGATCACATAGCAGTGAAAATCACTTAGATTGGTGCCATATAGAGTATATCTTCCATACCTCTGATTGTTTAGATGCGATTTTTTATATAAGTATGTAACTCCTCTATCGATGTATGCAGATGTATTCAAAAGCAGTAATCTGTCAAAGTAAAATTTGCAGATGTTCATGAAAGGTATGAAGCCTTCGGCATAGCCGAAGACAGCGCTGCTCTTACTTGTTTAAGCTACGATAATTAAATTCCCCCCTCCCATCAGGCTACTTGGA
>NW_023458561.1:21659000-21668937 GCF_013731165.1 Rhagoletis pomonella
AACAAAGTTATAATACCCTTGTGCACAAGTGCGCTCGGGTATAATAATAAAGTAAAACAAAATGAAATGAAATATAATTAAATTAAATTAAAATAAACTAAATTAAATTAAATTAAACGAAATGAAATAAAATAAGCATATCGCTACTTCAAGAAACCAAACAAATTTATACGACTAGCAGGAAATAATTGGGGTATTCACAACACTGTCGTAAGTATCCTATTGTTGAAAATCGTACACTTGAAACGACTAAAAATATATTTAGGAGGTTCGTAATGTACCCTAAATTTCAAATCCTATACACATATATTTAATCGCTTAAGATTTCCGACATAAAACAATACGACACTTACGACTCCGTTGTGAATACCCCAAATTATTTGTAAAATATTTTATGTATGCAAACAAGAGATCATATCGATTTAAGACTAAACCATAAGAGATACGATGACTTTTACAAATTTCCAGGGTAAACTGTAATAATAATTTTGAACTGACCAAACAAATTTCAACACTTAATATTTTATATGTTAAATTTCACATCGCTTATCTTGGTAACGATTTTGCTGGAGAACGAATTTCAAGGATTAAAATGTAGCGAAACTTTATGCTTTATCGAAGAGATATTTGACTTATTTGGCAAGCGCTTAGTTAGAATGATAAAGATACGATGGTCAAAAGTGTGATACGATCGATAGGGTTACTTAAAGTCATAGCGCTAAGAAGTGTTGAAAGACGAGCTGACTGAGGTTTACAACGACAAAGGCAGAGTACGTTTAATTAAGATACCGTGGATATGCTGGTTTATATGTTGTAAAAATTAGTGGTACAGATCCAGCTTTAGAAGTTTTCGCGGCTGTACCCCCTGGCTTCAGTTGGTGCGCCATACTGATCTCAACCAAATTCGCTTAGGCTGGCGGTTATAGCTCCAATCAAGTAGATAGTTAGTCAGAAATAAATTTTATTTATAAAATATCCAACATATAAATTATTATTATTCTTTTATTTGTAAATTTTTTTAATATGAAAAAAATAAACTTTTTAATGTTTCATTAATTACACTGAGGGAAATAATGCATAGTAAAAATGAATACTTTATATTTCATTATCGTTTAAAAAGGTTCGTATTTAAAAATAATATTTTCATACAAAATTTATTACGCACGTATTTTACTGTTCACATCTGAGTATGGATATGTAAGTGTACATATGCACCCCAAGCATGCAGAGCACCGCTCTGAGAGTACATACATGTTTATCTGTACAAATCGAGTGCTGTCGTGTTGATGAATATTCAACATTTGAAAGCAAATTTATATGCCTGGGTGTCGCTGAGTGCGCAAAGATGCTTGCCACAAGTTGTTGATATCCGGAGATGGTCGGGTTCGAATTCCACTGCAGGCAACATGCAAATTAATATTTGTTTTTTCTTTTAGTTTTTGTCTTGATTATTCACTTCACGGATACTTTTTCAGTACGAACGCGGTCATTTTAATATTCGCGTAATTGAAATGAATATTTACCAATATACAGTACTTCGTTGACGTTTATAGTAAGATCAATTACGTTTCTATTTGATTTTAATATTTTTTCCCCTCAGTGTAGGATTTAGGCGTTATGCATTTAAAATTTGATATATTTAACACATTTTCGAAAATATGCCTTCTAAAAGAGACTGCTAAAATTTAGAAGGTTTAAGCATTTTCATGGGTTAAGACTTAAGAAGGTCTCTGGGGGTTCTGATTACAAATCTGATGTCAGTTTTTCAAAATTCAAAATGGTACCAATATGGCGATCTATTTTTTAAAAAATGATTGAATTTCTTCGAAACTCGATTCGAACTCACGACTCCCCGGCTTGCTAAACTCGCAATCCTGCAGCGGATATCTCTGTTCTCTCTCATCTTAATTAAAAGCTGTTTCAAAGATACCTATGATTGGCACAACCTAAAAATATATCCTAAACTCAAAACTTTATTTTAACAAGAATGAGTTTTAATATATTTTGATGTAGGGTTTATGAATTTCCAAAAAATAGTGTTTTTGAACCACTCTAATGTATATCTACTGTTTCCGCTTATTTAACCAACCCTGCGAATTTTACGTGCTGAATACTTCGAAACTTTAAAATTATAAACTAAATTACATAGATATAAGGAAATTCCATTTATATAAATACATAGAAACAACAGTAAACATAAACAACTAATGATGATAAAATATAAACCAATTTTTAATACATAAATATGCTCTTTTAATAGTTATAAGAAGAATATAGTTTAGCGTTGGGTACTTTAAAATCTCCAAAAAAAAAAAAACTTTTTTATACAGGAAATAGATAAAAAATCTAAAATTCGAGTATGTGTCATACAACGTACTCTCCTAAATAGTTAGTTATGTAGTATAAGTATAAATAAGCCTATCCATGTGTGTGGGAGTCAGGTCACACATACACGTGTAATATGAGTAAAGCGTTAACATCTAAGTTCAATTGTATTTCCGAAACTAAAACAAAATGGAATACAAATGAACACGTAAAATTTTAACTTAAACTCTAAACTATAATTTTTTATCAAAATATCTTAAAATTGCTAACTAATTGTAAAACTATACGTCGTCTAAAAATAGATACATATGTTCTTTCAAAACATACATAAGTGTGTGAAAAGGAAAAAAGGAATTGGCTTAGGATATAAATAAATACATTTATGAAAAGAGAAAAACAGAAATAATAAGATAAATATTTTTGTAATACTTAAGCTAATATTGTGAATTTAGTTTAGTACATTTATGTAGATATTAAGTGAAAAATGGGAATGATTACGAAAATGTAATGTGCGATTGTTAAGAAGGCAGCTGATGAAAAGAAAACTGAATGGATAACTAAACCTATAATGCAAGAGCAAATGTTAACAGGTGAAGGTAACAGTATATTGTTGAGAGAACGAATAAATATGCGTTTAACTATACAAAAATAAAAAAAGGTTTTTTCATTGCATTTGTTGAAGAATTTTTGGTGAGTAAAGCAAGGGAAATTAGCATTGAAATTTTAAATCTCCATACTAATACGCTAACATAAATTTTGTGGTCGCTCGTTTGGCGATTCTACTGAATCGATTTCGAAACCATTAAATCCATTGGAATGGTATTTTTCTGTAGATAAGTAAAATTTTTATGGTTTCAAAACCATGACGTACGGAACCAGTATTTTCAATTTTGCGTCGAGTCACGAAAGGTCACGAAAGATAAAAAACGATGAAAAAAAAAAAATTTAAGGAAAAATTGAAGATACAGACGAAACTGAAAACAATGAGAAGTACATATGAGCAAATCTCACGAGTTGCTGCACTTTTCGACAAAAACGTGTTTTTGGTCGAAAATTATGGTTCACCCCTCTTAGCAAATGCATTTCCTTCAGTTTTGTATAAAGAACTAGATTCCATCACGAAATTGTATTTAAATGAAAACTTTAAAAAGATATATGTACTACTGAAAAAAGTATGTTAGCTCACTCATGCTCATATACCCGTAGTTGCTTGTGTAACGTATACGCCCGGTAGCACCATACGCAGTCACCATTGGTGGTTAGGATTTTTATTGATATATATATTATTTTCTTCATACATATATATAACAACTTTAGAATGAATTACCAGTAAAAATTTAAAAATTTTAATTTTGATCAGACAGTTTCAAATTGGTCGGTTTTTTTGATGTAATGAAAACGCATTTGACATCAAATGAACAGCTGTTAGTTGAGGCAGCTTTTGTTGTCAGTAATTTTGACATAATGAAAACTATGTATTAGACGCAGTTTTCATGTTATATGAAATCTTATTAATTTTTAACCTACTTCAAGAAAAGGAGGAGATTATCAATTCGTCGGACGTTTTTTATGATGTTACCGCATAACTTTGCACCACGTTAACCTATTTATTTTTTTTTTTTAGCGTAGGGGTGTACCTCAGAGGTGGTCCATACTAATTTGGTTTAGATTCTGTTTCTTTATTTCCATTCAAAAATTTACTTATCAAGTCACCGTAGATTTACTGAGTTTACTGAGTTATCGGAATGTATCAAATTGTTAAAATTTATCACGTTTTATTGACTTGTCGATGTTTATTGATACACAGAAATTGATTTGACGAAATTTGCCGATATTTATCGAGGTATAAAAACCATTTATCGGATTATCAAAGATTGTCAAGCTAGTGAAATTTATCAAGTAAGCGATATTTGCTGAATTATCAACACTTATCGAGTCATCGAAATTTACAGAGGCATCCAAGTTTATAGAGTTAAGAGTAATGCATGGAGTTCTTACAACTTATAAAGTTATCAATATTTTGTTGATTTATAGAAATTCGTTGACAGTTATCGAAATATGTCGGTTTATCGAATCGAAGTTTTTGTAGTTTTTAAAATCTATAGAGTTGTCAAAATTCCTGGGTTATTTATCGAAATATCATTGTTTATCTATTTCCAGAATTTGTCGAGTTGCCAGAGTATCGAATTTTCGAGATTCGTCGATAGATATTGAAATTTATGAACTTATGAAGACTAAAAGTTATGAAAATCTATAGAGTTATTTAAAGTTATCGAGTAATCCATATACATATATCGAGATATATAAATTTTTGAGCTATCGGAATTTTATCGAGTTTACAAACGCACAGTTATCGAAAGGTTTTATAGAGAGATTTTGACCCACAAAAGTGTAATTCAAATAAATTGTTTAAATTACTCTAGATATTCGGTCAAATTTCGAGAGTAACTGGTTATTATTATTCTCTATCAAGTTATTTTCCTTGTAGGTTTGCGCTGTTCCTTTTATGTAACAACTGACGCCAATTGAAAAAGCCAAGTGAAGCCAAGTCCCCTGCACTTGATATTTTCATCGCAAGAGAGGACCTCAACTTTATTCGGAGACTTTATTCAGACCCTTTCGCTTTACTTCTATATTTAATTCCATGAAGGCAGAACAGACGTAAGTGCCTGGTTTTTACAGACGATGTCAGTGTTGGTAGCATTGAAAGCCCGAATACGCCATCAGTGTAGGACCTTAACCCACTTAAGTACCCACCGTCCAGTACAAGATTCTTCCCGAAAATTTGCCTCTCTTTCATAACAATTTATTAGTGCTTAGAGTTTTGGTACCTATCGGCGAGTCCAACGTCCACTGTTACTTTCGAGGGAGTTTCATTCCTTGCAATTTTCTTGTTCAGTGTAAGGGGTAATTCAATCGGGGCTCCGAAATTGGTCTCCTTTGCTTAGAAGCCTATTTTTTGGAGGTCTGCTACAAGGGAGACTGCGACTCCGGATACTGTGCGAAATGCATGAAAAATACAGGATGTGATTCCAGGGTTAATAACGTAATCATACGATACTAGCATACCCGTGAAGCCCTCATATTGTGTGTCTTATTCTTGTTTCTGATTACTTTCGCTTAAGCACATTCAATATCACAAATTGTAATCCATTTCTCATATACTCACACACTTCAATTCAAAAGAGTTCTGAGAAAATTTTGTAGCTCATAAAATGTACATATGTATGTATGTATATTGTAATGAGAAAATTAACCATAGCTGGACTAAATTGCTTTCACACATTTTCGAAGAAAAAACGGATGCACAGCTATTCAAATTCATTAAAATAAAAAATAGAGTGCTACTTCAAGGCACTTGGTATGTACATTATGGTGGTGCAAAAGAACTTTAAAATGCTAAGCTCTCACCCCCTAACATTTTTTCTAAATGGAAAAACGAATACTCAAATTTTTTTGTTAAAAAATTATATTCGCAACTGCCAACTGTGGAAAAAACACTTTTTCCTAGAACTGAAATAGAATTCTTGAAAATCAATACTTTTCGACCGAAAAACTATTTCCCTTCAAGAGACTTCTAATAATAATACCCAATTGTTCATTTTACAAATTTGCCCCCCTTTCCTTTTTGGGGTTTTTGAGGGACCTATAAAAAATATTTTATATTAAAAAATTGTTAAAAAAAACGATTGAGGATTGTTATTGGCTTTGAGGCAATTTTATATAAATATAATATTTTTTAAAAACAAAAAATACAATTTAAATTTTTTCCACATGTATTTTGGGCCACGCTAATGTTTATACTCGTATCGTCACCATCATTGCCCTAGTTGATGTTTTTCGGAAACGCTTTTTTTGTGTTTGTATTTTCTACAACGTATTTTACTTCTTTAAAATGTCAAATAGGTCCTTTGGCATTGATGATGACGTGCATATGTAAGTTTGTATGTATGTAGTAAGTATGTTTATCCAAGATAAGTACATAGTTAACTATTTTTGCGGGATTTCTATAAAATACTAGCTTACCCGGCGAACTTCCTCCCGCCCAAAATTAATTTTTTTATTGAAATATTTGGTCCAACGTTTTCGCCAGCAATTCACGTTTGGTTTTGTGGTCGACAGAAGGCATATCCTCCATTACCGTCTTAAATAACCTGATGAAAGCGTTATACCGGGAAGAAGTCCTTGAGGCTCGATAGTGAATCGTTCTTGAATCTGTGTAGTCTAGTTGGTGGCAATTTCCAAACTGGTGAGTATCATTGATCCACATTCTGTTTAGTCAACGTAAAGCAAGGACCGCAGGGTCAAGGTGCAGGAATGGTATTTTTAGGGATTGAAGTCAGAAGTCCAAGCCTTAATTTAAGCCTAAGTGGAATTTTTCTTAATTGCGGTAGGTACTCAAACTTCCCAAAATCAGTTTTTCCTGTTCAACAAATAACTATAAGTGAGCATCAAGCAAAGGTGCAGGAATTTGCAGGGATAGTAGCCGAGATTTTCTTTCTTTAATCTAAGCCTAAGTGGGAGGTTCTACCACCCTTTGTTTCTTTGCTAGAGCTTCTCAAATGTTACAAAATCGTGATTCTTTAACACTGACCTTGTTTTTCTTAAAATCTGGAGCTTACGGAAACTTTATGCTTACGTCAAAAATAGCGTTAACATTAGCTGCATCAAATTTGTTTCTATTTTTGTTGGCGTGTGTAATAACTATTGTTAAATAGCCAATACCCGCATGTTTGCGGCACCTTCAAACACCTTTCGAACTGTAAAACAATGACTCAATTCTATTTTACGCATATCTATAATTCGGGTATCGAATTTCAAGCAAATCATACCATAAATAAGAATTTTTGGAATAGATCGGTCCCTTGTGCAACTATCAGAAAAAGAGTATCCAATATTTTAACCCTGACAATAAGCTACCTACGTGCCAAGTTTCAAGCAAATCGCACCATAAATCAGATTTTTTCCAATAGATCGGTATCTGGTCCACCTATAAGAAAAAGTATCCTATATGTTAACCCAGACCATACGCTACCTACGTGCCTAATTTCAAGCAAAGCGGACCATAAATAAGACTTTTTCGAATAGATCGGTCCCTGGCCCACTTAACGGGAAAAATGGATCCTATATGCCAATTTAGGCAAAAGGCTACCTACGTACCAAATGCATTAGCGTAGCTCGACCCCTGCAGCACGTATGGGAAAAATTAAAATTTTGTGCATTCCTTCTAAACACCTTTCCAAAAATGCAGCAACCATTCGAATCGGTTATGAAACATATTTAGGAGAAAATTGTTCCCAATTGATTCATGTTCGCAATGAATATCACAATTACCCGAAATTTTCCAAGCTTCATAACGAATTTTCCATCTTAACATTGTCCAAAATCATCAAATCATGCGATAAAATACAAAATTTCGTTGAAAAATTCAAATATTTCTCGTTCTTTTGGATTTTTCCGACTTTTCCAGAATTTTATATTTTACCACCCGAAAGCCATCCCGAACTAATTGCACAAAAAATTCCATAAAAAAAAATCAATTTTCGATTTTTCCAATTTCCCGACTTTCCCGGAAAGTTTTCCCAAAATTTTGTATCGTAAAAACCTTCCTCTGGAAATTGCGAACAACTAAAAGAAAAATTTTTCCAAATCGGCCCAACCGTTCTCAATTGATGAATTACTATACATTTTTCACACCATTTTTATATATATAGATATATGTATTTAATACATACATACATTCTAGCCCTTACTAATCACATGAATAAAAATCTTAAAAACGAATATGTGACTGCAATATTTCTTGTTTAAAATGTTTTAGATCCATCGCACACCACGGACTTTATCGGCCGCCGATTTAGTTGGGCTTGCTAGTCTTTCCATTGCACCACAACTAATTGGTCGGAGCGATTAAGTTGGTATAGTGTGCGCACCTCCATACATCTTCATGTACATATTTCAAGCGAGCCATACTATTTAAATAGGCGGCCGATGAATTCTGTGGTATGAGGTGGCTCCTATAGCTGCATTATTACATCTATTCCGTGTGTTGCAATATCCACGGAAGCAGCAGTTATCAAGAAAATTAATTAAAAATATTAGACAAATTCTCTACTTATATGTTTAGCTTTCCTTTGTTTTATTTTTCCAACGTCAAAAGCTGGACTTTTTTTTGAAAAAGTTGGTACAACAAAAAATACGAAACACGTTTTCTGTCAGATAGCTAACATGGCGGATAAGAAGAAGAAGTGAAACTACATACCCGGAAAAAAAGAATCTTATATGCTAATCCACTTCCCGGGGAAAAATATCCAATGTGCTAATCTAGGCAAAAAGCTACCTAGGTACCAAATTTTAAGCAAATCGGACCATGAATACGTTTTTTTTCGAATAGATCAGTCCCTGGTCCACCGGAGGGTTTTCCCAAAATTTTCTTTCGTAAAAACCTTCTCCTGGCAATTATGAACAACTGAACAAAAATCTAGCCGAATCGGCCCAACCGTTCTCAATTGATGAATTACTATACATTTTTCGCACCATTTTTATATATATAGATATATCTTGTAGTTAGCTACAAAAAGCTAACTTAAAACAAGTGGACAAGTAATGCAGGAGTAAAGCTCGAGGTTTTTTTCTTTAAACGCGTTTCTATTTAAATATCCTGCACTTCGCAAATACTTTTTCGAATTGAGCTCGAATAAAAAGAGGTCGAATATGGAACCACCTGCAGAAGAAAACGGACACAAATGTGAAATGTAATAAAATAAATAAAGTACATAAAAATAAAAAATTAAAAAAAATAAATAAAAGAATATTTTGTTTTCCTATTGATATTTTATGTCCAAAAGTAGTTAGTTACAAAGTAGTTGCATCAAATGCAGAGGTAACCACCCTGGAATACACTAATGCAGATGTAAACCACCCTTGACTATTTCGCGGCCAGCGCCATAGAAATATAGTTAGTTTTCGTCAAAGAAAATATACAGATAATAAGTGACTTTTAGCTCCTTCCTAATCAACATACAGTTAGCTTATAGTTAGACACATTTCCTGCAGGGAAGTTTTTCTTCGAAACCACTCTATTAGATAAGAATGTCGTTCATTTATTTCCTGAAGTATTTGCATGTAAATTGTTGTGTGTGGTACGGATCAACTATACAGCCTGAATTTAAATCAAATTATAGAAACTTGTATACAGCCCCTGAAGGCATATGCGTAGGACGGAGTTTAATGGTGTATACATATATTCTTGAATTTCAAAATGTCAATTTAAATATACGTGCCAAATTATAGAGATGATATCTAAATTGTGTATTTACTTATTAGACGACTTCACAAAAAGGAGAAAGGCTATGAATTCGTCGGAATATTTTTTTTTATTTTTGTTTAAATTTGGACCACATTAACCATTTCTATAGTTTTTTTGAAGGAAAGGTGTTACTTGGGTATAAACAATAAATACATACCTATGCATGCGTGTTTTCCAAAGAAAACATGGATAATATGAAAAAAGTTTGTTTGCAAATTTTTATATGCATACCCTCTCAATGTTTGCCTGTTAGCCTAAATGCATAAATTTATATATATATAAATTTTTATGGTTGTAGGATAA
>NW_023458561.1:21669037-21670622 GCF_013731165.1 Rhagoletis pomonella
TATATATATATAAATTTATGCATTTTAGGCTAAAAGGCAAACATTTAGAGGGTATGCATATAAAAATTTACAAACAAACTTTTTTCATATTATCCATGTTTTCTTTGGAAAACACGCATGCATAGGTATGTATTTATTGTTTATACCCAAGTAACACCTTTTCCTCAAACAAACTATAGAAATGTTTAATGTGGTCCAAATTTAAACAAAAATAAAAAAAATATACCGACGAATTCATAACCTTTCTCCTTTTTGTGAAGTCGGCTAATAAGTAAATGCACAATTTAGATATCATCTCTATAATTTGGTGCCAATACGTATATTTAAATTGACATTTTGAAATTCAAGAATATATGTATACACCATTAAACTCCGTCCTACGCATACGCCTTCAGGGGCTGTATACAAGTTTTTATAATTTGATTTAAATTCAGGCTGTATAGTTGATCCGTACCACACACAACAATTTACATGCAAATACTTCAGGAAATAAATGAACGACATTCTTATCTAATATAGTGGTTTCGAAGAAAAACTTCGCTGCAGGAAATGTGTCTAACTATAAGCTAACTTAATGTTGATTAGGAAGGAGCTAAAAGTCACTTATTATCTGTATATTTTCTTTGACGAAAACTAACTATATTTCTATGGCGCTGGCCGCGAAATAGTCAAGGGTGGTTTACATCTGCATTAGTGTATTCCAGGATGGTTACCTCTGCATTTGATGCAACTACTTTGTAACTAACTACTTTTGGACATAAAATATCAATAGGAAAACAAAATACTCTTTTATTTTTTTTTTAAATTTTTTATTTTTATGTACTTTATTTATTTTATTACATTTCCGTGTTCTTCTGCAGGTGGTTCCATATTCGATCTCTTTTTATTCGTCCTCAATTCGAAAAAGTATTTGCGAAGTGCAGGATATTTAAATAGAAACGCGTTTAAAGAAAACAATCTCGAGCTTTACTCCTGCATTACTTGTCCACTTGTTTTAAGTTAGCTTTTTGTAGCTAACTACAAGATATATATTTTATAGGAATCCCGCAAAAAAGCTAACTACAAGTAGGTTATTTTTTATCAATTGATAATTTTTTTCTGCAGGGTTACTCTAAGAGTGATATTTTTATAAATTGTGCTATGAAACACATTTGAGAGTATGGGTGGCCCAATCATTCGAAACGCATGATTGTAGGCAAGCACAAACAAAATCTTCAGCTCAAAATGAAGGTGTCATTTGAACATTTAGTAACTATGTACTTATCTTGGATAAACATACTTACATATGCACGTCATCATCAATGCCAAAGGACCTATTTGACATTTTAAAGAAGTAAAATACGTTGTAGAAAATACAAACACAAAAATTGCGTTTCCGAAAAACACCAACTAGGGCAATGATGGTGACGATACGAGTATAAACATTAGCGTGGCCCAAAATACATGTGGAAAAAATTTAAAATGTTAAGCTCGCAATCCTAGGATTTTTCTAAATGGAAGAAACCTTGTATTTTTTGTTTTTAAAAAATATTATATTTATATAAAATTGCCTCAAAGCCTATAACAATCCTCAATCGTTTTTTTT
>NW_023458561.1:21670722-21683103 GCF_013731165.1 Rhagoletis pomonella
ATGCTCGTACCTGACCGGTTGTCTGGAAATGGAAAGCATCAGACAAAAGTGTAGATCATGCAATTATCTATAAAAACCGCTATGACACTTTATTTTATAAAAAAATCAGTCTGTATGGGAGGTGCCACGGTCCGTTTTCCAAGAATCCACATTTTTTACATGAGTATAGTAAAGTTGGGCTAAGTCACACCAGTGTGCGAAATTTCATTATGATCACTTGAGTTGTTACACCGTCAAAGCGTAACAAAAAAAAAAAAATTAGCAAAATTCAGTTACAGTTGTGAGCAACCTTTTTTCCCGCATTTTGTAACTGACACATTTGTTTAATACCTGCCTTTTTATTCCTCAGAACCTACAAATGAACGTCTGAAAACCCCGAGGTTAGAGTTAGATCGCTCAAGAAGTTAAAGCTTAATAAATAGTAGACTTTGTACGAGTTGCACTAAAAATTCCCTGATTTTCTCGATTTTTGCAAATAAATTAGTCATTTTAATCGTTAGTTATGAATAACTATTTACTGATATCCAAAAATATAAGTAGTATTAATGAAGGTACAGAAACCGCACTTGGCAGTGCAGTTGCTATGTGGCGGCAACAATATGCCAGTACGCAAACTGTTCCCATCTCGAAAGATTTCCCCATATACATATGTATGCACATTGCTCTGAAATTAGTTTAATATTTTAGTAATGTAGCCAATATTCATGCTTGTATAGTGTGGTGATCAGATAAATGCAACCAGAAATAGTTTCAAATAAAACCCAAACGGGTTTGTAAAGGCTACAACAATCGTTTTAAACTATTTATAAAATTTAAATGCCAAATAAACAAACGTGGGAGTAACTATTTAATAATAAAAGCTAAACAAAGTAATATTTTGATCTATATTTCTTTAAAACTAGCTAGTCCGGGCTCTTCACTAAAATACGACAAAGTTGTATTTCCATGCGTTCCCAGGAATAGGGTTATCTTCTCGATCTTGCTCTGAAGTCCGTTACAGTTTAATTGTAGCACCTTTTTGTGCTTTGGGAGAACAATTTAAATGCGGGCTGCAAGTGAGTTTTGCTACCCGCTGGCCTCTGCTGTGTGTGCTGCAGACGGGGGTGCTGCCTTGTGGTGCTGGTGAGCGGTGTCGCGGGGAAGTTTGCAACTCGGCAGTACAGAAGGGCCCCACGTAGTCTATTCACGCGTGTTTCGGAGTCCGAAACAGGCCTTAAAGTGGCATCAGCCAAGGCAGGAGTTGCACTTGACTCATGTCACGTTACGGTATATTCTGGACTGACAAATCGAGCAGATTGTTGGCAGCGGTGTGTGGGTGCTGTTCGTATGTTTGTCGTGTTGGGGTGTGGGTGGGTTTGTGTTGTGTTGCTCAGGCGAATGGCGGTTTGCCGAGGAGGCGGTCCAATTCGCACAGTATGGGGCCACGAACGCTTATGACAACTAAGATGTTATCTGCATAAGCTGTTAGCTTGGCTACTCCTCTTTCTATGTTTACCAGCAATTTATTAACCACACACGCCCATTTTTCATGGCAGAAATACACTCGGAGGTTTGGCATTGCCTGCCGAGGGACGGCCGCGGTTAAGAAAAAACCTTTTTTCTATATTTTTTGCGATGTTGCTTTGACCAGGGTTTGAACCCAGGCGTTGCGGAGTGGAAGCGCGCACTGCTTACCACTACACCATAGCGGCCACAGTTCAATATAAATAAGGTTAAATAAATTATTTCGATATGGATATTAATCAAAAGGGCTTTGAAGAAACTTTATCCCCAAAGCACCTGTAGCAGGATTGCCATCAGTTTTAAAAGTTAAATGCAACTTAAATTAAGGGAATTTGATAATTTAAATGCGTATATTTGGGTGTCACACGAAAAATGTTTAACAAGGTTTTAGGTTGAAAATATATTTAACAGTGTTGATATATGTTTAAAAAACCGAATTTATTTAAATTTTATATATGTAACTTACTGTATGAAATATTAAAATATGGGCGTCAAACGATAGATTATTAGAAAATATTTAGCTTAAGAATATCAAAAAAAAAAGAGCTGGCACCTGTTTGAAAAGTTAAACTAAATTTATTTAATAAGTTACAGGAATCGTAAGAAGATGGTTACTGAAAATGGGCTTAAAATTCAATCCAATAAAATCAAAAGGAATGTAGAGTTTTTAACCTGAATGTGGTCTTAATATTATCACGTACTCTGTGTTTAAGTTTAGTGGCTGTGGCTCTGTCAGAGCTGTAGGTCAAGGTGACGCTGGACTGATCCTTTTTATACCCGAGCGCACTTGTCCACGAGGGTATATTAACTTTGTTCGCATCACGGTTGTTTGTAACAGCCAAAACGAATCGAGATAGATATGGACGAATGTGTACATAAATGATCAGAATGAAAAGAGAAGTCGATTAAGCCATGTCTGTCTGTTCGTCCGTCCGTCCGTCTGTCCGTTTACACGATAACTGGAGCAAAAATTCAGATCTCCCAACGAAATTTGGTGCATAGGTTGTCCTTTATCCAAGGTAGGTTGCTATCGGAAATGGCCAAAATCGGACTGTAACCATGCCCACTCCCCATATAACGGTATTTTCGAAAAATGCAAAAACTGCGATATTTGAGAAAAAAATTAGATGAAAATTGCTGGAAATTAGTATGTGGAGTAAGATTGTGGCAAAAAATAATACTATTACGAAATTTTCGAAAAATGCTTCACCAGTCCCTACCAAACTCGGGACGAGGCTTGGGTAGGATCTAGCTAAGAAATCTGTTGAAAATCTTTGAAATTGGGCAATAACCACGCCCAGGTGCCATATAATGGTAATTTATAGAAACACGAAAACTGCGATAAGTCAGTATCGCCTAGAGCTAATTCACTTAAAATCGATGATTACTATAATCACTCATCAAAAAATTAGAATATTTTAAATTTTTACCAAACTCGCTGCACTTAATAACCTTGGTATGTAAAAGGAATTTGTTGAAAATTATTGAAATCGGACTAAAATTACACCCGCTTCCCGTATAAAGGTAAATTTCAGAAATACGAAAACTCCGATATTTGAATAACTGAGGATACTAATTTGCCCCAAGTTAGTAGTTACGACAAGCTCCTAACAATTAATAACTGCTATAGACTTTTAGAAATTTGGGCGCAGCACCGCCCACTTTATAACTACAAAGGTGTACCTCGGTAGCCACTTTATCGATTTGTACCTAACTAGGTTCAATTATATCATTAAGTCGAACTCTGCATATTTTCGAAAACGTTTGAAATCTGGTAAACAGCCCTACTTATTATTCAAAGGTAGTTCAGAGAAAGTAATTTGTAATAAACTGTTCAGTTGAAATATATTTATGTTGCTTAATATAGCAGAAAAACATGACACAGAGAAGAAACATAGCTTTTTCTTGAGATGTGAGAATAACAAGCACAAAAAATTTGACGGCTAATAATCTGAGATTTACCTGTGTAAACGGGGTGATTGAGATAATATTTATATGTGAACATACTTTTAGGGCAACCACAACAAAAAGTAGGCCATGCCTCCGATTTCACGAAAAAAAAACATTTCATTTCGCAATACTGACCTGCACACCAAGTTTTGGTAATGATCTGTAATTAATTTTCACCGCGATTTTCGTGAATAATTATATACAACATCATTGAAAAAGCGCGAGAAATTTATAAAAAAAATTAATAAACCCTTTAGACTCATTTTTTCATCTTTTCTTCAAATTGCTGTTTAGAATTTGCTTTTATTATTTATGAACGTTGAGCGCGTCTTTGATATATTGAATGTTTTCCCAAAATAATGCTTGATTTCACTGTTAATTTTCTGTAAATAAAATGAAATTCATGAAACTGATAAAAGTGTGTTTCTTTATTACAAACTATGTATCTAGTTTGTATATGTATGTATGTACTTGCATGAATTTATTTTAATGTTTAAAAACATACATTTTAAAAGTATAGTGAATTTTCACTATTTATTGGTGATATACATACATATCTTTAGAAGTGTAAACCCCCATCCCCAAATATTTTCTCATACAAATAGGAGTTTTTACTATAGAATACTTAAAGCGTAAAATTTTTGTCTTACTATTTCACTGGGTCCAGCTATAGTAGAAACATCAACATGCACCATCGTCTCGTAGGTTTTGGCTAGGTTTGTTCCGAGCCCCTTAACGCAACACAATTTTACATTCAAATTTATCGGTTATTGCACAGTAAAATTTAAAAGTTTCCTTTTTCATAACACTTCTATTACTTTGATTCGCTTCCAAAGCGTAATTGTCTCATCACTACATCACCTCCATTTGTTTACGTATTCACAGCTAGAAAATTCCAAAAATATTTCAATAAATTCACGACTGCCGTCACCTATTTCTGGCCTATTGCACGCGGACGCATGAACAAAAAAAAATATGTAATGTATACATTACTTGAATAACAGACAAAGTAACAAAAAATAAATAACAAATCAAAATTAAAATTCCAGTGCGCTTATAGCTTTCTTGGGAACGCGTCGGGGTATGAGTGGGGGGCGTATGCGCAACTGATTCACACTGTTCATAGAATTGGTTAATTTATGTAATTTTTTACTGCTCCTTGTGTTTGCGCACAACGAGTTGCGCATGTGCGTATAAATTACACGATTTGTTCTTCAGAATTATTTTTAACACGACAATTTTTTAAAAAAGTAAAACCAAATTACTGTGAATAAATAAATTTGAGTAGTCGATCAGTTGTCGGATAATCGTTTTGACGCGGGGACGGAGTAGTGAAATAGTATAGCGACAACCAGTAAAAATGGACGTTGAATGCTGTTGCAGTTAGACGCTGACGTAGCTGATAGTTTACTTGGCGCATGCGCAAGCCTTTTCGGCGACAAGTATGCGATTTGATAACAACAACTTTATTACTGCTCGTATATGTATATATATTGTAAGTATGCATGTGCATTAGGATGGTCCAAAAAAAGCCTGTGAAAAAGTAGATAAAGTCAGAATTTTATGCTCTCACCCTTTAGGAGTGTTCTATACCAAAAAAAAAAAAATATCCCAAATTTTTTATTTTGAAATAAAAAAATATTTAGAGGTCGCTCAAATCGTTCAAAGTTTTCCATGCATTTTATATGGACAAAATACAACTTTTCGTAGAAATGGTATAGAGTATTTGAAATTCAATATTTTCGACTCTATTTCTCTTCAGCATACTTCTAATACTTATTATTCTTATTATAATACCCAATTGTGTTTATAATCATTCTTTCATAGTAATTATATTTCATAAGTCTGCCAAAAACCCCAGAAAATGCAATGGGGGGACCAAGAAAAAATCGTTAGTATTAAAAATTTTTTAAATAAACAATTGGATATTGTTATTGGATGTCTCCTGAATGTGAAATACATGGCAAACTTTGAGTGATCTCTAAATATTTTTTTGGTTTCAAAATAAAAAAGAGGGGTATTTTTTAGGTTTAGAACAATCCCTGGGGGGTGAGAGCTTAAAGATTCCGACTTATTTTTTTTTTTTGGACCACACTAATGTACATATGTACCAAGTGATTTGTAGTTGTCTATTGCTTTTGGTCAGACAACAAATTTGCGTGCCTATAAATGCAAACTCGCAATGGTTTTCACTAATTTTACATCAAAAAGTTGTTTGTTTGTTTTTAGTTATTTATTTTTTTATATTTAGCTTTAATTTTGTTGTAGATTGTTTGTTGTTCTATTTACTTGGTTACATTTTCTAAGTTATAATTTTAGAAGAAATTAAAAAAAGCGGAATATTTTTTTATTTTTTTTTTGGTTTTCAACAAGTTTTAACTTTTTAATTTAATACACATGATATTTTTTTCATACGTTCACATTATTATAGGTTTGATTCTTTTCTTTTAAATTTTAGACTTTTGTAAAAGCCTTGAAAATTATTTTAAGCCAAATATTTTAATAAACGTTTACATTTGGTTGAATTTCTTATGAAACTATTTGTTTTAATATTTTATTATGTTAAATGTTTTTTAACTTATTATATCACAAAAATATTTTTTTTTTGATTCTAGTTTTGAATTTTACTCCTCAATATTAATTTCTCCGTTAATAACTTTGCTTCCAAATTTTCTGCACTTTTTCTCAACCATAAACCGGCATCTTATAAAATACTATTCACTATTCGCTTCTCTGTGTCGTCTCACATCCACTCGTACAATGCGTTTTGCGACTTTGTGCGCACACGCATGCGCGCCGTTTCACAATAACTGACTGTGTGCGCCTAACTATCCCAAATTACTAGCTAAATGCTAATGTTGTAATCTCACTATGACGCCGACAGTTGTGAGCAACAATCAACAACCAACAATCAAAGTCAACAGTTCTCATTAAAAAAAAAAAACACTCATTTCTAATGTAGCATTACTTCCTATTTTTACTAACCATTATGGCTCGAGTGTGCGATTCAGTAAGTTTACACTGCATTGCGCTTCAATTAAAAAAAATGTTGTTAACACGGTTGCCAATTAATTTGACTGTGATTCGTTGTAATTTATGCGAATTCGGTTATATTTCTGCCAACTTTACAGTTTTTATTTTTTATTTTTGTTATTACAGGTGCTCGATGATTTTTGCTTCTCTTATTATTACTTTTCCATTTACATTTTTGTCGGCTTCTAGTGGTTGCTGTCAACATTTTCACAGCAACCAGTTGTCCAGCTTTGATTACAAATCTTTAGTATCATGGAATTTTGTGTATTTTCTGGCTTTGTTGTTTTCGGAGTTGTCTGTTTTTATTAAGTTTTCTAGTTTTATTTCAACTTTATTTGCATAAAAGCGATTAATTTAATCAATTGCTGCATTTAAATTTATGAAGTGATTATTACAACACTATGATACTGAGCAATTACTGTTCGCAATGTAGTTTGTAAAATATTATGCGGCATATCAAAGCCAAGTTGTTTTAAAATAAGTAGAAGGTGTTTTTGGTGATTTCGTGGGAGGAATATAATTTACTACTAAGTCCTGGTTATATCTCAAGGTGTTAACACCTTCCAGTACCCAAATAGTATTTTTCTATAATTTACTGATTTCGCTGGCCTAAAATAAAATTAGATGCTATTCAGGGGTTTCTCATCTTTACAATAGTTGTATGTAGATCCTCCCCATTATATTCATTGACTCCTAGCTCAGTTTTTTTTTAGATTTTACTGGGAGTTAAATTTATTAAGTAGTTTTGATCAAGAATACTCAAGAAAGTGCTTTGATATATATCAAGTGGTATCTAAAAGGTAATGAAATTGTCGTCGAAGGAACAATATTGCCATTAAGCAACAATTACTTTTTACCTTCAAAATGGTCTAAAAAGGTCCTTTAAGAGAAAAACGTGCAAAGCTATCCGGTAAGCTTCTACCAAATATTAGTTTTTTAATGTTCCGGGCCACCATAGCCGAATGGGTAGAGGGGCGTAATGAATCTCTTAGAAAATGGCCTTTCTGCCCGGAAAAAGCTTTTCTTAAAACCATTTGCCGTTCGTAGGCGACGTAATGCTCTAGGTCCCTCTATATGCATTATAACATCACAACGCACACCACAAGTTGGAGGAAAAGCTGATCCAAACAATTAGCAAAAGTGTAAGCGTCAAAATTTATTTATTTATTTTATTATGCTAACTCTATAGATTTTGGGATGAGAAATAGGCAAACCCCAAATTCTTTTTAAATCATATTATTTCTTGCAGCTGTAAAGAAATCGTTTGTTATTTCAAGGAATAGAACTCGTACATGCAATTTTGTTTTTGGAGGAGCGGTAGTAAATTCAACTGTTCAAAAATCACTCGTTTGCAAATTCTGGAAAAAAGTGAAAAAATTCTTTGCCGTCAAAATTATTTCGGGTCAAAATTATGTATTCTAAAATTCCATAAAAACCAAATGATTTAGAATCAAAATTCTGGAAATTAAAATTCTGGATTCAAAATTATTTTAGTTTTTATTTAACTTCGCTTGTATGTATGTATGTCTTGAAGTTTAGCAATCGATATTTCACCAACTTCCCGATGAGCTAGAGACTTAAAACTTTAAACTTAGCTCGTAACCCTATGACTATGCACTTTGAAGTAGTTCGCATGGTGGCGGAGGTCGAGATACTTGGGAAACCAGTATTTATGGTCTGATTTATTCGAAATGTATTTTTTTACTATTAACTTATTTAATACTGAAATTAAAGCAATCTGGTTCTGTTCTTAAATAAAAACTATGCAAAAGAAATTCATATACAATTAAGCTTATAGCAATTCTTTTTGGAAAACAAATATGTCTAAGTGTAGACTTTTTTTTGATTATTTTAATTTTTCTATATGCTTTTATAGCTTTTGTCTCTTGGAGTATTTTTTGGCCATTTTGAATTGTCGTGGGTTAAGCTTTAGCTTAAACCAACTCGCCTTTCAAATCATTGATAAATTTATACAACCCTGAATCTCGTTTCCCAACGATAACCGATGATACCTAGATTCAGCACTGTTTTGTGTTCTGGGCTCTTGGCTGAGATTTTTCCTCAAATATGTAATTTTTTTCAAATATCGGTTATAATTGAATGCATTACGTTAATATAAACTATATATATGTATATTTGGAAAAATCGGAAAACCTATGGTTTTACCAATTCTTGCATACGGATTTTAAAATGCAGAATTTTGCTATACAGAATTTTGCATACAGAAATTTAAATACAGAATATTGAACAAAAATATTTTTGTACCCAAAACTTTTTGGCTTTAAAATTGTTACAAATTTGCTTTAAAAGATTCTAGGTATTTCTTCCAGGGCTCAAATTAAAGTTCTTAAATAGTAATATATCTTACTGTTTGTTCGATTTATGTGAAATCGCCACACGGATGCACAGTATCACTGCCGTTTTCTAAGTAGCTAATACAATTTTTATTTAAATAACAGATAACATTTAAAACCGACCTAGAAAACGGTCCTAAGACTACCAAAATAAAACATATATATATTTTTTGGAAAAAATCTTCTTCTTCTTCTTATTTGGAGCTGTAACCGCCTAAACGATTTTGGCCGAGTTCAACAAAGCACGCAATTCGTTTTTCCACTGTGTCAACCGACGCCAACAGGAAATGCCAAGTGAAGGCATCGTTGTTGTGTTTCCGACAGGGTAGGAGTGTGATGTAATGTGGAACGATTTTCCGTCATCCCTTGTCAAATTTGGTTTTAAGACAAACCGGTTTCGGCATTGTGCCATCTTCAGTGCCATTTTTCGTTCTGAATAGTTTCTGTTTGTCCGTCACTATTTTCAGCCGTGCTAAATCGTCGTTGGTTCTTAGTTGGGTACGTCTTAGCGGATTATATTCTTTCGTTAAACCAGTAGTTTTTGTTCTGTGTATACATCCTCAAGTAGAAATCAGCTGCTCACCTATTCTTGATTAATTTCTGCATGGATTCGCAGAAAAAAAAAACTGATTTTTACCTACCTACTTACGTTCATTGAGAAAAAGCGAACCTCTAGTGCTGGGTTTGAGACTCACCACATAAAAACCATAGCCAATGGAAGGTTTTTATTTTAGGAAAGCCAATAGACAGATGTTAATTTGGTTAAGATATGTGTGTACGAGGAAGTAAATCTATATAGGTTTATTTATATATTTTGTTTTACCGAAATAAAACGATAGTGAGTCATTCGATATGCCCTTAAATTTATTAAAAAGTTTATATTCCCGAAAATATGAATTCGCCGTAATAAGTACAAACAAGTAAATTATATAATTAATATTTCGCACCAAACCGTCGCCACAGCACCGAACAATTTTCAACTAATCCCGATTATTTTGACATATGCATATTATCGACATATTTGATACCTACAACTGCAACTGTACAATTGAAATTCAACACTGCTTAGCTATAATCATATGCGCAAATAGCCTAAACTATTCAATTAAAGCCATTGGCAGCTATCACTGCAAATAAATTGACTAAGTATTAAATATATCCCACAGCTCATCGGCTGAAACATACAACCCAAACATCAGTTTTGTATAAACGTACGAAATCTAAAGCTACAACTGCAGATAGTTGGTGGTCAAAAATCAAACACTTGGTAAGAATATTGACTATTCGGTTTTGTTATTCATTGTCATCCCGACGCTCTCAAATGACCACTTGGTGGACACATTTGGATGGCACGTGCCTGGGTTAGCAAATGAGAAACTCGACGTTGGATATCTAACATATCGCACACCGTCTTCAAAAGAGTACCAACTCAAAATTTGGCATTTTTGAGATTATGTGCTAAAAATGTAAGCTCAGTGTTTACCCTTCTGCAAAAGCTAGAGCAAATTTTTGTCATAATTTGATTAAAAAAAAACGTAAGGTAAAGTGGCCCTTGCCCATATGATTATCATGTGCTAAGAAATAGTTTTTTGCATTTTCTGACAAACGTATTATTTTGAGTTGTGACTGTTTTGAAGACGGTGTGCGATATGTATACTCATGTAGTATATATGCACATACATATGTGCCACTTATTTTAAAAGTGACATAAGTCATTTGTAGTTCTTGTGTTTAAATGGTTGGTTGCTTCTAACTGAATTGCATTTGTACATCGTTCTAACGTTATAATCTAATGGAAAAGTTTGCACCTTTGGCTGATGAAGCTGATCGCATAACTTATGCACTCAGATACCAATACATAAATTAGCACTGAAGTCAGACGGCATGAAATGACTTATGCAACTTTCAAATTAAACGAGTGATATGCATTTACTTTAACTATTGGCACACAATAAAGTATTGGAGAATTGCGATTGAGATACTGTGGTTTATATGCGCATATATATGTACGGTGACTTAAACAATTATTCAAATATTGTTTTAAATAATCTCAAGGTTATTCAAGTTAATTTTTTTTTCATACAAATATTATTCATATTATAACCAAAACAATGTAAATCAAAGTTCAAACAGAAAAAAATAAACAATATAGAAAAGTTCAACAAAATTTCATCAAAATTTCGAACTTTTAACCCGGACTTTAGAAATCTTTCGGATATGCAATTTTATATCCCGTAAAATTATAATGTAATAAGGTGCAAATTGAAGCAGCAAAATGTTCGCGTTGTTTTTTTACATTTTTTTCTGTCGGTCCTTAGCACCTATTCCATTTATACATGAATTTGTTATGGAAAAAATGTGTAGCACCGTTCGAAAAAAGATTTGAAAAAACCAACGCCCGTTTTTAATCAAGTCATTAGCCTTCCGTAAGCCTGCTGAAAAAAGTATCGCCGTGAACCTGGTGGGGTCCAGAAGGCTCTAAATTGGGACGCTATATTTTACGGCTTATTAATGAAAGGATTCTTACTTTATAAGTAAATGTATGCACTAAATCTATAAACGTATAATTTAAATAAAGCAATAATTGCTTTACCTCAAACATTTATTGATACGACTAACTATATAATAAAGAAACATTTTTATTTTATTTTAACAGAAACATAAACTTCTTTTCTTTGAAAATAACGAAACAATTAACAAGCGGTATATAAAAAAGAAAAATAGCCCCCCGTACCACATAATTACAAAATTTTTAGTGGAGGTATTTCTTTCCATTTAAATAATAAAACATATATATGAATCAAATTGAGCCACAAATAAGGATTTCCAAAAATATCGGTTCTTGCGTCATCTATCGGGTAAAGTATTTGTGGAGTTATTTCATGTAGGTTATATACATTTAAAAAACGAACCCAATCAGACAAGAAATACCGGTATTCCAAATATCTGCTCTCGCGCTGTCTATCGGGCAAATTTGTTTGTGTGCCATTCCTTTTTATGTAGGTAATATATATTCCAAATATGAACCATATCGGTCCATAAATACTCAAGAATGATAGAATACAAGAGTGTGCCAATCGAGCTGAGAGCAACCGGGCGTGATGTCATCAAATACCAGCATGAGAGAGCTAAAACGAACTCAACAAGAAGAAGAGGAAGAATCGAACAAAAGGCAGTGTTGCTAAGTTTTGAATTTGAAAAAGCACCAAATTTTTTGTCGGTGTATTTAATGGACTTTATATGCATACAAAATTTTATTAAGAATACCGATTCAAATTAATAAAAATCAACGTTCTGGCATGATTGAAAGTTCTGCCACATATTTTGTTGGCAAATGTATGCTTTCTCGTTTATGAATGTCATTGTGCTATGATTCTGTTTCAATTTGTGTAAAGTTGCTTCCGACATTTACGGTGGTGGTGGTGGTGGTGTGGTGGTTGCTTCCATTTTTTTAAGATTTACAAATTTGGTGTCTTCAAACCAAAAACAAAAGCACCAAAAACGCACCAAGCACCAAACTCCAAAATTTTCGCGTTTTGAA
>NW_023458561.1:21683113-21684973 GCF_013731165.1 Rhagoletis pomonella
AAAAAATCAAATTGTATTGACATGCGAAGGTTGAAACACTCGAAGGCAAACTGGAAAAAAGTTAAAAAGATACCCACCAGACAATTTTTGTTGCCGGTAATAAGAAAAGGTGACGCCCTCGGCAACTAATTTAGTGCCGGTAATATCGCCATCTTATCGATTTTTTTTTGCCAGTCACTTTAAAACGCCCGCGGAAGGCGACTCGCCTGGGCGAGCCGCTTTCTTATCGTTTTATTATTACTTTAGGCGATATTTGGAATAATTTTATTATTTTTAATACTTCATTTACTGTTTGTATGCAAAATTAAATTATTATGTATTTCTGTCTCTATGGGGCTTCCTATTTTTTTCAATTCTACCTTTGGCATAAGTTAGATACTTTTGGGGGAATATTGTTGATGCGAAATTCATCCGTTTGGGAATTTTTGATAACTTTTATTCTAAAATAACATGAAAGAAATGTTATTGCCGATTTGTCACCGCGGTGATAAATCGGCGAGTCCCTAATTTGTTCTCAATGACAATTGTTGCCTCCCACCATACAAAATATTAGAAATAGGCAAAACGTAGGATTGAAAAAATAGAAAGCCCCATAATTAATTTCGTTTTTTAGTTCCAATTTTGTACACAAAATAATAAATGAAGTATTAACAAGAATCAAATTATTTCAAATGGCTGGAAATCGGCAATAAATTTGTTCCCGAGGGCGACAAGTTTTTTTATTACCGGCAAAAAAAATTGTCTGGTGGGAGCTATTTCTAATATTTTGTATGGTGGGTGTGCATCAATATGTACATACGTACATATAAACTAGGGCTGGGAACTTCATACGGATTTTTCAACAATCCGGATAAACCGGCTATTCGAATATCCGGATACCTAAATGAAAACTCCGGTTACTCTGGAAACTGAGATAATATTCGGCTATCCGAATATCCGGATTTTTCGTTATCAAAACGATATTTTCATTTCCCAATACCTGGCGCTCATAGATGTGTAGTAACAAGTTTTCTGTTTCTACCAGAGTACGAAAATAAACTGTACAAAACAATTCCCATTTTCTCATCGATAGTCATATCATTTGTGGTTTTGTACAGTTTTGTACATAGTCAGAAACAAATTGTAAGATTCACTGTCATTTTCCCCAACGAGAAACGTTTGCTTTTCGTTTGTGACACTTGTACCATAGGGTGATATCACAAACGTTTCAATTACGTGAAAAATATTTTTTTTTGTTAATTTTCATATCCAATTCAGTTAAAAACATTTTTATTTTTTTATTCATTGCAGCCATTCGTTTTGTGTTTAGTTATTGCGTATGTATACGTACATATATTTTAGAGCTCTAGATACCCGGGTATCGAGCAATGCGAGTAGCTCGATACTCGCTCGAAACTCGTTCATTGCTCAAGTGCTCAAATGTTTGTTCAAAATTTTCGAGTTTTTGAACAATTTCATAAACAAAAGAAAATTTGTAAATTGTATTTGTCAGCAGCTGCTTTCTAATTCATGTTAAATAAATTATATTATTAAATACCGATGTAACAATTTATGCAATATATATCAATAATTTGAAAAATTTAAAAAGTTGCTACCAAAAATATCAATATAATAAAAAAAAACATTACTCAAATTACTCGAAAAAACTCGAATTGCTCGAGCTCATGCTCGGAAATTTTCGAGTAATGAGCATTAAACAAGTGTGCGAGTACTCGCTGCTCATATACCCGGGCTGTTTGAAAATGTGCGAACAAAATCGAGAGCTCTAATATATTTTTCTCTGCGCGATTTATTTCGTTTGTTGTTTCGTCTGTAACTACTAAACTACTGTAGTGTACTATCGCCAAAGTGAACTCAGCC
>NW_023458561.1:21685073-21688038 GCF_013731165.1 Rhagoletis pomonella
TAACTACTAAACTACTGTAGTGTACTATCGCCAAAGTGAACTCAGCCGTTTTGTTTTCGTATTGTACTGAACTGTTGAAGTAATAAACGAAACGAAATAGTAACGTACAATACAGTTTATTTTCGTACCCTGGTTTCTACGCACAAAAGTGTTTTTATAAATTTTTAAATTTCCAAAATTCTACTTTTGAGTTTCAACAAATTTATGTGTATAGAAAACTAGCTACTTCATATGAATGAGCGCCTGGTATTGGGAAATTAAAGTATCGCTTCGTAAAAATAAAAAAAAATATAAAATTGACCGCGAGAATTTTTTCATGGCTTTAAAATATCATGGATGAAATAATAAAAGCTGTTACGATACTTTTGGTCGTGGTGAATGCTTTACCAAATTGTAGCATTTTTAAAAAAGTGGTGCCATGCGTTTACATTGTGACAAAACGATACAAAACAGAGGGTCAACTTCAAGTCCGTCAAGAGCTAATTCACCTATCGTGTGCATAATTGAATTAACTAATATTATTAATCAGTTTGTTGATTTTTTTATGGATATCCGAAAACACGAATATTAGCCGGATCTTCGTAAATCCGGATATCCGAATAATTACACAAGCGAACATTAACCGGATATCCATAATATCCGGATTTTATTCGCGTCAACGGATAATCCGCATGGATATCCGGATATTTGAATATGCGGATTGTCCCAGCACTACCATATACCAATACGTAAAAAATATCGATTGGTACGGCGAAATTGGTGAATGTCAAGTTTGCTGAAAATTTTTGATTTTTGAAATTTCTCCGTTTTATTGATTCTTGTTGCTTTTGTTTTTGTACAACTAGAGGAAACTGTTCAATTACAGCCAATGGCAATACTGGCATACGCTTTTATGGCCCAAAAATGCATGTGAAACAGTAAAGTCGGAATTTTAACACCGCTACTATTTTTTTTTTTTTTTAATCAAAAAATATTTAGAGGTTGCTCAAAGCGCTTAAAGTTTCCCACCGTGTATTTTATATATAAAAAAACGTTTCGTATATATGATTTAGAACTCCTAAAAATCAATATTTTTCGATCACAAAACACTTTTTCCCTTCAGGAGACTTCCAATAAAAAATACCCAATTGTATATTTAATGATTTTTTCATAGTAATTGTATTTTACTAGTTAAAACGCCCAAAATTGAATTTCAAAAACTTAGAAGTATTCGAAATGTTAGTCGAGAGTCATAAGAGATTCGAGTGCCATATTTCATCCAAAACCGTGCAGCCTTTTCTGAGTGCATAGCGGTCTCGCATAGTGCATGTATTTAATGCCATCCCATTTCAAATCACCCTATACCAACGACAGTTCTTAATTAACAAAATAATACATTATCACACATCTATGTACAGGCAAAGGTCTTTTATTTTACCTCTCATTTTGGAAATTATTTTTCAAAAGTATTCTCAAACTAAAATCTTCTTAAATCTCTTTCATCTAACATTGTGATACACATTCATGTATTTTAATAAACTGATGAACTAATTTGAATTTGATTTTTCGAACAAATACAGGTTCGATTGATACCCATCTTTTAGTAATTCATTCAACTTATTGAATAATTTGAATGTAACTTTTTAAACACGTCGCAGCCCCCTTCAAACATTCCAAATGTTCAACCTAAAAACTTCTTTACATTCTTTCGTTTGACTATGGTATTTTTATATTTGATATAATATTTTTATTAGTTAATTGAGTTAAACCTTTCTAATAGGTGGCAGCCCCCTTCAGAAGTATTTTTAACTTAATCCTTCGTTAACGACCCTTCGCCGGTCATTACAATACATATTTTAAATAACTGATGAATTAAGTGGTATTTGATTTTTAAACATGTGGCAACCACGCTAAATACAGTTCACAAACAAAAAATTTTCAAACCCCTTCGATTGATACTCATTTTTAGTAATTCGTTTGAATTATTAAATAATTTGAGCTTAACTATTTAAAAATATGGCAACCCTCTTCTAAAGCATCAAAAATATTTTTAGCGTTCAAACTAAAGATTTCATACCACTCCTGCGTTTGAAATCCATATATTGATATTTCATATAACTTGTATATAAGTAAGCTAAACTTGATATTTCAAGTAGGTGGCAACCCTCTTCAAAATATTTCCAAACTACCAATTTCTGAAACCCCTTTCCTTTGGCACCCATATTTTGATACATATTTCTCTTACCTAATACGATTTTTTAAACAGGTGGATATCCTTCTATAGTTCAGCTAAGGAACAAAGCTTTTCAAGACCATTTCGATTGATACCCATTTTGCAAAAATTGATTTGTTTTTTGTTTTAATAATTTAAATATATTTTTTGAAAGGTGGCAACTCTTTTCGAAAAACTAAAACCAGTTTGCACATCTACAGACCAAGCGCTTTAATTTGAAATCTAACGGATGAACGGTACAGATCTTTTCTGCAAAACCTCGTAACTGACATTTGTGCCAAAAAAGATATTTGTTCACTGGAAGCTCTTCGCATCAGTCCTTATTCATTTATACTTAAATATCGATACTTAGATATAAGAAGAAGAGATAATTAGATAAAGAGAGAATCGTTTTGAAATAGGACTAGCTTTACTCTCTCCTACGAGGTTTTGCATTTTCTTGATACGCGGTTTTGTACTTTAAATGGAGATATAAATAGATATGTCCGCCGAAAGCCCAGAAAATGCAATGGGGTGACCAATAAAAAAGGAGGATGGTTCCGTGCGCAGAAGTGGAAAACTTTTGACTGGCATTCACCTGGGAGTGGCCAGAAGCGATTCTTGTGCGTACGGTTCAAATCGCAGCTCACAACGTCCGGATATTTATATCCACGCATCCTCTGGGTAGCAACCAAACACCCGTTTGGGAGCGAGCTAAAGTGAGATGGCGTAAAACTTCGCATGCGCTGGGTTTGGGTCCCGCCACGTTAAAAC
>NW_023458561.1:21688138-21691062 GCF_013731165.1 Rhagoletis pomonella
CGCCTTCTCACTTTAGCTCGCTCCCAAACGGGTGTTTGGTTGCTACCTAGAGGATACGTGGATATAAATATCCGGACATTGTGAGCTGCGATTTGAACCGTACGCACAAGAATCGCTTCTGGCCACTCCCAGGTGAATGCCAGTCAAAAGTTTTCCACTTCTGCGCACGGAACCATCCTCCTTTTTTATTGGTCTCCCCATTGCATTTTCTGGGCTTTCGGCGGACATATCTATTTATATCGCCATTTAAAGTACAAAACCGCGTATCAAGAAAATGCAAAACCTCGTAGGAGAGAGTAAAGCTAGTCCTATTTCAAAACGATTCTCTCTTTATCTAATTATCTCTTCTTCTTATATCTAAGTATCGATATTTAAGTATAAATGAATAAGGACTGATGCGAAGAGCTTCCAGTGAACAAATATCTTTTTGGCACAGAAAAGATCTGTACCGTTCATCCGTTTTTCAAAAATTAGATTTCAAATTAAAGCGCTTGGTCTGTAGATGTGCAAACTCGTTTTAGTTTTTCGAAAAGAGTTTCCACCTTTCAAAAAATATATTTAAATTATTAAAAAAAAAAACAAATCAATTTTTGCAAAATGGGTATCAATCGTAATGGTCTTGAAAAGCTTTGTGCCTTAGCTGAACTATAGAAGGGTATCCACCTGTTTAAAAAATCGTATTAGGTAAGAGAAATATGTATCAAAATATGGGTGCCAAAGGAAAGGGGTTTCACAAATTGGTAGTTTGGAAATATTTTGAAGAGGGTTGCTACTTGAAATATCAAATTTAGCTTACTCATATACAAGTTATATGAAATATCAATATATGGATTTCAAACGAAGGAGTGGTAAAAAATCTTTAGTTTGAACGCTAAAAATATTTTTGATGCTTTAGAAGAGGGTTGCCATATTTTTAAATAGTTAAGCTCAAATTATTTAATAATTTAAACGAATTACTAAAAATGGGTATCAATCGAAGGGTTTTGAAAATTTTTGTTTGTGAACTGTACTTAGCGTGGTTGCCACATGTTTAAAAATCAAATACCACTTAATTCATCAGTTATTTAAAATATGTATTGCAATGACCGGCGAAGGGTAGTTAACGAAAGGATTAAGTTAAAAATACTTCTGAAGGGGGCTGCCACCTATTAGAAAGGTTTAACTCAATTAACTAATAAAAATATTATATCAAATATAAAAATACCATAGTCAAACGAAAGAATGTAAAGAAGTTTTTAGGTTGAACATTTGGAATGTTTGAAGAGGGCTGCGACGTGTTTAAAAAGTTACATTCAAATTATTCAATAAGTTGAATGAATTACTAAAAGATAGGTATCAATCGAACCTGTATTTAAGAGGGTTTCCATTTGTTCGAAAAATCAAATTCAAATTAGTTCATCAGTTTATTAAAATACATGAATGCGTATCACAATGTTAGATGAAAGAGATTTAAGAAGATTTTAGTTTGAGAATACTTTTGAAAAATAATTTCCAAAATGAGAGGTAAAATAAAAGACCTTTGCCTGTACATAGATGTGTGATAATGTTTTATTTTTTTAATTAAGAACTGTCGTCGGTATAGGGTGATTTGAAATGTGATGGCATTAAATACATGCACTATGCGAGACCGCTCTGCACTCAGAAACGGCTGCACGGTTTTGGATGAAATATGGCACTCGAATCTCTTATGACTCGCGACTAACATTTGGAATACTTCTAAGTTTTTGAAATTCAATTTTGGGCGTTTTAACTAGTAAAATACAATTACTATGAAAAAATCATTAAATATACAATTGGGTATTTTTTATTGGAAGTCTCCTGAAGGGAAAAAGTGTTTTGTGATCGAAAAATATTGATTTTTAGGAGTTCTAAATCATATCTACGAAACGTTTTTTTATATATAAAATACACGGTAGGAAACTTTAAGCGCTTTGAGCAACCTCTAAATATTTTTTGATTTAAAAAAAAAATAGTAGCGGTGTTAAAATTCCGACTTTACTGTTTCACATGCATTTTTGGGCCATAAAAGCGTATGCCAGTATTGCCATTGGCTGTAATTGAACAGTTTCCTCTAGCTGTACAAAAACAAAAGCAACAAGAATCAATAAAACGGAGAAATTTCAAAAATCAAAAATTTTCAGCAAACTTGACATTCACCAATTTCGCCGTACCAATCGATATTTTTTACGTATTGGTATATGGTAGGGCTGGGACAATCCGCATATTCAAATATCCGGATATCCATTCGGATTATCCGTTGACACGAATAAAATCCGGATAGTATGGATATCCGGTTAATGTTCGCTTGTGTAATTATTCGGATATCCGGGTTTACGAAGATCCGGCTAATATTCGTATTTTCGGATATCCATAAAAAAATCAACAAACTGATTAATAATATTAGTTAATTCAAATATGCACACGATAGAGTGAATTAGCTCTTGACGGACTTGAAGTTGACCCTCTGTTTTGTATCGTTTTGTCACAATGTAAACGCATGGCACCACTTTTTTAAAAATGCTACAATTTGGTAAAGCATTCACCACGACCAAAAGTATCGCTTTTGTAAAAGCTTTTATTATTCCGTCCATGATATTTTAAAGCCATGAAAAAATTCTCGCGGTCAATTTTATATTTTTTTTTTATTTTTACGAAGCGATACTTTAATTTCCCAATACCAGGCGCTCATTCATATGAAGTAGCAAGTTTTCTATACACATAAATTTGTTGAAACTCAAAAGTAGAATTTTGGAAATTTAAAAATTTATAAAAACACTTTTGTGCGTAGAAACCAGGGTACGAAAATAAACTATATTGTACGTTACTATTTTATTTCGTTTATTACTTCAACAGTTCAGTACAATACGAAAACAAAATGGCTGAGTTCACTTTGGCGATAGTACACTACAGTAGTTTAGTAGTTA
>NW_023458561.1:21691162-21691533 GCF_013731165.1 Rhagoletis pomonella
ACAGCGGCCGACACAACTGCTAACTAAAAAATTGTTTGTTGGAAAGCAAATCTGAACACAGCGGTGTACTAGTCGGATGTGCAGGTTACCCAAATTTCTCTATACTTTTGACCCCAGTTGAAAATAAGTCCACAACAAAAGAAGAACGATAGAGTTTATAAAACGGATTCCTTAAGTACTTAATTTTTTAATGATTCCATTTTAAATATAATAGGAGCCAAAAGAGAATCAAATCTATGTTTAAGTAATATTTCTGACTATCTACTACTTTAATAATTTAGATTATAATTTAAAGTGAAAGGCAAAAGTTCTTCATATGTATGGTTATATTTGTTTCAAAATTAAACATTGGAGTCAAATTGTCAAATAAG
>NW_023458561.1:21691543-21693397 GCF_013731165.1 Rhagoletis pomonella
TACTTAAATGTATTTAGATTAATTAATCTAGCTTTTTTAAATCTTCTAGCTCCATAATTTGTATCACCGGGGTGTCATCATCTTTTCTTACAAGTATTTTTGCATCCTTTACCCACACGTATTTGTAGCTCTTTTTGTATGCTGCATTTTTAGCCTTTTTCATCAAATCGCTCAGTTCTTTTTCCATCAGCTGATGGAAGTTTATATTTTTTCCCCTTCATGTCTACGTTTGGAAGTATTTTCTTCAAATCTATATGCGAACCTTTCTTCCTAAACTCAAAGCATTTTGCTTTCAACTCATTACTGCTCATTTTGACGATTAATGGGTGTGTCTTAAATTTTTTATTTTCATTTTGATATACATCCTCGATGCTATCAATATTAATATTTGCATTAACTTGTGCAGCAATTTCCATTACTACAGACTTCAAATTCACATCTTTTATTTGTGGTATATTAGTTATTATTATGTTGTTTTTATTTCTTTCTTGTTTTATTTCCATTACATTTCGTTCTAATGTTTTCATTTTGATTTTGACACCTTCGCCGTTTGTTTTAAGTTCCTTCAACTCTTTTTTTATTTGTTTGTTTTCTTCTGTTAAGCGATCGATCTCTTTTTTGAGCGCATCAAAGCTATCACTAAGGTCGGTGTTATGCAGAAATTTTGTTTGGCAAACTGCGTGCAATTGTTGTTGCAGCAAACTCGGAGAGAGCGAGTTTGGCGACTCTCACAGCAAACTAATTTTGTTTGGTCAAACTGCAGCAAATTCGGTGTTGTCATATACAAAAATTTTAAATTTTGCGCGTTATGTACATCTGAAATTCTCATTTCGTGTTGGCAATAGCCATGAAAACCATAATGAACGTGCAACCCTGTGCCAAACTCGACATAACCACCTCCGAGCAAACTAAGCAGCCGCCATTTAATTTGGCAAACAAAAGTTTGTCTGCATAACACCGACCTAATGTGTTCTTGCGATTCTCTTATTTTCTTCATCGCTCGCTCTTGCACTTTAAACTCTTTGTTTAAATTGTCAATAATCCCCGTTAAGTTCACTGAAGAAGATTCATTGTCGCTTGTGTCGCTCGATGTTGAGAGACGCTCTTTGTTGTTATGCTTTTTATTTGTTCTTGTTTTTGGTGGCATTTTCAACTTTGTTTCGCAATACTAATTAGAGACAAAATTTACTTTTTAAACAAGTTCACTTATTTATTTTAGTTTTTATAGTTTTAAATATTTTAGCGGGTTTTATACACCTTTAATTGAATTTATTTAACTGAGCTCGAACTTTTACATCCTCTCACTTTGACAGCATGTTCCATTTTTGTTATTGATGCGAGAAATCTCTATTTAAAAATTAGCCTATAAGGAACCTTAGCCCATTTATAGGACAGTTTAAAAAATGAAAGATAAAAAGCGTAATTTATTAAAAAAACAAAAAAAAAATATTATAAAAGGAAGACGGCTAAAGTATAGACTACTTTTTAAAATAAAGAAAGGGTGGTAACTGATGTATGAGCAGTTTTTAACGGACTGCTGCTTCACATTATTATGTCTAACGATACTTGACAGAATCTTATTGATTCGGCACGCACAAGTGAATAGCGAAACAGCGGTTGAATACATCTATGGGCATGGGAAAAAATTAAAGCAGAATAATGATGAAAAATTCAGTGAATAACATGATACAATAATTTTTAGAAGGTAGTTTCACTACAAAATTTTTGACATAAACCGTGTCTGTGACAAACACGCAATGTGGCCACTGTTACGATATAGAGCTTGTTATTTTAGATATTTTTTATCAGAACATGTAAAGATTTATATGTTTCATAACTGATCACTTAATTTTT
>NW_023458561.1:21693497-21695523 GCF_013731165.1 Rhagoletis pomonella
AACGGCTCGGAGAGGTTCTTCCCTATTCTGACGGAGCTGGTGGTATTGCTCATCGTCATTTTACACAGCCGTATTAGTTTCGCGGGGATACCAAATTCAGACATCGCGGCATAAAGGCAACTTTTCTTCGTGCTGTCGAAAGCGGCTTTGAAATCGACAAATAGATGGTGTGTGTCGATCCTATTCTCGCGGTCTATGATCTATGGTGGATTTTCCAGCCCTAAAGCCACACTGATAAGGACCAATCAGCTCGTTGACGGTGGGCTTCAGTCTTTCGCACAATACGATCGATAAGACCTTGTAACCTATGCTTAGAAGGCTGATTCCGCGGTAGTTGGTGCACATGGCGGGGTCGCCTTTCTTGTGGATTGGGCAGAGCACACTTAAATTCCAGTCGTCGGGCATGCGTTCATCTGACCATATTCTGCATACGAGCTGATGCATGCACCTAATCAGCTCCTCGCCGCCGTACTTGAATAGCTCGGCTGGCAGGCCGTCAGCTCCAGCAGCTTTGTTGTTTTTTCAGCCGCGTAATCGCTATACGTACCTCGTCATAGTCAGGCGGTGGGGCAGCTACTCTATCATCATCGACTGGGGACTCGGGTTCGTCTTCTTCACTACTTTCAGCGCTGCTACCATTCAGTAGGTTATAAAAGTGTTCCCTCCACAATTTAAGTATATTCTGGACATCGGTCATTAGGTCGCCATTGTTGTTTTTACAGGAGTTCGCCCCGGTCTTGAAACCTTCCGTAAGTCGCCTAACCGTCTGGTAGAATTTTCGGGCGTTCTTCCTGTCGGCCGGCATCTCAAGGTCTTCGCACTCACGTATTTCGGCCTCTCTCTTCTTATTGGGGCAAATACGTCTCGCTTCCTTCTTCAGTTCCCTATAATGGTCCCACATGGCTCGCGTTGCGCCCGATCGCAGCGTGGCCCTGTAGGCGGCATCTTTTTTCTCTGCGGCTTCTTGAAATTCCTCATCGTACCAGTTGTTCTTTCGGGCTCGCTGAAATCCAACTACTTCTTCGGCGGCGGTACTTAATGATCGGGAAATGTGGTTCCACTGCTCGCGTATGTCGGATCGTTGAAGGATGCTCTCAGAGAGCAGGTGTGTGAGTCGAGTGGCGAATAAATTGGCCGTCTGTTGTGATTGCAGCTTTTCGACGTTAAGCTTTCCTTGCATTGTTGGGCGCTTATTTTTTGCTGCACAGAGGCGGGTGCGTATCTTGGCTACAACAAGATAGTGGTCCGAGTCGATGTGTGCCCCTCGGAGAGTACGTACGTCCAAAACGCTTGAAGCATGCCTTCCGTCTATCACAACATGATCGATTTGGTTTCTCGTTTTTCGATCTGGAGACAGCCATGTAGCTTGGTGGATGTTCTTATGCTGGAACCTAGTACTACATATTACCATATTTCGGGCCCCGGCGAAGTCGATCAGCCTCAGTCCGTTATCGGACGTTTCGTCGTGGAGGCAGAATTTTCCAACAGTGGTGCCAAAGATTCCTTTCTTGCCCACCTTGGCATTAAAATCGCCAAGCACGATTTTGACATCGTGTCGGGGGCGCGCTGATATGTACGTTCCAAGCGCTCATAAAAGAGATCCTTGGACGCCTCATCCTTCTCTTCCGTCGGGGCTTGGGCGCAGATGAGCGAGATGTTGAAGAATCTAGCTTCGATGCGGATTGTGGCTAGACGTTCGTTCACCGGGGTGAACGCCAGTACTGGGCGACGGAGTCTCTCTCCTACCACGAATCCAACACCGAATTTGCGCTCCTTTACGTGGCAAGTGTAGTAGACGAAGCAAGGCTTCACGCTTACTTTTCCTTGCCCCGTCCATCGCATTTCTTGGATGGCGGTGATGTCAGCCTTTGTCTTCCCGAGGACATCAACCAGCCGGGCAGAGGCACCTTCCCCATTAAGGGTCCGGATATTCCAGGTGCATACCCTTAAATCATAGTCCTTTATACGTTTGCCGTGGTCGTCATCAGAAAAAGGGGGGTCTCATCCGAGGCTGTTTTTTTCTTTT
>NW_023458561.1:21695623-21727022 GCF_013731165.1 Rhagoletis pomonella
GAATACACAGAAGCGCGAATACCACTATTTACTATCAATCTTGCTAAAGACACCACTTTTGTGTTCACTACATCTACAGAAAAAACTATTGGAATATATCGGGACTGGATCGCTTCCCACGGAGAAGAAACCAGCTGGCGGTTATCCAGTTTGAAAACACTCATTGAGAGAGTTTTGGAGTTATAAGAACTTTTGACTTTGCACATCCTTAACAGAGATAAATTAAGTTCTCCTCATATTTTTTTTTATTTATGACCTGATTTTTAAATAATTAAGTTTATTGGTCGAATCAGATTTATTAGGTTCAAAGGAAATTAAAGCGATTTATAATACTTAAAAATATGATGTTAGCAATATACAAGAGTTAAAATCGGCTTAAAATATAAAAAAATCTAAATGAAGATTGACTCTGGCCTTTTTAAGGAAGCTCAACAAAGAGAAAATTTTGTTTACGCCAACCTCCCCGCCAAGTAAGCTTTCAAACCAGGGGATGTATGTATGTAATTAACTTTGTTTTTGCGAATGGATATACCATCATCAAACCCATGCCCACGTGTCTTCATATATGTATGTTGAAAATTTTACTTCAGGATATTTGATTTACTACTGAGCAGAAGCATAAAGCCGATTGATTTGAAGTTAACTTCCGGTAGTAAACATTTACATTCGAATGGAAAAACATTTTCCTACACCTGGGAGTGATTGAGTAAAAAGAGCTTATTTGTATTCAAAATGTGAAAGCAGTGATGCACAAAAGGCAAGGGGAAAAGCTAGTAAAATAGGAAACGAGTTATGTTGGCTAAATGAAAATTTATTGGAACCAATAAAAGATATTCTCTTGTAGCGGAAATATCGTAGGAAGTAGAAAATTAAGTAAGTAACTGACTTGAAAGTAAAACCACCGGGTTGTTGTGTTAGATTTGTACCGTAATTGAAATAAATAAATAAATAAAATAAAGTGGTGATAAAGCTTGTGCTCAAAATCCATCAGCACACAACTCAAGAATAAATGTGCCACAAATTGCTTATTCCCTTGAACTGATTTATTTTTTCAATAAACTTAATTTTTTTATATACAGTACCGCTCAGCAAAATAGGTGCAACAGTTACAATTTGCATGCACCGATGCAAAAAAATTGAAATAATTGGTAGTAAAAACAAAATGGGCCTGAAATGCCTCCTTAATTGGAAATTAATTGCACACAACCTATTCTGGTGAATAATTAAATTAAAAGTTTTATATAATAATTATAACACCGTACGACAAAAACAAAAAAAAAATCAAAACACGCGAAACAATCGATATACTTACGAAACTATGGGCCAAATATAGTCAAAGAGCGTTTTTAGTTTTTCACTCTGATGTCAGGACTTTTTTTTAAAGGACTTTGAAATTTTAAAGATATGATTAATTAAAAAAATTATTTTAAGAAATCCGTGCAATGTAGAATAGCAATATGGGTACCAAATTAGAGCGAAAATTCTGTAGAATTATAACACAATAAATTTTGAAATAATAATATTTTTTAAATTTCAAACTCCTTTAAAAAAAAATCGTGACGTCGAGAAAAACTAAGTACGCAGTTTTACTATAATTTAGTCCATAATTTCGCGAATATATTAGTTTTTGTGTGTGTAAAATTTACTGCCGCACGGTGTAATGAAACCAGAATTTCTGCCAATGTTTGCTAATTTTTCGTGTTATTGGTTTGTGAATTGAACATGATTTTTCCCTGCTTTTACAAAAACCAATTTCGGACAATTTAGCAAATGTAATTATTCTGTGGAGTGGGAATATACCTGGCTAGTTGGAATTCTTCGTGAGCAAGAACTGAAACATGTTTTCAATTTTGTTGACGAGATTTAATGTTTTAGTGGTGGATGCTGCTTCATCAGCAAAAATCTTCAGAAAAATTAATCGATATTGCGCCAATGCAGTAAAACTCATAATTCGAAATGAA
Organism: Rhagoletis pomonella; assembly: GCF_013731165.1. Classification (NCBI taxonomy): domain Eukaryota; kingdom Metazoa; phylum Arthropoda; class Insecta; order Diptera; family Tephritidae; genus Rhagoletis; species Rhagoletis pomonella. The sequence goes on from NW_023458561.1 coordinate 21,697,585, forward strand.
GGTTGCACTGCTGCTGAATGTTAAATGCGCACATTGTACATACATATGTATGTATGTGGGTGAGTAAAGCCACAAAATTCGTAGAAACGAGACATTTGTGCAGTATGTTAGCACATCTACATGGTATAAACAGGGTTGCCAGGTCAGAAGCCAAAAAAAAAACGGACACGTTTCTTTTGGCGAGGGAATGAATGGGGGATGGAGAAGTGGTGGCGGTGGGTATGTCTGTATTTACACGGTTCATATTATCATAAAGGCTTGTTTTCATTATCCATATTGTAAGTGCTGACACTATTCGTGATTCTTAAATAACTCCAATACTAAGTATTTAAAATTCCTTGAGGTTGTTCACACTTACCTGGTTATCGGTTACAACAGTAAAATACACTACAGAATAATAATTTTTAACCAGATAACCTGACCTTCACTGGTTAAGTATGATCAACCAAATAATCAAATACGGTATATTCATTGATTTTAATCAGTATAGGTCTTTAGTTGGGTAAATGCGCTGCTTAATCGGCTATCGGTCTGTTTTTAGCCCATAATATCACTGGTAAGGCTATGGTTAAATGAGATAAAGTTGTGTCAAAATATGACCATAAATTGTTTTGCGTCAAAATATGACATAGTGGAAACCAGCCTTAAAAATTGTTCCTTCCAAAGCAAACAAATTTACAAAACACGAAAAATACATAAAAAAAATCGCATTTATTTTGATTGATGAAACTCTTACAATTCTCTGGAAGAAAATTTTAAACACATGAATTACAAATATTTCAAGAAAGTCATACATAGAGTGGCTGGGTTAAGGGTGACGAACCTGAAAAAGATAAAATTCCTTGGTTCAAACCATAAACAAATTTCAATCTTGAAGTGGGCTGTATTTTGAACCTATTCCAACATATCTTTTCCAGTGAAATACTAACATTTTTAACCCAACCCGCCATTTGTGATTCATAAATTTATAATTTTGTGGAGGCCTTTAGTTACTACAAGTAACAAAACAAAAAAATGTTTACCATACGCATAAACATATGCATGTAGAGCACACTAAATATAAGTTTCGTTGTACTAAATACACGTAGAGTTTTTAGTAAAAATAAAATTATACCATGTACGCCAGTCTTTCATTCAATTTTTACAAATATTTTTCCTTTGAATTTACAGCGTTTAATAACTTTTTTCTAATCTTTGTGTTTACAAGCTTTAATTTAACTTCACTTGTACATTGATTATGCTGAATGCTTGGTTCTCGTGGCGATGCAATATAAGAAACAAATTTTCCGCTAGGTGGCGCAGGAATTGGGATATTTGAATAACCCATATTATCCGATTTCGTTCGTATTAGTAATGTTGTTATATTATTCTATTTTCTTAAATTCTGAGGAAGAATAAGGAGCTTTTAAACGAATACAAATCTCACTTTGGATGATGGATAAGTCGAGGCAGTTCATTTCATTTGTCCATATGAATTGCATAGCGGTAAAAATGCGTTCTACACCTGCAATAGACACAGGAGGAGATAAAATTACTGCACCTATAATATTTGCGATAAAAAAAGTTTCTTTGCATTGTGTCGAGGTCAGTTCCAAGCGTAAGCGTGTTTTCAAAAACGGGGCGTATATTAATCGGGCGACGAGATCGTTTAGATCCAAATAAACTTGGGCAATTGTAACTTAAATGAACTCTATAATTGCACTCTGTAAGAATACTTAGAAAACCCCCATTTCGATTCTTATAGCAAAACTGTTATAAAACCTAGTTATACGGGAAATGTGTATACATAAATTCATAAATTTACTCAGCATTAAAAATCTACTCTCCGCTACATTTGACTTTTTTAGGCGAGACTTCCTTGAGATTCCATATGTTAGGCTATGGTACGCTCTTTTTAAATCGGTATCGATCAATAATATCGACAGAGCAAATCAATACACTTGCCACCAGTACGTTGCAAAAAAATTTGCGCTGACAATTTCATAAATTTGCGGCGCCACAGAACATACGATGAGTTTTTAGATTTTTGGAGAGACTTTTCTTCTCGGATAGGAGAAAATAGGACACTCTATAGTCCGGTTTTTGTTTTAATTATCACCCGGACACACATACTAAAAACCGGACTGTCCAGTCAAAAACCGGACACCTGGCAACCCTGAGTATAGGTATGTATGTAGGTCACAGTGCAGATAACAATGTTAAATGCTTTGATGAAATTTTGCTGACACATTTTTTTGTATGTATTTTTTATCATCGTTCTTGTGGATTTTATGATGGAAGTTTTGCTAGATAGGGTGGCTACAGTAGCAGATCTAGAATTTTTCTACAGCGGATTTGGGGATTTTTAATCTTGCCACCTTGTCATGTGAAAAATAATAGTAACAGGACATTTTGACTAGTTTTGGCTATTTTTATTTTGTTTGTTTAATGTTAACAATTTTTTTATATGCCAAGTGCCTTAGAATTGTGGTTGATTTTTGATAATGTTTTTTGAGGAAGGTGTCACACATTTCTCTCCATACAAATTGTGTATGTTAGGCAATATATTTTAGCGAACTCTTGGCCACTTGAAAGTTGAACTTTATTAAGCTAGAATTTACGGGGTATATAGAGTTTTCCTAAATAAAAAGTTTGTTTATATTGTAAATTTTTCTAATTTTTCTACAATGATTGAAATTTGGACTTATATCGTTTTTGTTAGATGATGCGCGGTGTTTTTATAAAAGAAATAATAAACATTAAACAAATGAAAGAAAAATAGCCAAAACTGATCAAAATGTACTGTCCCTCTATTTTTCAGAAAACAGAAACCTCGCTGTTCCAAGCTTCGCCTTCTACTTTGGAATTTTAAATATATTGCAAAAAATGCAATCAGTGGAGTTCCGAGACTCTGAATTTTGCGCAAGATTCGATGCAGGAGTTTCAAAAGATGTGACAAAATGCAGAAAGTAATTTTCACGAAATTTTCGAAAATGTGACCAAAGTGTGCACAGAACAGGGTGTCCAGATTTGGCGATTTCACGCCAATTTGGCGATTTAATTTTGATATTTGCGCGTAAAAATTTAAGAAACCGCCATTGGCGATTTTTGACGATTTTCCCCCTTCAAATACATTTTTTTTTTCAATTATAAAAATATACAAAACTGAGCTTTCCACGATGATTAGACAGAAGAGGCTAATGCAATGCGTGGTAAACTTGCATTAAGAAGCATATTAAAAGACTGTCAGAAATGTTTAATCACCCTAATCGAAGAACTTTTGAAATGATTACCTAGTCATTTAAATACTTAAAAAAAACCTTGATTCTGTCACCATAAAAGTGTGTGAATCACAAGAAGGCGAGTTTCAGGGGCCTGCCAATTCACTATTTGACTTTGAGGGCAAGAAAAGCAGCGGAAACTGAATATTTAAATCTTTTAACTTTCCCATTTAACTCTGAAGACTCTGAAGAATTTTGGATAATTGCTTATGGAGTGAAAACCGCAACAGGCAACAAAATGTTTGGAAATATAAGTAAATTCATATTATTATCCTTTCCACACTCTCATTCAACAAAAACTAAGATTCGAAATAGGATGAAGTTGGAAAGCCTTAATTCAATAGTTCGAATAAAGTGTTATATAAAGGCTGCTGCAAAACGTTTCCAATATGAAACAGTATGTTATCAAGGTTGAATAGTTCAATATATGACAACAGAAATGTAAATAATTCAGACACTACAGGTGATTTTGAAAAAATTGTGGAAAAAGCTGATTCGTCTTATTATAGGTTTTTATTTAACTTTTAGCGCCGAGCTCTTAAAAGCAGATTGTGCGATTAATCAATTAATATGAGTTATAAAATTTTTTTATGCTGTCAAAGTGAGAGGATGTAAAAGTTCGAGCTCAGTTAAATAAATTCAATTAAAGGTGTATAAAACCCGCTAAAATATTTAAAACTATAAAAACTAAAATAAATAAGTGAACTTGTTTAAAAAGTAAATTGTGCTTTTGATTTTGATCATAGCAAACAAACGCATAAAACATACATAAATTTTGTCTATAATTAGTATTGCGAAACAGAGTTGAAAATGCCACCAAAAACAAGAACAAATAAAAAGCATAACAACAAAGAGCGTCTCTCAACATCGAGCGACACAAGCGACAATGAATCTTCTTCAGTGAACTTAACGGGGATTATTGACAATTTAAACAAAGAGTTTAAAGTGCAAGAGCGAGCGATGAAGAAAATAAGAGAATCGCAAGAACACATTAGTGATAGCTTTGATGCGCTCAAAAAAGAGATCGATCGCTTAACAGAAGAAAACAAACAAATAAAAAAAGAGTTGAAGGAACTTAAAACAAACGGCGAAGGTGTCAAAATCAAAATGAAAACATTAGAACGAAATGTAATGGAAATAAAACAAGAAAGAAAGAAAAACAACATAATAATAACTAATATACCACAAATAAAAGATGTGAATTTGAAGTCTGTAGTAATAGAAATTGCTGCACAAGTTAATGCAAATATTAATATTGATAGCATCGAGGATGTATATCAAAATGAAAATAAAAAATTTAAAACACACCCATTAATCGTCAAAATGAGCAGTAATGAGTTGAAAGCAAAATGCTTTGAGTTTAGGAAGAAAGGTTCGCATATAGATTTGAAGAAAATACTTCCAAACGTAGACATGAAGGGGAAAAATATAAACTTCCATCAGCTGATGGAAAAAGAAGATTTGATGAAAAAGGCTAAAAATGCAGCATACAAAAAGAGCTACAAATACGTGTGGGTAAAGGATGCAAAAATACTTGTAAGAAAAGATGATGACACCCCGGTGATACAAATTATGGAGCTAGAAGATTTAAAAAAGCTAGATTAATTAATCTAAATACATTTAAGTACATATATTTTAGTTATCCATGGATGTAAATAACTTAATAAACAATGCAGCATCTAATGTTGAGGTGAAGCACAATGTAAACAAATTAATTTTCAAAAACAATAATAAATATATAAATATTTTGTACTTAAATATACAGAGTATGAGAAATAAGATGGATGAGTTAGATATGATAATCCATCAGAATGCAACCGAGGGTAAAATCATTCATGTAATTGCAGTAAGCGAAATCTGGATTTATGAAAATGAGAATAGGTATTTCAATCTGAGAGATTATAATGCTTATTTTGCAAACCGTTCCTCAAATAGAGCAGGTGGATGTGCGATTTTTGTGCACAAAACGATCCCATCTTCTCTAGTAAGTAAAATAGAATATGAAGGAAGTAGCTTCTTGACTGTAAAGTTAATGAAAGCCAATATGTGCATCTCGTGTGTTTATAGATTCTGTGCATCCGATGTTGGTTCATTCATTGATAAATTAGAAACTGATATTTTAAAATACAAGAGATCTATCATACTTCGAGATTTCAACTTAAACTTATTAAACTCAAACATGGAAGTTATTGATTACGTAGGTACAGTACTAAACAAAGGATTTCTCTTTCTAAATAATTTAAACAAAGAAATATACTACACTAGAAGAGGAAATGATTACAAAACTATCATTGATCATGTTCTAACCGATTTAGTTGAATACACATATACTTTATCGTTAGATGATAATGATATATCTGATCATAGACTCATAGCTTTAACAGTTAATAACAATATACAGAATATTGAGCATTTAAAAAACGAAATACAAGTTTTTGATTATTCCCGTTTTGATGAAAACAAATACATGAATAATATACTTAACCAATCGAACTTTTCCGAATTTCATACACAACTATGTGCTAGTATTGAAGATTGCACCAAACATATTAAAAAAATAAACAAAAATGTCAAGAAGCCGTGGATGAATGACGAAATCTTATCTTTAATTAGAGAGAAAAATAAATTTTATAAATTGAAAAGGAAATATATCAACAACTTGTACTTTGAAAACAAATATAGAAATTTCAAGATAAGGTTGAGAAATAGAATTAACAATGCACGAAAGGAGTTTTATGGGAGTCGAATCGAAGAAAACATTGGGTCTAGCACAAAAACGTGGAAAGTCTTAAATCAGCTGGTATATGGGAAAAATAATACCAATTTTTCAAATATTGCAAAAATAGTAGATAACGATAACGAAGTTACAAATCCTGTTGAGATAGCTGAAGTTTTCAATGATTATTTCATAAACATTATAGATACGCCAGACCACTTTCAGTACTCCCCTGAGCCGGTAACTAGACTCTTACATCCATTTGTTTTGGATCAGTGCGACACTGAGGAAGCTTATAAGCAGCCTTAATCCAAAGTCGGCCAATGGTCCAGATGGAATTTCTGCCAAACTAATACAGAAATATAAAGCGGAACTATCTGGCCCGCTATCATATTTTATTAATGAGTGCTTTAGTAGCGGACAATATCCAGAGGTATTAAAAATTGGTTCAGTTGTCCCAATCCACAAAAGCGGAAGTAAAGAGGTTTGTACAAATTATAGACCTATAACAAAACTAAGTACGGTTGATAAGGTGTTTGAAAGCATTATTTTAAACCGATTAAAAACATTTATTAAGACTAACGATATAATTAGCGATAATCAGTTTGGTTTTACTGAAAACTCCAGCACTATGTCTGCCTGTATCAGTTGCACAGAATTTTTGTATGAAAACTTAGACAAAAAGAAATATGTTGCTATGCTGGCAATCGACCTAAGTAAAGCCTTTGACTCAGTTAATATTCACATTATGTTACAAAAACTCAGGGAATTGGGAGTAACTGGCACTGCTATAAAACTTTTTGAAAGCTTTTTAATCGACAGAAAGCAATTTGTTCAAATTAAAGAATTTAAGAGCTCAATTAAAACCAGATGGTCAGATTTTTAAAAACGTGTTTTATGCACTTGATGTAAACGTCATTTCGACATTCAACTACATTTGAGCGATATTTCTTATTTATTTGGATTTCTTAGATGTTCAATTAAAATGCTTCGAGTATTAAGTATTTTGGCTGTTCGAGAGCAACGCCAGAAAGCCCATTTGGCTTGCTGAAGAGGACCAAACCATAATTGCGAAGTACAATTGGTTAAGAAAGTTTGAATGCACTTGCATAATTGAATACTCATTTTGATATAACACTTTCTGCAGCTTATGGAAATATTTGTTTCTAAATTGAGTAATCCACTTGCTAAGTGCGCTATGTAAATTTTTTTCAATTTTTAGTTTTTGGCGGTTAACATATCAGTATTTAAAATAGTTTCATGTCCACTAACAATACAGTGCAAACTCCTTATATATTCTGAAAAAATAGCATCAAATGTTAGCTACTCTAGCAAAAGTCGCTTTAATACTTACTGTATGTATATGTATACACTTTCAAAAGCCGCTATAATATTTATTGTACGTATTTATACAAGTTAAAAAGTCTCCATCTTCTGATGAACTTAGAAAACTGCAAGAAAACGTGGTAGATTCGGTGCCTAGTGGAAGACGTCTTAAAATATAAAACTTACTGTTTCAAAATTTGCAAAAACTACCACACTGCGATTTTGATTTTTAATGTTGTTAGGCTCTAATTTATCCAAATTTTCAGATATAAAAAGAAATATACAATTTGGATGTTACTTGTTGTTGTAGAAGTTTTTTTTTTAAATTTATGGCTTATTATTATAAAATCACATAACGCTGTTTGCAAGTGGACTACTCAATTCTGTATGTGTTGGAAGCCTCATTATATTTCTATTTACCATGCGTTCGTTCAGTATTTCGAAAAGTAACATCGCAAAAAAATACCGTCGTCTGTACGTGGCGAGGGGGTTAGGGTTCAAACCCGGATTCTTCCCCCTCAGTAAATCCGGCCCTGGGTGGCCATCCCTATGAAAGCGACCAAATGGCGCCTCGCTTTCCTTTTCCACAAATTGCTCTAAACGATGTTTTTAGCGCGAATCCCGATCATTTGCTTCTTTATGCCCTTACAACGAAAAATGAGATGCCATGTGTGTTAAAATTACATTCCTCTTTTTATTGGAGTGTTGCCACAGAAATTCGTAGTTCATTTTAATGAACGAACTAATGAACTAGTTCAATTAAAAGAGCTGGCTCTTTCGCTCTTCAGTTCTAAAGCTTCCCAAACCTATTGTCTAAGAACACCATCTTTTATGAATTCGGCTGCGTTATTGGTAATCTGTTACATGCTGCGTCTAATCGCCAGTTGACTTGATTAAGATTTTCCCTTTCATACAGCAAATTTTTTGCACTGTCACTCATTCGTTGAACCGCAATATGGTCTCACCGTTTAGCTGCCACCATAAACGATCACAAGCCACTGGTCAGCATAAATCTCAGAAAAAATATATTTTTTATGACTAATCGTGTATGTTTTTGCTTTGCCGAATGCACAACATTTTATCACTATTTTTCTGTTAACATCGTTTTTATCGTTGATTTTGTTACAATTTTGTTAGCTTGATTTGTTTTTCAAACACATTTCTCGATTTCGCCGAAGTATGAAAAAACTTTGCATTTTTTTTAAATTTATATCCTTCATACAATTGGCATAAATATTAAATATACGTACATAAATCTATTTTAGCACATGCTTTGTCGGCTCATTTGTTAGCTACATATGTCCACATATCAATGTAATTCTGTGCCTTGGAATCAATGCTCTCAAATTAAGAAGCTTTTAGTCATTTTATGGTTGATTGTCTCAAAGTTCTTTTGCTCATTCAAATCTTTCTACAGAGACAGTGTACTTTATTTTTTAATCAAATGGCAGAGAATCTTTCAACTTGATTTATACTACTAAAATTATTATGTACTTGGTTATGGCAGGCACAGATAGACCCACGGCGGGAATTACGGGAAAACAACCTTGCCCCAAAAAGTTATCGATATATGTACTTAAGTACAAAGAATTGGAGCCCTTTCTTAGATTTTTTATACGCAATTTCCATAGAACATTTTAATAAAGATTAATATTCGTTTTACTCTTAAAAATGTTATCGATTCCATAAGTGAATGAAAATGTAAAACGACTGCAACAAAAGCATCAAATCTGCTGCTTTCTCCCACAGTGACATTTTATTACTAACGTAGCCACTGAGTGCGATTTTGCAGAAAATTTCTGCTTAGATAGATCAGTGATGCCAGATTGTGGGTAATTTCCCTATTTGAGGGATATTTTGCATCAAAAATTATTAAAAGGGAAAAAAGGGATATTTCATATAAATAAGGGATTTTCTTTTGACGCAGTTATTGTTGCATAATTGATCAAAATTCAAGAATATTCGATATTCTTACGTAATTAATCGTTCTGAAGATGTGATGTGGAGTGAAATGGTATATAATTGTTAAAAACTATAAGGACAATTTTGAAAATTTTCTTACGTTAACCAATTCAAGCGCTGAGTAAGAAAGAATCTTTCCAGTTGTAACTGGTGTTTCATGTAAAAAGCGGAACAAATTATCTGATGAAATGTTAAATAGCACATGAATGTGCTTCAATTTTAAAGTCACCAAAAAAATCTTTTAGGCCCTTAGTGAGTGAGCATAAAAATGAAAGTGAAAAAATGAATGAGTGAAAAAAATTCAGAAAAAGGGGTTTTTTCTTAACAGCGGTCGGCCCTCGGCAGGCAATGGCGAACCTCCGAGTGTATTCCTGCCATGAAAAACAGCTTGTCATAAAAATACACTCGCCATTCGGAGTCGGCGTAAAACTGTAGGTCCCTCCCCTTTGTGTGACAACATCAAGGGGACCGCCACAAATTGGAGGAAAAGCACATATGTGTAAGCGCCAAACTATTATTATTATTTTATATGAATTTTACTTCTTTACTACTGAAACATGTATATGTTTAAATTCGTTGGGAATTATGTGGGATAAATTTTCAAGATGTGGGTAATTGAGGGATTTTTTCCCCATTTTCGTGGGATTTTTAACAGAGAATGTCTGGCATCACTGAGATAGATACCAATAATCGAAATAACGGCCACAGAATATGTAAAGGAGCGATATTCCAAAGGCGTCCGGAAATCTCTTTCTGCTGATCTGAGCTCGACATCTACTCACGCTACTCGGCTTTTATGGACAAGACGTGTTTGCGAAGGGGGATGGAATTAAGACCACTTTATTATTTCTTCGGCGGCCTAATTTAACTTTTTGATTGCGGAATAATTTCGCCTGTTAAAATTAATTATGTCCCCCGGAATTTTTTCATCGCGGCCTAATTTCACTTTTCAAAATAAAGTATGCCTGTGCAAAAATACTGTGGAGGGCGCACGGTGAGAAATCGTGTACGGAGGCGTGGAATTAATTAATAACTGGAGTATTATTTAAGGTACCGCAATAATACTTAGGGAGTAAGTTAATAGAAGACCAAGAATGGATGGTGTGGAAAATTGGAAAAATTGCACAATAATCACACCTATTTTTCATATAGTAGAAATATTAAAACTAAAATATTTGAAAAAGTCCGTTCAATTACACTGGATCACAAATTTTCCAATTTCTATATAGAATTGCTCGGTGATTCCGAAAATCGAGTTAAATTTTTTTCTATGGATACGTTTTCGAGATAATTGAAATTTACTGTTATTCAGCTTAACACAAAAAGTGGTTCCACTTAATCTTACGAACCAATTTAACAATCTTAAAATATGAGATACGTCAAATAAAAGTCAATGAAATTTTCCGTAAACCATATATACATCACTTTCCGACAGGAGTGATAGTTTCTGACAAATTTATTAATCATTCCATTTTTTTATTTATTTTTTAATGAAAAAAAAATCAAACTCTGACAGAAGAAAAATTATAAAAATAGCCAAATGTTTGCATTTGTGCTAAAGCCTGTTATGTTACAATGAAATCAAGTTACTAATGAAGAAAATCGATCGATAAATAAAGAAATAATGAGTGGTCAAATGAAAATACGCAAATATTTTTTATATGAAAAATGAGCAGGAAAGAAAGTAACTCATACGCCATGTATACATAAGTAGCACGCTTTTTAAGTGGATCTTCGTAATAAGCGGCCCAAGAACCCCAGAGGGTAACTTTTCAAGCGGACCGAATCGATTTTAATATTTTCGCCGCTATATTGGATTCGCGATTATGAATTTTTAAAATCACACTCTAGGTTTGTAATCAGCAACCTCAAAAAAAAATATCTGCTGTTAACTTTTCATTTTTAGTGTTGGGTTCTCCGGTGGTAAAAAAGTTTTAAAGATAAATCTAATACACGGTTAGCGTAGACGACATGTTTCAGACGCTATTTTGAATTTTTGAAAAGCCCACACTGTTTTCAATGCGGTCGTCTATGTGATGCCTTTAAGGCCTTAATCTTTGTAATCCGTTCTAAATGAGTCTTTTAATTTTGTACCAAATGACCAAAAATAATGTACTAAATAAATCGAAAAAGTTTCAACATTTAAAATACCATAAACACAGCTAATTGTTTTTAAATTAGAAAAATAAAAGTTGCCAAAATATTTAATTTTATAGAAATAACAAAATTCTCTTATTCAAAATTATCTAAAATTTTAATTCTCCTACCCAAAGGACTTGTAGAATAGGGAAAATTGGGAGCCCAAAATGACATTGAAATTTTTAGCTGCGAAATCTTGCAAGTAAGGCAATCAGCTGATCACAAACATATGTATGTTCGTGAATAACCAAAAGAAAATGGGGGTTTTTGAATTATCTATTGTAAGTTCTATAATTATTGTTTGTATACAATGAAAAAAGTAAGGTTATTAAGCACAAGGTTTACTTATTAGACGTCTTCATCGAAAGTGATAAAGTGATAAATTGCTTAATTTTGCCAGTTTATCCACATTTTTTCATGAACGCACCTTGGTAAATAATTGTACAATATTTTTTATTATTTAATTTATCTGGCTAGTTACATTTCATTCTTACCTCGTCCATTGTGTTAATTTGCATTTTATGTTTTCGTAACAAAATCAGCCACCTGGCAGTCTGTCAGGGTTGAATTTTGCAGAAATTTATTCGTTTTTCCACCAAAATCGTGGGATAAAGTGATAAACGTTAGTTAAATAGATTTCCATAAAAAGTTTGACAGTTCATTTATAAAAATGATAAATTTATCATTTCATCAACTTTATCAACAGTTTATCACTTTATGTTTTTGAGTTTATTTTTAGTTGATTTACTATTAGTCTCCAGTTTTATTTTTTTTTAAGTAGTGTGTGTCAACTATGATTCAATTTTCAAAATAAATAAAAATGCTGAAATGTTTTGACAGAATTCGTCAGTTGATAGTTGAAAACATGATACAATAATTTTTAGAAGGTAGTTTCACTTCAAAATTTTTGACATTAACCGTGTCTGTGACAAACACGCAATGTGGCCACTGCTACGATATAGAACTTGGGGATTTTCGCTTGTTGTTTTAGATATTTTTTAACAGAACATGTAAAGATGTATATGTTTCATAACTCATCACTTAATTTTTAATATAAATATACGTATTTAATACATAAATTTTTGCCACTGCTAATCACATGAATAAAAATCATAAAAATGAAAATATATCGGCAATATTTCTTGTTTATAATGGATTAGATCCATCGCACACCACGGACTTTTTCGGCCGCCGATTTAGATGGGCTCGCTAGTCTTTCCATTGCACCACAACTTATTTCTCGGAGCGATTAAGCTGGTGTAGTGTGCTCACCTCCGTACAACTTCATGTACATATTCAAAGCGAGCCCTATTATTTAAATAGGCGGGCGATAAAGTCTGTGGTATGCGGTGGGTCTTATAGCTGTATCCTTACATCTATTCCGTGTGTTGCAATATCCACGAAAGCAGCAGTTAATTTTTTATGGAGAAAATTATTAAAAAATATTCGAAAATTATTATTTATTTTTCCAACGTCAAAAGCTGGATTTTTTTTTTTTAAGTTGGTACAACAAAAAATACGAAACACGTTTTCTGTCAGATAGCTAACATGGCGGCTAAGAAGAAGAAGTGAAACTACTAAAAATTATTGTATCATGGTTGAAAAGAAAATTTGTTTGTTGTTTTTTTCTGAAACAAGGATGGATGTTCAGAGGAGATCCTTTTATGTTTAAATTCGTAATGATGTGGTATACATTTTGAGAAAAATACTTATTCATTCATATGTTAAAAATGTTTTTCCTATCAAAAAGTATTCTAGTAAACAATGCCTAACCGGGGACAATGCTCCAACCAGAATTTTTTTTTTTGATGAGTAATTTTGTCTGGAGAATACGAAAACACTCCCAGACCCCTTCAGTATCAAGAAATATTTACGAATAGTTACCTGTACTTGCAAGTTTTTACTGGAAATGCATTCATTAACCCAAACAATTTTCAAGAGGGTGATTTCGAGAGCTTATTACCCCAACAGAGCTGAAAATTGTTGAAACTAAGAATCAGAAATTTGCAAGTGTTCAAAAATCAGTTTGTGCCAATTTCAAATGTAAACAAAGTATTTAGAGGAAGATTTGATAAAAACATGCTCAAAACAAAACTCCTGAAATGAAAATATGGGTGCATAATTTTAATCAGATTTTTTGATTTTTATGACATCAGAAAGTCAAAATGGTGTAACTTGCACGTTTTAGCTAGTTTAGCGTTCAATAACTTTTTCTGCACAGTGTGGTGCAGTGCCGCATTTTGACAAAATTGTATCAAAAATGTCAATGTAGTACCAATGTATTTTTGGCTTCCAAAATGTACCCCTAAAGTACAATTGTACCATCAATTTCATCACTGTCGTCCTGTTGCCGGTCGTGATCTAAGCGTCGTAAAAAAATGTTCATATAAAAGTAGTGGAGAATGTAATTCTCTACAACTTTGGCATTTGAATATGCTGCGTATTTTCAACAGTAATTGTTGAAATATGGCGAAAACCGTGACAATATAAATTTTTTCGCAGGGTTTGCTAATTATTTACAATAAAACATGTTTTTTTTTTAACCTTGTACTAAAAAAATGTGGGAAATTAAATTCTCTACCAATTTGTATTGAACCATTTTTTACGAAAAATGCATAATAAGCTTGCAAACCGCAAAAAAAGCAGAAAACCCAAGATGGCGGAATGTTTCCATATGAAATTTAGTGAGAAGACTGTGGATCCATGATCTACGTGTCAAATAGAAGTAAACTGCATCAAAAGTTCGCTACTACACATTTTTTTGGAGAAAAAGTCTAATTTTATTGGGCTATCCTTTTGTAAAAATTAACTACCAGCAGTTACCATTCTCACTTCTATCGACTACTGACTCACTTGTTCGTATCACAAATGAGTCTGACTGTGTCCTTTATTAACTTCATAGTTTTTATTACTATCTTGGAGAATTTCAGCGTTGAGAAAACTATTTGGGTCACGAAATGTTTTTGACAGATATGAAGTAGCGCTGACGCCACCTGTCCCTATATTTCGCTGTCTACCTATTAGATTCCTGCTTTTTATTATATTTACTGGTCTTATACAAAATTTCCAGGTGTCTCGGTAATGTAAGTGCTGACTCTGCACTAACGATCCATCACTAAACTGCAACCCATTCTGAAAATATTAGCCTTGAGAAAACACTTGCATATTTTCGACGCCAGCTCTTGAACCAATAGTAATGGTAGATATGTAAGAAGCCTTCCGTGCATATTTTTTCAAGCACACGTTGCAAGCACAGGAACCGGTTCCAATCGGTTTCGAGAAAATTATAAAAATCGGCTGCAATCTGGCAACCAAAAATTTATTTTTCTTTAGTATCATAAATGTGCCGTTACAAGGTCAAGGATTTGCTTTCAAGTCCATCACACATACTGTTTGTCGAAATTAATTTGAATTGACAGCTGCCAAGTAGACTGCACGCAACTTGATAGTCCATTTTCGTTTCAAGGTGCCGTTCATCTGAAACAAAATGTGACTAAATTCTGGAGTACAGGAACAAACTAAATGAGAACTGCTGTTTGACTTGACTGTAAGGACGAATTCGATGGTCAAGTTGTAAAAGTGCGAGTGTATTACAACTTATCTTAACACACAGTTTTCTTCAAACAAAAGCCTACTTCCCAAAGCTATGATCGATCGGTTTAGTTCCTGGTACCCGCACTCAAATGTTGGTGGATGGTCTTTTAACGTACTGCCAATATAGAAGTATTACATACTTGTGTACTCTCTCTCTCTCTCTCTTATTCCAAACCAATTGTTTCTTACTACACCACACAAAAACTTTATATGACAAATCATTTCCCTCGAAAGCAAATGGACAAAGTTCAAAGGCACTTCTCAAAATCATTGGATTTAATGCCAGCAACCGCTCATTCTGTGAAAGTATTCACTTTAAAAGATTTTCGTATTTTATTGCAGTCGGGTAAATAAATTTTAATTGCGAATATAAGTTTATTAACACACACACACAAAATAGACATTTGAAAATGCCCAAACATTTTCACACAACGGCAAGTAAACAAACAAAGCAGACACCAAACCAAGTAGCTGATATGTATACATAATGTTGCAATAAAAACTCGGCAAGGTGGCAACGAAAACACCAAAACCTCAGCTGGAAAAAAGCTTCAGACAAATACATGAATGAATAAATTTGAGTTGACAGCGCGGCAGGAATTAAGCCAACTGCCTACGGCTTTAATAGCAGAAGGTCAAAGCCATCTACTTGCGAGCATTCATTGACGTCGCTTTAGAAAATCCCTCAAAAGATCAGCGTGATAAATTCTCCGGTATACAAAATGTTTGCTGGTGTTTTGTACACACTTTCGGTGCCCATTGAAAGTTAACTTTATCGATACTTTGTTGTAGCAAAATAAAAAGGCAGATTTCGCTGTTGTTCGCAAGTGTGCGTTCGGAGGTTGTAGGCTGGTTTTTCTGATTTAAAATGCGGTCTTAAAGCTTAGGATTACTTTTGTGGTATTTGGTTGTTTGACCGCAGTTGTGTTGCGGTTATTTTTTTGTTGTTTTTTTTTTTGCTTTTGCTTTGTATACTTGAATGTTTTTGTTTGCAACCATTTTTTTAGCCTTTCGGGTTGCGGTCTGCTGGGGTTGAAGTCGGCAACATATTTATACTTCATATGGTGGCCAATTAATAAATAAAAAACGTGTTGTTATTTATTAAATTTTAGAAATAAAAGTTCATATTTTAAAATATATGTACATTTATTTCATAATATCCAGTAATTTAATGTGGAGTTACTGAAGAAGGGCTGGCAAGGAACTCTTTATATTTTTATAACCAAGCGCAATTGAGCACAACAGTATTGTAACTTTGTTCACATAAGGGTTAATAGTTACAGTTTACAGGAATCGGGGTTAGATATAGACACATAGAATATACCAAAATTTTGAGAAGGGAAAAAGAACTCGATTACCCATATTTTTCGGTCCGTCCATCCGCGCCCACGATAACTCGAGTAAAATATGAGATATCCCAACGATATTTCATATAATGGTTTCCCTTTGTACAAGGTAGGTTGAAAATGAGTGAAATAGGACAATAACAACGCTCAGCTTCCATATAAGGGAATTTTCGAAAATTGCAAAAATTACCATATTTTGTAAATAATGGATCCAATATTGTTGAAAGTTGGAATGTGAAATACAAGTTTGCCAAGAAATAAGTCAATTATGATTTTTTTGAAAAGCGTCACCTCCCACTTTTGATGAAATGCTTTATTTTAGCAGCCGTTTTACTAGACCTCACCTTACTTCGTATATAACGGTAGACCAGTATCTACTTAAGCTGGTTCTCTAAAAATTGATGTTTGTAATAACCTCTCAGCAGAAAATTAAATTATTATAAACTTTTCGAAAATGGGCGTGGTACCGCCCACTGATGTCGACATATGTATGCGTATGTCGATAACCGATTTATTAATTTTCACAAAACTTGGTAGTGTTATTGCCCTTCGAGAAAAAAAGCCATGTAGTGAACACTTTTGAAATCGGACTAAAATAACACACGCTTGCTGTAAAATTTCAGATATAAGAAAACTCTTTATTTCAATAACTAAAGACGACAATTTATTCCAAGTAAATATTTAATAAAATTTCTTAACAAAATATAAGGTTATCGATTTTTTAGAAAATGGTTGTGGGTGGTACTTTATCGATGTCCGCCAAACTTGGTTCGATTATTTAAATAAGTCTGATATCGGAAATTATAGAAGCTGCTTGAAATCGACAAAAAACACCCTTGCTTACCATTCAGTTTATAGAAAAGTGAAAAACGATAGTTAATACTTGCGCCGGGTTTATAAAATTCGGTTTCGCCCGATCTTGTCTTATTTTAGCAATTTTTAGGTAGCAGATTTATTATTGGTGTTATTACTGGAGCTCAGTAAGCCATAAGTAATACGATGACAGGCAGGTTGAGCCTCCCATGCTAAAACATCGACTTAGGGAAAAACTGTGTCATCATGTATACTAAAGTTATTGACGGAAATACTTCGCCCTCTACTAACCCAGCCGCTTTTAACCAAAGCCCAGCATACCAGCTCTTTATTCTCTATGCTTAATAATTGAGAAATCACTTGAAGTTAACGAATGTACCCTAGTAGCATTAATCAATATAGAAAGTGCCTAGTTGGACTTATCTTCCAACTGCATCCCCGCTAATTAATTGTTTCTGAACTACAGCTATAAAATAAGCATTAGGCTATGTTTAAGACCCAGTATCGCGCGATGCGAGTACCATAAATCGCAGTTGAAATCGCGCAAAACAAAATTTTTTTTTTTTTTTTAATCCTTTCTGAACAAGCGTGGTATAGGAAAATTATTTTGAGTGGTTGTTAGTTTATCGTTATTAAGTGAGAAAAATAATATTGGTCGCACGTATATATAATCTCGTTTCTCCTCAATGTGATGGAGTGACTTCCGAATCTATGTAAATGCCACGCGCAGTCTTACTTTCGAAAACAACATGTTAGATTGTTTAAAACCGCTTTGCATCAAGTTGTGTTGAACCCTCAGAGTGCGGTTCTATCTCCTCTGCCATGTATCCTCATTCTAGATATATTTATTATTCAACATCGTGGTAAGGATGGGGTTAGTTCCTCCCGAAATTGAACTGGTTCTGTTTACGCAGTGGGACAGGATAGACAACTTTCTAACTCCATCCTAAAAAAGGAGTACGGAAAAAAACGCTCTACCCCTGCGAGAGTACAATTGGAAACGAGGAAGCTCAGACCGCAGGTAACACATTGCGTATACGCAGTGGTAGTTAGAAGTGTATCAACGTACGTAACAAGCACAGCTGTTTAGAGCGCCCTGATACTTATTGCATAAAACATATTGTGAAGAACTGGCAGGATGACTCTTGTTTTCGTTCTAGACAGAGTTGGGTTAGAATACAGGAACTGAGATTATTTAAAATTCCTTTTCCGGACACAATGACTGTGAGCTTAAAATGGAAATTCATTAGAACCGGATGTGATATGATAAATGATGTTTTCAATAGGCCTATAGATTTTGACATTATTGAGGTCTGTTCTAGGCTGGAGTATGTGCAACTAGTATGCCTGCGAAGCTGCTAAGGGCTAAATATCGAATTAGATCTATTAAAACTAGCCTTCGTTGTGAAGAACATGGCAGAGCAGCTAATAACGACGGCGCTCCATCAGGCCCCTGCTGGATAAATGAAAAATATGGAGCCGAACGTAAGGCCATTCGCTGGAATACAAAGGGATCACACGGCACACGGCGCTGGTGTCCCCAAAATTGGTTGTCATATATCTAAATTAAACTTTTCATGATGAGGTCAAGCCTGTATTTGTGCTCAATCAAGTAAAAGTTTTTCTAAAAATACAAGTGTTCCATGTTTTAATGATATAACTACAATTTAGCAATAAACAGAGACTGGAAACTGGAGAACTGTAGTTTTCTTTTTTAAAGTATATATCTTTGTCGTTTTTTAGATGATTCTCCCTCGAAAAGAAACTATTACATTAACATAGGAAATTTCGTTATTCTGTACTTTTTCAAATTTTTGTTGGTATAAAGCGCAGCTTTCTCAAGCCGACAGTTCGAGTTAATTGTTTCCTTAAATAATAAGTATAACCGATTTTGAAGGCCTCAAATTAATTTAATTTTCTAGTTAACAAAAGTAAGATATGCACATAAAATTCAACAACGCCTCCGGATTATTTGTAAACATTCCGAAGATATTTTCGTTTACATATATTCTTTTCAAACGGAAATTCCTTAATTAGTCTTTTATGCACTTTAATAACACCGTGCGACAGTAAATTCTACACACCAAAAATTATTATATTCGCGAAACTACGGGTAAATTGTAGTAAAACTGCGTTCTCAGTTTTTCTCTCTGACGTCAAGATTTTTTTAACGGACTTTGAAATTTAAAAAATTTTAATATTTAAAAAATTCAGGACAATGTAGGATAACAATATGGGTATCATATAAAAGAAAAAATTTTGTAGAATTAAAGCATAATAAATTTTTTGGTGCATAAGGGCGAATGGGTATGGAAGTGTCCTTTAGAAATTTTGTACTTAAATATCCTTGAAAATTTGCAACTTTTTTTTATTTTTATTATTGTTTTTGGACTAATATATACACGACGTCATCATCGAATTTCGTTCTGCAAACTTGATTAACTTAAAAAGATAAATTTTTTTAAAGCGCATTTTCAATAACTATCCGTCCTTGTAAACCAAAAACCTTTATTGTTTTTATATTCTTTAGAATTGTTTCTCTTATTTGGTACCCATAATGTTATTGTAAAATGTATGTAATGAGTATATCAATTCTTTCGTGTGTTTTGAAATCCTTTTGTTTTTGTCGCACGGTGTAGTATTTTTATTTTTTTTTGCTTGATATTACTTTTTTAATTTTCAAATTCACACAATTTAGGAAATGTAATTTAAAATTTCACATTAACCACTTTCATTGCGCAGAGTGAGGCACATTCATTCGCTCATTTAAACGGACGCCACTACCACGAACCCGACGCATTTGTCAAACATTTCCGCAAAATGAAATACCTTGCCGTCTAAGAAAAATCCGCGACTGTCGAATTCAAATTTAAAACCGCAACATAGAAAGTAAGACTAAAACTGAAAGCAATTTTTGCTAAGTGAGAAGCGGGCAATAAAAATATTGGCTAAAGTGAAAGCAGTAGCAACACTTTCACTTTGTTACACGTATTACTTAGCGGCGCTCCCCTTCTACATCTTTCCTTTAATCGCTTCCCAGCCCCTCGGGTTCCATTCGCTTGCATTAATCGCCCCGCGAAACAACAGAAATGAGTTAAATAAATAAGGAAAGAACTAAAAAAGAAACAAAAAAAAAACCGGCATAGGCAACAACCGCAGTCAGACAATTACAACAACAAGCAGTAGTACATAGTCAATGACAAAAACGCAAAATAATTAATACAATAACAACAGCAGTACACAGTGAGGCGAAGTGATGGGCTCAGCGGCCTGGCACATGCGAACAATCGTTTAATGTCATTGTTGCCATTGCTCTGGAAAATTCTCATCCAGCGCTGTCCTGTCTGGCTCGCAGATCCTGTGGCGTTGCGCTATGTATGTTGTCAGCGTTTACTTTTTTGAATTCTTTGTTGTTGGCACTTGGGTGGAGTTGCAGCGCAGCTAAAGAGCTTCGTGAGTTAATCTAGCAGCAGCTGCGGTTTTTTGCCTTCATATGCCACAGTGTTTTTTTTTTAATGTGTGGGTGTATTGAATGAGGAGGCGTGTTTGTATATGTGCGGCTATTTACTATGTGGTGTACCATAATGACTGACCGGTCAGCAAACTAATAAATTGCAGAGGACCGAACGCAAAGTAATACAATAAACAAAAGTGAGCAGAGGCGAGAAGGACATTCAACAAACAAAAACAGTTAGAAGAAGACGCCGATGATGGAAATGGATAGCAAGTACCAGTGATAGCGGTGCGGGTATGAACAAAGGGAGGGGACACATGAGCGTGAAGAGGGAAATTGATATAATGGTATCGGTAAACATAGGCGATCTGCATATTCCTTCATATAAGGTGCTTCATTTGAGACTTGTTGTTGAACCTGTAATTGTTTAATGACATAATTTTATATTTTACTAGCAAGTACCCAGCGTGCTTCACAGCGCCTTAAAGTTATTTTTGTGCTATTTGATACTCGTATTGTAATTTTCATTTATTATATCAATTTAATTGAATAAAAACTTTTAAAGCCACCTTCCTCAAAAATATTTGCGGCGGTATACTTTCCCAAACCCCTTCAGTTTAATACCCACATTGCGATATGTAATTTATCTCATCAATTAAATAAAGTTAAAAATTTCAAACAGGTGGCAACCCTCAATATAAATACTTTCGGCTGTAAGCCTTCTTAAATCTCTTTCTTTTGACAGCTATGTTGCAATATTTACTCTTTCTTATCAATTTACTTAAACTGCAATTTTCAAACAGGTTGCAACTCTCTAATTTTTTTTATTTCTATATTTTAAGCTAGACCTCTAGAAATACATCGTTTAAAGCTGCTTTCAATTCGATGCATCAATTTTCAAGTGATGCGCGTACAAACATACATACAGACAAAAATTCTCAAAATTGTTGATTTAGCATCTATTGCTCTAATAAGGACCCCATATTAATTTTTCTTTAATATCTATAATCGGCCTATAATATCAGACATCGGCCTGTTACAATTTAAGATTGTTTACGTTCTCAAGGTAACCAAAGGAAAATTTCGCACTCACTGCCCAACTGGAGATGGATGTACTACATAAACCAATATATTGGGGCCTGCAGACGTTTTGGCGCTAGAGTTTAGCAAGTTTAGTAGCAACTTTTGTACTACGAGGTGAAGGCAGATAGATATAATCTAGCTTAAAAAGAACATGGCCCCCATAGCCGACGATATACCGGCTGAGCTGTTAAGAGATGGTGGCGAAAAGCTGGTCGATTGAATGTACTAGGTGTTATGAGCAATTAAGTCTGATGAATACATGCCCGAAGCTGGGTACCTCAGAAAACTTTGCCTAATCCATTATAAGGGAGACCCAGCAATATGCGAGAAAAATCACATATATGGTCTTATCGACGATGATTGGACTTCATTAGTTTGGCTTAAGACCTGTAAGTCCACCATTGACTTGATTGACATAGAGCTCGATAGTTGAAAAAGTACCTCGATAAGCAACTAGCCAAAACCCACCTTTTGTCGATTGTACAGCCACTTCTGATTGCATGAAAAGAAATTACTTATCTGAGGCAAATTCCAAATTTTGGATCCCCGCGAATCTGATATCGAAACTGCCTACATTGGGTTGGGTAGGAAAACGAAAATTTCTCCCTTGATATATAAAAATGACGCTCTACAAATCTCTGATGAGGCTCGCTATTTAATGTGGCAGAGAAGGCTTTGGGAGGTTTTACGAGGCGAACCAAAAAATTAAATAGAATAAAGCAAGATATCTTAGAAAACGCGAACTACTTAAATTCAGCTTCGTACTTCAGCTTTTCGCCGTCGTGCAAAAAAAAACACGTGCAGAGCGGCTTCCTAATAATCCTGAATCCTGGAAACAACGGAAGCGAACAGACTAAGAAGAACTCTTGTAAAATCGCTTTGTAACCTGAGCTATCTTAAGGGTCAAAGGAACACATAGACTATGACGAACAGGAAATCATTAATTCTCCGGACAATTCTAAACGATATTAGCACCATTTTATAGGTCACCATCATAATGCTCCCGCTACATAGACAGGTTGAAGAAAATTGCAAGGCCGACGCGCCAGCCAGGAAAGGTACCAATCTTCCACTGTGTGAAAACAGACGCAAAATTGGGCTACCAATGGGAGCCTGCAAGTTATAGGTTCGAAATAACATTATTCAAGAGGCAGTTGGGTCATGGCGAGATTAGGGCACTTGTATAACAACTATGCCACTATGGTGATAAGAAAAAAACGGAAGAGAGGACATTTCGATGGTCATGGCTTGTATAACCGGTCATGAATATTGCAGAAGTTGCAAAGTTGGGAAAAATATGTAACAGTCGGGAACTTCTTCTGTAGCTGCCTAGCTTCAGCTAAGATCATAGCGGACTTTTAAGTTAGCCACTTTTTAAGTTTTCTTACGGAACTATCCGCTGTAGGAATAAAATCAATCCTACGTTTCCTAAGAGCTTCAAAATATTTCTATGGAGAATTGTGACTGAGGTTCCCGTGTTTCGCAACGATGCTACAATGGACCTGCAAGGTGTAAGTGAGTTGGTCCTTTGAACTGACTGCCACATCAACCTAACCTAGCCTAAACAAACAGAGACAGTCAGACATGTTATTCTGTTCTCGGTGCTCCTACAGTCGCAATGGCCGAGTGACCAAAGCACTTTCATCCGAGGTTAGAGTCCTCGGGAAACATAATTTGTTTCCCCTTTTTAAATTTTAATTTTTTTATATTTTTTTTAGATTTTATTTTAAAAAACAAAAATTAATTTAAGTTTATTTCCGAAGAAAGTTTATATTAAGCAAATATTTTCTGGCTTTATTATCGCGTTTCTTAAGGCTAATTTTCACTAGGTCATATTTTAACAACAAATTTTGGCAACATATTTTGACAAAACTTTATATTATTTTTTAATACCTTTACCGATTATATCAAAGGCCAAAAACGACAGCACATTTATACGAATGAATACCTATTCTGATCTATATCAATTAGTAAACCGTTCTTAAGTTCCATTTTACAATGTGTTTTCACTTATTTGACGACAAATGGCATGGAATTTGCCATAGTGAAAACCAGCATTTACGGTAAAACAGAAAGCAATTATCTTTTCCTCCATATTATTCTTTCTGTGACCTACTCAGAGCCAGCTGACAAACTAGTAAAATTTTTTCAGATTAGATACGTGGGAACGCGAAAAAGCTTACTTAATACCAAATAGTCTCGAAATCGATGTTCACCACGAAATGTCTCGAGAGTGACGAGAGACAGCTTACATGTGAGACCGCAATGTCAGCAACGCTGCCAGCTAAGGCCGCGTCTCGGTAAGAGCGATTTTTATTCGTGTTATGTAGTGGTTTCGGTAAGTCACTTAACCAATGTATGCGATATACTGCAAGCGATGTCGCGCGAATACAATTCGCTCTTACCGAAACCGCAGCCTAAGAAAAATTGCAGCAGTTGTGATATGAGACAGGAGGCGGAAGGTATCGAAAGCAACAGAAAAATTCACAATTGCACAATTGCACAAAAGCAGAGGAACTTAGTGAAGAGGAGCTCACACGCGCCAACACTAAGTAAGTAATATGTAGGTTCCATCCTCTTCTATCTGCTATCTTTCTCAGCTGCTAGATGTAAACGTGTTTCCATCGTTAAACCTGCGCGCCGGAGATTAAGTATCGCCAACAATCAGGCACCTGCTTTGCATGGTTGATTGGACAGCAAAACGGCAGAACATTGGATAGCAAAATGATATTAGCTCTAATGGACGCCCCTCAATCGCCAGTTTGTCCATCTTTTTCTACTTGCACTACACAGCGATGCTATTTTCGTTTATTTAATTTTTGTATCTGATAGCCGCTGCTATCGTTTCCGCTGTGTGCGTTCACCGCGACGCAGGTGGCGTTAAGTAAAGTTTGTGGTGCTGATAATTTTCTTATTGTTTTAAGGCTTGTTTTTATTTTCCTTTACTTGCTGACATGCAACATGGTCGCCACGCGCACCAATTGCAATTAAAAAAGCAGACGCACTTCAAGGGGCACCGCAGCAGAAGGAAGGCTGTTTTCTATTAGATATTGGTTTTCTCTTTTAACCCTGAATCCCTGTGCGATTGTTTCAATGTCACCGCAAATGGTGTAATGACCTTCATTTGCGTGCCTTTTGTAAGCCACTTTATATACTTCGCCATTAAAGATGACTTAATAAATTGCTTGACAATCAACCTGAGTCTTATTCAATGCCATTATATAACGTACTACACACTATGTATGCAAATAAGTTTAATGTAATTAGGCCTGCGATTTCTCGCGTTAAGTAAGGACCTCTTGTTCTGGAATATTCTGAATTGGTCGATCAGATTCTTAACTAGTTACACAGAGTTCAGCTATCTATAGCTGAGTAACTGTGATCACGATGAATGTCAATCTGCTACTGAGACAAATATGAAGCGAGAAGTATTAGCCGTAGTAAAACGAGGCAGACCGAGGTTTTAAGATGTTCAGGGTGAGCTCAAATTATGGTGCTGAAACGAATGATGAAATGAAATGAATCTACAGTCGAAGGCAACGGTGTCCCACTACCCGACTATGAACTATGAATAATTTCGCAAAGGGAAAACAACAAAAGCTGCTGGAGTTGTCGGCCTGCCTCCTAGTCGTGAAGGACCTCTCCACCAAATTTGATACCAAACGAGGTTCAAGATAGCATGACTCCCTAGAGCGAATCTTTAAGATAACACTGTGCGACAGTCGAAACCAGCCCAGACTTTGCTGATATTTTCTGAAAGTTTACCCATCTAATAGTAAAATACTCGATAGATTGTTTACAATGTCGCACAAAAAGGGCACACAAAACCGCATTTGGAGAGAAACAAATAAAAATAAAATTAAAAATAATTGTTTAAAAAATTTTGTATGCCGTATTCACGCAGCATACGACATGTAGCACAAAGGCAAATAAAATAAACTGTACTGGGTAGCTTTTCAATAGTTCTCAAGATCCTGCAAAAAATATGTAAAATTACGCTGAAAGAAAATTTCAAAAATGTCGAAAAAGTTTAGACAAAAATTAAATCTTTTCCGAGTACCTTTTTACTAGTTCTAAAATTATTGAAACGGCAAAAAAAGCTTTGCAAAGGTACGCCGAAAAAATGTTTATTAAAAATATTTGATTTCAGATACTACTAGGGGTGATGAACATATATGAAGACGATTTTATTCATAAGAAAATTCAATAAATAAATGAAAATTGTGTGACAAAAAGAAGTAAATTCACGGTGTAAATATCGTTCGCAAATTAATACAAAAATCGTTTCCATATATTAAGCGTATAATTTTTATTATTTAATATAAACACAACCATTTTTGGGCGCAATTTTGTAGTTTTTTTTTTATTTCAGGAACTCTAAAACTATTGAAAATCTACAAAGAACAGTTTAATTTTTTATTTTTTCAAACACTAAAATTTTTGACTTTTTTGAAAGCAGATTTTCGGCGTTCTTTTGCAGAACTTTTTTTCTTTTTCAGGAACTCTAGAACTATTGAAAATCTACGCGGAACAGTTTTAGTTTTTATTGTTTTGAAACATACTTTTACGACTTTTTTTAATAAATGTTTAATCGGGGCAATTTGCAGAACAGTTTTTTTTTCAAACATTACACTGCACAGTGGTCTGAGAGTGGCAGAATGTCTTAATTTCTAAATGTGTGCAAATATCCAACTAAGTGGTTGACTTGATTCTAAACATGTCTATTAACAGATTTTAAGGAAGTACTCCTGAGTAAAACGAATCTAGCACTATCAAAGAACACAGGAATTCGGTGTTGTAGGAATAGAATTTTTGGTAAGAATTTGAAGACATACTTTACGGGTAAGCCATGGTAATTAAATGATCGATTAAAACTGGTTTTGTCTTCATCTTCAATATTAAGCTCAATAGCATGCAAGGGTGCCTCTAAATCTGGTTCTCATAATTTTTCCTAGTTCTTACAAAACAAATTTTAGCTGCGTCCATCTGCGTCCATGTCATTAATCCTCCATAGGCTGAACTCTTAACATTGGCAGATCCCCATAAAGGTTGCAGGAAAAGGTAGCAAACGTAACTCTATTTTGTTGAAATTCGCTATTTGGAATACTTTCACTAAGGAAAGAAAAAGAGTCAAAACTGCTGAAAATTGGCGAACTGCCTTGCCCCACTACACAAGGGGCGGATATGGTAAATGTTATCGGATTTCAATGAAATTCGGTTTGTAAATTGGATTTACTTAGGAAGACACAAATCTGATAAATGGTAAAAATCGGTCGACAGCCACGCCCACCAGCCACCAGCCATCCGAATTCTGAGTTCTAATATGGCAATGACTAGTTGATCCTCCAAAATACCAAAAGTTTGGTGGAAGATCTTCTTCTTCGTATTTGGCGCTGTAACCGTCTAAGCGATTTTGGCCGAGTTCAACAAAGCACGCCAGTCGTTTATCTTCTGACGCCAATTGGAAATGCCAAGTGAAGCCAAGTCCCTTTCCATCCGGCATTTCCATCGCAGTGGGGGCCTCCCTCTTGCTCTACTACCACCAGCGAGTTCCGAGTTGAATACTATCAGAGCAGTGATCGGACTTCTACCAAATTGTGGCAGATCTGACACTTTTTTGAGCATCTACCACACAAGGTCTGAAATCTACCACATATTCGCGTTTTTGAGTAGTTTTATTTTTGCTCGACATATTTTTTTTGTTTTAAGAGCAAAAATTGTCCAACACTAAACACTAACAACAGGAAGAATATAAAGAAAATAAACTGTAGTATAGTAAATTTTCTCAATATTCAATTTTTCGATACGTTTTATTGTGTTGAATAGCAAAATATATGATTTATATAAAGAATTTATAGCGCAAATGTTAAAAGACGGCGATTTTTGTGAAAGTGGAGCGTCGGTATCCATTCTAACGATATGGCCAAGCCAGCGAAGGCGTGGTAGTTTAATTCACTGCACTATGGTGGTACTCGCCGTCAACAACGCGTAAAGGCCCGTAAAAGTTCCGCAAAATCTTTCTCTCGAATACTCCAAGAGCCTCCCCATCAAATATTGTCATTGTCCATGCTTCTGCGCCATATACCAGCACGGGCATGATGAGTGACTTATAGAGTGTGGTTTGATGTGTGTTTAACCATTTTTTACGAAAAATGCAAAATAAGCCTGCAAATCGCCAAAAAAAAAACGAAAAAATTATTTCCATAACGGCGGAATGTTTCCAAATGAAATTTAGGGCAGTACTGTGGATCGGTGATCTACGTATCAAATAGAAGTAAACTACATCAAAAAATCACTGTTACAAATTTTTATTTTTTTTTGCATACCAAATTTATCTAATTTTATTGGGCTAATCGCTATGGTTGGCACGTTCCCGGTCGTGATCTAAGCGTCGCACAAAAAAAATTTTGGTACAAAAGTTGTAATTCTCTACAACTTTGGAATTTCAATATGCTATGTATTTTCAACAGAAATTGTCAAAAAATGGCGAAAACCATGACGATGTAAAATTTTTTCGCAGTTTTTTCTATTTTTTACAATAAAACATGCCATTTTTAAAGAAATTTTTAACAAATGTGGGCAATTAAATACATATTTGTATGCTACCATTTTTTTACGAAAAATGCAAAATAAACTGTCAAATCGTAAAAAATCCAAAAAAAAAACTTAAATCCATGATGGCGGAATGTTGCCAAATGAAATTTAAGGGCAAGACTGTGGATCCATGATCTACTGTCCAAAAAAAGCAAACTGCCTAAACAATTTCTGTTACAAATTTTTTTTAAGAAAAAGTCTAATTTTACTGGGCTAAGCATTTTTTTTATTTGCGTGGTGATGACTTTTCCTATGCGGTATGAAACTGCCATACAAAATTTATTTATTTTTTTTGTTGTTAAAAATGTCCAAAACTGTTTTTACTTTTCTAGAACTATAGAACTACTGAAAAACTACTCAGAGTAGTTTTTTGTGTGTTTTTTTTTCGGCATTCCGTAAGTCATCTTCTTAGACATGTATTCGTCCAGAATCGCCGAAGGGGTTACAGTGCCAAACAGAAAGAAAAGCAAGACACATACATCCGCGTATAAGTGTGAGCTCACAGCTAACTAATATCCCTCCAATTTCACAATTCAAAACACTTTGTCTTTAAAAAAAAAGACACTCTCTACCATTCCTCTCACACTTAACCTTGTATAACATTTATTGATGCTTGCAATTCAGCTGCTCATTTGTTCAGGTGTTATAACAACACTTAACTTTAATATGCATTCAGCTTTGACCAAAAGCCACTCAATTAAAATTTTATAGTTTCTAAGTAGACACTCATCAGAATACTTAACGATGTTGAAGGTTTGCATACCCTACACCTTACGTAATTTCTCTCTTTTCCATGCAACAAAGTATTATGAATGCATTTTCCTCCACACCCAAGTCAATGTTCACCATCAACACTCTAAAGGGCTATAATGTGATGCACATTATGCGTCAAGCTGGTGGTTTCCAATTCCCACCACATTCGCTTCCGCCTGCCCTTGGCACTTCACTTGTGCCCCTAATACACACCTAAGGTCTCCGCTACATGACGATGCAGCTTATTACGAGTATTCGTACTTGCATTTTATTATCGTTCTTATCCATTGGTTTTGCAATAGCCTTGTTAATAATTTATTATTATATTGGTTGCTGTTGGTCATACGATTGAAATACGATTAGCGATTTAATTGACCCTCGGCAATTGTCTGCTAGTA
>NW_023458561.1:21727122-21730666 GCF_013731165.1 Rhagoletis pomonella
TTTTGCCACTCGACCTCAAATTACAAACTGTTTGCTTCTTGGTATTTCTCTTATTTATACTCTAAAACTAGTACTTATGTAGATACACACGCGTGTGAGCTTGAGTGTAACAGTGCATACTGGGAAAAATATTTTTCATTTCTTTTGTTTTTTGCTTTCCACTTTTGTCAGGCATGCTTGGAATAGTTCAAATGCTGTAGACGCTTCGAATACTTGAAATATCTGTTGGTTGAAGTAAAATTCCTGTGCAATGCAATGCAGTTTTCATACTTTAGAAATTTCGAAGACAACCCGTTGGCCTCCTCTATCCCGTTCCCGTTGTCGCAGATGTTGATGACGTCTTCTCCTGCGCGTCTGTTTTACTCCCTTATGTCTTTATCAGAAGCTGTCTGCTTCTGTCTTTTTAACCGACTTCCAAAAAAGGAGGAGGTTATCAGTTCGTCGGAATATTTTTTTTTTTTTATGTATGTTACCGAATAACTTTGGACCACGGCAACCGATTTCTATAACTATTATAATTATAATTCTTTGTGCGTCGGAAAGGTAGTGTCTCAGAGGTGGTTCCATACTAATCTGGTTTAGATCCGATCATTTGATCCTGATATATATATATATATATTTTTTTTTTTTTTGAAGTCGGTATTTTTATATATATATATATATATATATATATATATATATATTTTTTTTTTTTTTAAGTCGGTATTTTTTTGCTAAAAATTACTTTCACGGCTGACTAATTAAATGTGTGCTCGCATCCATAAATTGATAATTGTAATTACCCTGCATAGAAACCGCGAACTAGTGAATCAAATTTCTAGTTCCGTAATAGATCTTTATCGCCAAAAACGAAACAGTCCGATAGTATCTAGATCCCCACCGGTTCAAAATCAGCGAAATGTTATTTCACTTTTTTCATAAGAAGTCTCTATCTAAGTTGACGAATTTGAAACTATCAGAATCAGAACTATAGAAAAAGGAATGCAGAAAGACCTACATATTAACTGTCGAATTTATAACTAATCCGGAACTATCGTAAAAAATACAGCGGGGGGCTTGTTTACTTTACATTGCATTTCCCAGATGCTTTTTCATTGCTTGGTAATACAAAA
Organism: Rhagoletis pomonella; assembly: GCF_013731165.1. NCBI lineage: Eukaryota > Metazoa > Arthropoda > Insecta > Diptera > Tephritidae > Rhagoletis > Rhagoletis pomonella. The sequence continues at coordinate 21,728,235 of NW_023458561.1, forward strand.
CAAAAATTTGCGTTAACATTTTAACAACCTGGGGCTTTCCGGAATCTAACCAATAACAGCAAGCACCTCTGCAAACTCAGCTACAACCAAAGGTGTGGAAACGTATATATCTTACAATCACTCAAATAAATCTAATTTCAAATTGAAAACAGATTTCTTTGATAATAGATTGGAAAATCATGATACTTTTTTCTTTCGTCTGTCGATTTTAGAACTGTTTCGGAACTACAGGATTTAGGACTAGTTCTCAACTATCGAAAAAGGGATGCAGCGAAGGCAATTGACACTTCCTAGGATATTGTCGTGGTCAATTCGCCAGTTATTTAGGTTTTAGAACCCGTACTGGGTCTCACTGTACTAGAAGCGCACCAGTTCAGAACTGGATATTTTCCCCACAGGTCTACATATGTATGTACATACAAATGTATGTCATACGTATCTGTTTTGAAGCAAGCTAGAATAATTCTTAAATTTAATTGCCAACTTAAATGCATTAAATTGTTGCACTGTCCTTTAGTTCCCATTCGGACTTGCCTTTACTGTGAAATGAGTAAAAGTATGCAACTAGGTAGAATTTAGATGTAAATATGCATATGTACAAACATGTACATATTTTGTTACCATAAGTCTGTCCTTGGCATTCCACACTCACATATGAGTTGAGAAAAACTGCTCTTGCAAATATAAAATTCAATTTAATTCACCAAGATCGCACGGATTTAAAGAAGCTGCCAGCACTAAAAGACGGCATCGAATTGCCAGACGGTCAATCTTATAGGAAAAATATACCCCAGCAACTTAGGTAGTTATGTATGTATGTACGCTCCACAAAATCTAATATCTCGAGAACTAGAACAGGTAGCGAAATAACGGTAACCGTATTTTAAAGAACTTGAGGTGGAAGAATTCAGGAAAAAAATAGTCTCGTTGGATAAAAAAATTTCCTTGAACTTTAAAAGCTCAATACAAGTTATATATCTTTGGAAAGCTTAGAAAGTAAGCTATCGAAGTAAGCTATTTTGTAAAAAGAAACAAAAATGGTAGTTGTTTAAAAAATGCAATATTTTTTGTTTTGCTAAAAAAAATTTACCAAAAAATTACATTTTCAACCAATAAGCACGGGAAAAGTTCTAATAAGTCAGCAATTTTCAATCATCTATCATAAGCGTGACATGAGATAAGAGTTTTAAGAAAATCTTTGATTAAGAAAAAGGGCTGAAATTTGCATGGTTAAACTCGTATAACTCTACAAAAAAACCGGGATAGAAAAATATTCTTTTACACACTGGTGACCTGTAACCATAGCCATAACGTGGTGAAACAAGATGCTGACACGAATTTTCCTTGCTAGTTTTGTAACAAATTTTGCTCCATATATGTGTTTATATATTAGTGAATTACCAATCTGTAAAAAATCATGTTGGTATCATATTATATCTACATAATGCTAGATATATAGACATGTTGATTAATACATCACATTCGCAGCACATAGGTCTGGCTGGACCCACATATATTCCTATGTATTTTTTACCTAAAATGAAGGAATGCAACCGGCATTCTTCGGGAAACAAATAAATGTGAGTAAAAAAATAAATATTTTCTCTTTCGCAAACTTTTCTATAAAAATCTTTATTAACTTAAATTCTTTTGGTTCGGTATTGTTTCTTTCTTTTTCAGATACCTGCCGTAATACCTTCAAAGAGCGGGGCAGTTACATTCGCCACTAAGAAATATTGTCGACTTTGTGCTCAATCAGATGACAAGACACGGAGAAAGACTCGCTTCTTTTGCTCGAAATGTGCAGAGCCGGTATGTCAGCAACATTCAAAAATCGACTACCTTTGCTTCTGTTGTATTTCACAGCCACAATAAAGTAGTTAAACACTTCTTTCAATATTTCAATCAAATGTACACTGGCAATCAAAACCGAGTGCATGTACGACATTTTATTATTTACAGTAACATAACTTTTTTAATAATAAGTGGATTACTTTGAAATTTTCAGCAATTAGACCTTATTATCTAAGGAATAAACCATAGTATACAGAAAAACTAACAAGCGACTCACAGCAAAAACGCAAGGCACTCAGGTTTGAACTTTTCTGTTTTGAGATTTTAGGAGGTATATATCAAGAGGATTGTGGAGACTCCTTTGCTTTTAATAGCGATTTTCATACGTCTAGCAATACTCTCTACTAAGTTTTGTATGATTTCGCTATTTTCGCAATTATTTTCAAAAGAAAGCCCAAACATTTAAATAATTATTTGAATAACATACAATAAATAAGTTTAACTGAACAAATGTTGCACATAATTTCCATATAAATGCATACAATTTGCACGTGGGTCCAGCCAGACTCATGCGTACCGAATGAGCCCATCGAAAATATGTCAGACGGAGAGTTAAACACGAACTAACACTTCCTAAA
>NW_023458561.1:21730766-21737193 GCF_013731165.1 Rhagoletis pomonella
CAGAGATTAGCGAATTCCTCTACTCATATCATACCAAATAAAAAAGCTGTAATCTTAATTACGTATATGCTTGTTAAAATTTGTGCCTTAATAAATACACAAAACTTCGTTTATTACATACATACCAAGGCAGCAAAAAATCCAAAAATCGGCCCGAAAAGGGAAAACAAGTCGATGAAGTGCGGATTTTGGTCCGTTTACCATTTTCGCATACTTTGATGATCCGTTTTCCCACTAAAATGTACGGCAGAACACAGACAAGTAAGGAAAATTGTTTGTGAAATTCGCAGATACTTTTTCATGCTTCAAAAGAATGAAATAAAATTAAGGAAGCGCTTGACGGAATTTTCTGGAAGCTGACAAATGGCGGCACGCTCCTCTGCACGCTCAGCCACTGCCGACTACGCATGCATGCTTTCAAATGTTTAGCTTGAACAAATAAATATTGTTTTCAAATAACATCATCTTTTTCGAACGCGTCGAGAGTTTTCCGGATACGATTCATACCCAGGCAGGAAAATAAAGAGCCTTTCTAAACAATTTCAGGTGAAGATTTCTTTTTTTAAATGCCTTCTCTTTGAAAGCTATATTACAATGAAGGCAGATGAGAAGGTTTTTTCTTGCTAAGCAATTAAAGTGAAGTGAAAGAACCCAATCGTAACGGTTGGTGTGTGTCAGGAGTCAAAACGAATCTGTACTGAGTCATTATAAGCTGAATCATAATGCCCTGCAACTCTGGCCATTCTGTCGAGCACGGGAGGCATATGGCTTCAGAAGATCGAAAATAAGGGCTCCCAGAGGGCTTACTTTGTCACATTTTACGGACTGGGATACCCATTCATATGTACTAATAGGTATGTGTACACATAAATACACATACAACTTTGTGAAATGGTTTCTGTATGCTTTTGTGTTTGCATAAATGGATTATCGCATGAGTGCGCTTTTGTGTTGTTGGTTCCCTTTAACACTAAATGCTTTGTTATTTATTGCCATTGCTTTGTTCTTTGGTCACATGTGTACTTGTGCGATTTTGCTCGACAAAGGCATTAAATATTTACGAGTGTTACGCACAGTATGGAACTAATTACAAGTTAATTACCGCTCGTACGACGAACTTTTCTTAAATCGAATGACCGCAAATGCAGAGAGATATTCATTTCAAATTCATAACCTCAATGCTTCAAGAAATTACGTCTTTGCCTACATGCATATACATATATTTAATTAGTAATAAATTTGTGTTCTTAATAACATACAATTTTCGTTTCAATCATCAAATCTTAACGATGTTAATGTATCGAGGCTAAGGGAATGAATTTGCATGCAGAGTTGGCGGTCAAGAAGAGTAGATAAGCGCCCTCTTTGACTAATAAAAGAATTTAACTTAACTGGCTGGGAGCTGTCATCCATTTGATAAGTGCTCGAATAGGCACTGAGGTTCCCAAAAAGGGAATGCATAAGTCAAAAGTTTTAAACAAATTTACTCTGGTGCAGGTCGAGATTACTCGGCCAGAAACACAGAGGGCATTTCCCAAAAAGGGAATGCATAAGTCAAAAGTTTTTAAAAAATTTACTCTGGTGCAGGTCGAGATTACTCGGCCAGAAACACAGAGGGCATTTTCCCATTGTACTATAAATTTCAGTACCAGGTCCGTACATCATCCAGGTAAAGGAAACCGTTTGTTAAAATCATTTTATTTATTTATTAATTACATCCGAAAAATAACATTACATGTTTAATTGCAATAAATTGCTATTTTATGAATCGAGATAGATATAAACAAATATATACAGAAATGATCAGAATGAAAAAAGAAATCGATTAAGCGGTGACTGTCTGTCCGTCCGTCCGTCCGTCTGTCCGCCTGTGCACACGATAACTCGAGTAAAAACCAAACCAAACTTGGTATGTGTACTTCTTTTCGGCGTAAGGCGGATGGTATGGTAACCACGCCTACCTCCCATATAACGGTTGTTTTTAGAAGTACGAAAACTGCAATATTTTAGTAACTACTGAAGATTATTCACTCAAAATTGAGATTTACAATAATTTTTCGGCGAAAAATAAGAATCTTATAAATTTTTGGAAAACGAGCGTTCTATTGAGTGAACCGTTCAGTTGTAGGTCGTTCACCTTAGTGAACTAGTTCATTTGTTCATTTAGTTCAATTGGCGAATAAATTTGTGTTATTTTGAACAAAGTAACTGTATGCACTGTAAGGAAAATCTCGAGTTTGGAAATGTCGCAAAAAACTCCGAAACGGGTTTATGTTAGTGGTTAATCAAAAAATTTACACCCGTACCGCCTAACGGCTAAATTTTAGTGCAATATAGGTTACAAATAAAACACCTCTTTGAGGTAAAAGTTCGAGTGAACTACAAACACAAAATTTATGATATCAATTTCGTAACGAAAATTATACGCATTTTTTAACTGCCTTGGAAACTGGCGGTAAATATTTTTATTCTTACGAATCGTTGCAAAAGTTATGTTTCTTATATTGTGTTTCTAGCAGTAAACGGAATTTTGCAACGTTCCGAGTAAATAAAAAAGTTTTTCCGTCAATTTCCAAGGCAGTTATAAAATGCATATAATTTTCATTACGAAATTGATATCATAAATTTTGTGTTTCTAGTTCAGCTTTCGTCACTCCGGTTTTTACCTCAAAGAGGTGTTTTATTTGATATCAATTACAAAAATCCAAACAATAATCTAAATGTTTTATTTTTCTGAAATAATTTGCTAAAATAGCTATCTAAATCTAAATTATGCATTCAAATCGATGTGTCCATTGAAACATATAATTTTTCGAATACGGAATAAAGCGAAAAAGAATAAGAAAATTAAATATGAAAAATTATAAAAACGTATCATCTAAATACAATAAACGACCGAATTCGTCTCACTGTCTCGTAGTTTAATTTTATTTAGGTCTCTAGTGGGTGTAGGTGCACACATTTGTTGTTTTTTTTTACCAAGTTTCACTTCTGTCACGTGTACGGTGCTGCACTCGTGCATTTGAGCTAGTGCCTTTTTTCTCAAGTATTTTTCTCAATGGAAATTTATATATATGGGATATTCCACCATCACGGGTCAGACGCTTGTACACTAGAAATGTACTTTCTTTTTTAAATTTAAGCATACCGTATTCAACAATTCTACATTTTGATAAAACTTCACCTACTAAAAGAGTTATTACCGAATAAGTAAGTAGTAGCGGAACATTGGGTGAACTATGCGTCTTCCAAGGTAGGTTAAGTGCGGGTGATAAACCCATGAAGTATAGTTAAATACTGTGTACATACCTACAATTAAAATGGGGGAAAATTTTACAATTTCGGTATGTGACTGAAACAAACTCTAAAATACACACAAATTGTGGTTTCCAAGACACGTACGAAGTGATTAGCACAGCTGCATCCTTCAAATAGTCAACTCGCGGGAAATTCCCCGATTTGCAGGGAATTTCGGTTTAAGTGGCAATCGGTGAATGACCAGTTGTTTTGGAAAATTAGGTATGTTATGTTTATAACTTAAAGTAACCAAATTAAAAAATTATGTTGATTTTGAATCGCAATATCTCCACGACAAGAGTTTTCTTAGACATAAGCTATACACCAAATGAAAGCTGAGGTTTGGCCAAGACTTGAGGAAACTTAGATATAAATCGTAGAATAAAATCGGTGGACCAGTTGAGAAAATTTATTGAGAAAATGCCCGAAATATACACACGTTTCCAAAAGGCCTATTTAAAGTTTTGAGGCTATAACGCTATGACGCGTTTATACTTTATAAACCGTTAGTTAGCTTGTTTTAAGACCTTTCTGCTGATATCCACATCAATGGCATGTAAGGAGTGATGTGGCCTTAGTGGCAGTTTAAAAATGGCCCTTTTTCGAAATTTTCTTTGAAGATTCGTAAGAAAATCGTTACAGAAATGAGATACTTCTAACGAATTCATTAACTTTGGTTCGCAATCTTGCAATAAATTTTTAACCAACTTCCGGATGACCTAGAGACTTGAACTTCTTAGTTGGCCCAGAAACGGATGACAACGCAATACGAAGGATGAATTAATCCGATAGGTGGAGCAAGAATCGAGTTATTTGAAATCCCTGTATTTTTTTAAATCCTATAAGGGCCATATCTTTGGCCTGTCGCTCATAATCCTCGTTAAACATCATTATCGACGATTTCGTCATCATGCGTATAAAATGTGATCGATAAAGCAGTCGTATTTAACCGGAGCTTCTACCTCTGAGTTGTGTTAACCAAACATTAAACAACCAGGCCCTAGGGCGTATATTAATTAGATGAAAAGGAAAAACCCCATAAAAAAATTTTGGCGATAGATTGCGCAGCAGTCGAGATATTTGCTATGCTATGAGTCCCCATTTGAAATTATAGTTTCTTATAACTTCTCTGTGTTCCCCTTGTCATGATAAGCATTGCATGCTATAACATTGTCTAGGACGCAAACATCAACGCGACAGCTAAACACAACACACTCACATTCACATGTACTAGTAAACTATTGTTGTTGCGTGAACGTCACTTTTAGCGTGGGAGGTCACGTTGTCATTAATTTCACCTCAGTGCTATACATATGTACTACCATTCAACGTTGCAAATTGAACGGCTTTTCCACAGTTATAATTCAATTGTGGAAAGTGTTTGCCACGAACCCATTATGCTTTTATTACTATGGTTGCTTTTAATGGTGTTCGTTACAATAATTAATTTGCATAAATGCTTAACTGCCATGACTCGCTATTCACATGTAGACACATGCACGGATATACAGCTCCATTCATTCATAATTAATTAATTACATAACTTGTTTTGAATATTATTCGCACTTTCGGCGTAGTCAACCTTCACAAGTATACAGTTAGGTTGATTGAAATTATTTCTTTTTAGGCTTATTTCTTACTTTAAATATTTGTATTCACTTCTTATGTGCCTTTATACTATACATACAATAAATAATTATGATTTCAAAATTTGAATAGGTACATTTAATTAAGAAACGTCGTGCATTTGTGAAAGATTTATAAACATTTAACCCTAGTGTGCCGAACCAAATTAATTAACGGTGTTGTCCAATCGGGGTACCAGGGTACCCATTAACGGAATTATATCTAAAACTCGGCTGTAACTAAGGATGCATATTGATTTATTTATTGGTAACGATATTCATTTATATGCGAGGAATATACTAGAACACCTTTGAAACAAATATCGTCGATGTTTTTGCAAAACCGCCCATCCACCAATTACAAAACACAGAAGAGCGAAAAATTGGTTTTCTTTGAAGGCATTGCCTTGATAGGTGGTACTTTCTCTAGTTTTTATTTTCGAATCTGTTTTTTGATCAATATTTTAAGATTTGTATGCAAAAATCTCGATGCCTGGAGTTCAGGGTTACCAATTCTTTTGGTTTAAACATTGTGTGCAATTTTTTTATAGATAAAATAACTTTACGAATACAAATAACCGTATACATTTTTATTTACACGTTTGCAAATGTACAATTTTTCATAATTGATAATTTTATTTTTTTATTGCATGAAAAGTAAAAAAAAATAGTTTTCGTTATTTTAGTATATCAAATATTATTTTTGTTATTATTTATATTAGCTCAATTTAACAAATGAGCTATTAGTAAACAATTATTTGTTACACCTTATTTAATTATACATCTTTCCGCCTAATTTGTATGTCGGTACCCGGGTGCCCCAGTAGGACTCTTCGTGTACATTTCTTCAAATTTAAAATTTTTTCGGCTGAAAAAAGAACATCAATTATTTTAAATGCATTTCAGTATATAAAATCAGCGAAATCCTAGGGATCCGGGAGGATTTTGAAAATTTGTTCCAAGAAAAAAAGTTAGTCGATGCAACATGTGTCGATGGGTACCCGGTTGGGCATACTAGGTTTAAAGATAAATATATACACGAAATTCTCTACTGTTTCGAAAATATAACTGTCAGCAATTTCGTGGTAGTTGAGCCACTGACTGTTTGTTTGGTGATGGGAGATTCTTCGTCTTTTGCTCGTTTACCACCAGACCCATTCGCTTTGCTTCCTTATGCAGCTTAGAAAAGGGAGAACAGGTTTTTTGATAAAGATTATGTCGATATCACGTTCTTGTAGTAAATTGCTCTTGATCGTTCAGCTCTGCTCGCCTGTCTGAAATATCGCCAAATTCCAGAAAGACAATCCAAAATTTTGAGTCTCATATTACCACCCAATAGGATAATAATTTTCCCCAGGTTTCACCTTGATCGTAGATAAACGCGTTTTTGCTCTGAACATTTCATATGCAAAATCTCATTCATTTTAATCGTAACTCATATGCCACGTTGATCAGCCATTTAGGAAGTGTTAGTTCGTGTTTAACTCTCCGTCTGACATATTTTC
>NW_023458561.1:21737293-21743755 GCF_013731165.1 Rhagoletis pomonella
GAAAATATGTCAGACGGAGAGTTAAACACGAACTAACACTTCCTAAACGCCTGATCAACGTGGCGTATGAGTTACGATTAAAATGAACGAGATTTTGCATATGAAATGCTCAGAGCAAAAACGCGTTTATCTACGATCAAGGTGAAACCTGGGGAAAATTATTATCCTATTGGGTGGTAATATGAGACTCAAAATTTTGGATTGTTTTTCTTGAATTTGGCGATATTTCAGACAGGCGAGCAGAGCTGAACGTTCAAGAGCAATTTACTACAAGAACGTGACATCGACATAATCTTTATCAAAAAACCTGTTCTCCCTTTTCTAAGCTGCATAAGGAAGCAAAGCGAATGGGTCTGGTGGTAAACGAGCAAAAGGCGAAGAATCTCCCATCATCAAACAAACAGTCAGTGGCTCAACAAACACGAAATTGCTGACAGTTATATTTTCGAAACAGTAGAGAATTTCGTGTATAAATTTATCTTTAAACCTAGTATGCCCAACTGGGTACCCATTGACACATGTTGCATCGACTAACTTTTTTTCTTGGAACAAATTTTCAAAATCCTCCCGGATCCCTAGGATTTCGCTGATTTTATATACTGAAATGCATTTAAAATAACTGATGTTCTTTTTTCAGCCGAAAAAATTTTAAATTTGAAGAAATGTACACGAAGAGTCCTACTGGGGCACCCGGGTACCGACATACAAATTAGGCGGAAAGATGTATAATTAAATAAGGTGTAACAAATAATTGTTTATTAATAGCTTATTTGTTAAATTGAGCTAATATAAATAATAACAAAAATAATATTTAATATACTAAAATAACGAAAACAATTTTTTTTTACTTTTTATGCAATGAAAAAATAAAATTATGAATTATAAAAAAATGTACATTTGCAAACGTGCAAACAAAAATTTAGTCTGTTATTTGTATTCGTAAAGTTATTTTATCTATAAAAAAAAATTGCACACAATGTTTAAAACAAAAGACTTGGTAACCCTGAACTCCAGGTATCGAGATTTATGCATAAAAATCTTAAAATATTGATCAAAAAACAGATTTGAAAATAAAAACTAGAGAAAATACCGTCTACCAAGGCAATGCCTTCAAAGAAAACCAGTTGTTTCGCTCTTCTGTAAAATTGGAGTGCCGAGAGATAGGCGGTTTTGTAATTGGTCGATGGCCAAAAACATCGACGATATTTGTTTCGAAGGTGTTCTAGTATATTCCTCGCATATAAATGAATATCGTTACCAATAAATAAATCAATATGCATCCTTAGTTACAGCCGAGTTTTAGATATAAATCCGTTAATGGGTACCCTGGTACCCCGATTGGACAACACCGTTAATTAATTTGGTTGGGCACACTAGGGTTAAATGTTTATAAATCTTTCACAAATGCACGACGTTTCTTAATGAAATGTACCTATTCAAATAGCGCAATTTTGAAATCATAATTATTTATTGTATGTATAGTATAAAGGCACATAAGAAGTGAATACAAATATTTAAAGTAAGAAATAAGCCTAAAAAGAAATAATTTCAATCAACCTAACTGTATACTTGTGAAGGTTGACTACGCGAAAGTGCGAATAATATTCAAAACAAGTTATGTAATTAATTAATTATGAATGAATGGAGCTATATATGTATCTGTGCATGTGTCTGTATGTAAAGTGCGAGTCATGGTAGTTAAGCATTTATGCAAATTAATTATTGTAACGAACACCATTAAAAGCAGCCATAGTAATAAAAGCATAATGGGTTCGTGGCAAACACTTTCCACAATTGAATTATAACTGTGGAAAAGCCGTTCAATTTGCAACGTTGAATGGTAGTACATATGTATAGCACTGAGGTGAAATTAATGAAAACGTGATCTCCCACGCTAAAAGTGACGTTCACGCAACAACAATAGTTTACTAGTACATGTGAATGTGAGTGTGTTGTGTTTAGCTGTCGCGTTGATGTTTGCGTCCTAGACAATGTTATAGCATGCAATGCTTATCATGATAAGGGGAGCACAGAGAAGTTATATAAGAAACTATAATTTCAAATGGGGACTCATAGCATAGCAAATATCTCGACTGCTGCGCAACCTATCGCCAACATTTTTTTATGGAGTGTTTCCTTTTCATCTAACTAATATACGCCCTAGGGCCCGGTTGTTCAATGTCTGGTTAACACAAATCAAAGGTAGAAGCTCTGGTTAAATACGACTGCTTTATCGATCACATTTTATATGCATAATGACGAAATCGTCGATAATGATGTTTAACTAGGATGATGAACAAAAGGCCCTAAATATGACCCTTATCGAATTAAAAAAAAATGCGGGGTTTTCAAATAAATTCCTGCTCCACCTATCGGATTAATTCATCCCTCGTATTGCATTGTCATCCGTTTCTGGGCCAACTAAGAAGTTTCAAGTCTCTAGGTCATCCGGAAGTTGGTTAAAAATTGAATGCAAGATTTTCATCTATCAAACATACCTAACCTGCGAACCAAAGTTCCGGAATTCGTTAGGAGTATCTCATTTCTGTAACGATTTTCTTACGAATCTTCAAAGAAAATTTCGAAAAAAAGGCCATTTTTTAACTGCCACTGAGGCCACATCACTCCTTACATGCCATTGATGTGGATATCAGCAGAAAGGTCTTAAAACAAGCTAACTAACGGTTTATAAAGTATAAACTCGTCATAGCGTTATAGCCTCAAAACTTTAAATTGGCCTTTTGGAAACGTGTGTATATTTCGGGCATTTTCTCAATCAATTTTCTCAACTGGTCCAACGATTTTATTCTACGATTTATATCTAAGTTTCCTCAAGTCTTGGCCAAACCTCAGCTTTCATTTGGTGTATAGCTTATGTCTAAGAAAACTCTTGTCGTGGAGATATTGCGATTCAAAATCAACATAATTTTCTAATTTGGTTACTTTAAGTTATAAACATAACATACCTAATTTTCCAAAATAACTGGTCATTCACAGATTGCCACTTAAACCGAAATTCCCTGCAAATCGTTGAATTTCCCGCGAGTTGACTATTTGAAGGATGCAGCTGTGCTAATCACGTCGTACGTGTCTTGGAAACCACAATTTGTTTGTATTTTAGAGTTTGTTTCAGTCACATACCGAAATTGTAAAATTTCTCTCCATTTTAATTGTAGGTATGTACACAGTATTTAACTATACTACATGGGTTTATCACCCGCACTCGACCTATTTAAGCTGGCATTTCAGGGTACTATTTTATATATATATAAGGAAAATTTATGGCTACGCCCATGCCCATATATATAAATTTCCATTGAGAAAAATACTTGAGAAAAAAGGGACTAGCTCAAATGCACGAGTGCAGCACCGTACACGTGACAGAAGTGAAACTTGGTAAAAAAAAAAACAACAAATGTGTGCACCCACACCCAGTAGAGACCTAAATAAAATTAAACTACGAGACAGTGAGACGAATACGGTCATTTATTTTATTCAGATGATACGTTTTTATAATTTTTCATATTTAATTTTTTTATAGTTTTTCATATTTAATTATTATTTTTGGATGCCAAGGATATGATCATTCTTTTTCGCTTTATTCCCTATTCGAAAAATTATATGTTTCAATGGACACATCGATTTGAATGCATAATTTAGATTTAGATAGCTATTTTAGCAAATTATTTCAGAAAAATAAAACATTTAGATTATTGTTTGGATTTTTGTAATTGATATCAAATAAAACACCTCTTAGAGGTAAAAACCGGAGTGACGAAAGCTGAACTAAAAACACAAAATTTATGATATCAATTTCGTAATGAAAATTATATGAATTTTATAACCGCCTTGGAAATTGACGGAAAATCTTTTTTATTTATTCGGAACGTTGCAAAATTCCGTTTACTGCTAGAAACACAATATATAAGAAACATAACTTTTGCAACGATTCGTAAGAATAAAAATATTTACCGCCAGTTTCCAAGGCAGTAAAAAAATGCGTATAATTTTCGTTACGAATTTGATATCATAAATTTTGTGTTTGTAGTTCACTCGAACTTTTACCTCAAAGAGGTGTTTTATTTGTAACCTATATTCCACTAAAATTTAGCCGTTAGGCGGTACGGGTGTCAATTTTTTGATTAACCACTAACATAAAACCGTTTCGGCGTTTTTTGCGGCATTTCCAAACTCGAGATTTTCCTTACAGTTTATACAGTTACTTTGTTCAAAACAACACAAATTTATTCGCCAATTGAACTAAATGAACAAATGAACTAGTTCACTAAGGTGAACGACCTACAACTGAACGGTTCACTCAAAAGAACGCACGTTTTCCAAAAACTTATAAGATTCTTATTTTTCGCCGGAAAATTATTGTAAATCTCAATTTTGAGTGAATAATCTTCAGTAGTTACTAAAATATTGCAGTTTTCGTACTTCTAAAAACAACCGTTATATGGGAGATAGGCGTGGTTATTGTCCGATTTTGCACATTTTCAATACCATCCGCCTTACGCCGAAAAGAAGTACACATACCAAGTTTCGTTAAGATATCTCAATTTTTACTCGAGTTATCGTGTGCACAGGCGGACAGACGGACGGACGGACGGACAGACAGTCACCGCTTAACCGACTTATTTTTTTTATTCTGATCATTTCTATATACATTTATTTATATCCATCTCGATTCGTTTTGCCTGTTACAAACAACCGTTAAGTGAACTTGTACACAAGTTAGCTATGGCTTTGAAGTAAAATAGCAATTTATTGTAATTAAACATGTAATGTTATTTTTCGGATGTAATTAATAAATAAATAAAATGATTTAAACAAACGGTTTCCTTTACCTGGATGATGTAACGGTTCTGAAAGGGTTTGTATACGAACCTGGTACTGAAATTTAAAGTACAATGGGAAAATGCCCTCTGTGTTTCTGGCCGAGTAATCTCGACCTGAACCAGAGTAAATTTTTTAAAAACTTTTGACTTATACATTCCCTTTTTGGGAACCTCAGTTCCTATTTGAGCACTTATCAAATGGATGACAGCTCCCAGCCAGTTAAGTTAAATTCTTTTATTAGTCAAAGAGGGCGCTTATCTACTCTTCTTGACCGCCAACTCTGCATGCAAATTCATTCCCTTAGCCTCGATACATTAACATCGTTAAGATTTGATGATTTAAACGAAAATTGTATGTTATTAAGAACAAAAATTTATTACTAATTAAATATATGTATATGCATGTAGGCAAAGACGTAATTTCTTGAAGCATTGAGGTTATGAATTTGAAATGAATATCTCTTTGCATTTGCGGTCATTCAATTTAAGAAAAGTTCGTCGTACGAGCGGTTATTAACTTGTAATTAGTTCCATTCTGTACGTAACACTCGTAAATATTTAATGCCTTGTCGAGCAAAATCGCAAAAGTACACATGTGACCAAAGAACAAAGCAATGGCAATAAATAACAAAGCATTTAGTGTTAAAGGGAACCAACAACACAAAAGCGCACTAATGCGATAATCCATTTATGTAAACACAAAAGCATACAGAAACCATTTCACAAAGTTGTATGTGTATTTATGTGTACACATACCTATTAGTACATATGAATGGGTATCCCAGTCCGTAAAATGTGACAAAGTAAGCCCTCTGGGAGCCCTTATTTTCGATCTTCTGAAACCATATGCCTCCCGTGCTCGACAGAATGGCCAGAGTTTCAAGGCATTATGATTCAGCTCATAATGACTCAGTACAGATTCGTTTTGACTCCTGACACACACCAACCGGCCTGTTACGATTGGTTTCTTTCACTTCACTTTAATTGCTTAGCAAAAAAAACCTTCTCATCTGCCTTCATTGTAATATAGCTTTCAAAGAGAAGGCATTTAAAAAAAGAAATCTGCACCTGAAATTGTTTAGAAAGGCTCTTTATTTTTCTGCCTGGGTATGTATCGTATCCGGAAAACGCTCGACGCGTTCGAAAAAGATGATGTTATTTGAAAACAATATTTATTTGTTCAAGCTAAACATTTGAAAGCATGCATGCGTCGTCGGCAGTCGCTGAGCGTGCAGGGGAGCGCGCCGCCATTTGTCAGCTTCCAGAAAATTCCGTCAAGCGCTTCCTTAATTTTATTTCATTCTTTTGAAGCATGAAAAAGTATCTGCGAATTTCACAAACAATTTTCCTTACTTGTCTGTACACACGTTTCTGCCGTACATTTTAGTGGGAAAACGGATCATCAAAGTATGCGAAAATGGTAAACGGACCAAAATCCGCACTTCATCGACTTGTTTTCCCTTTTCGGGCCGATTTTTGGATTTTTTGCTGCCTTGGTATGTATGTAATAAACGAAGTTTTGTGTATTTATTAAGGCACAAATTTTAACAAGCATATATGTAATTAAGATTAGTGCTTTTTTATTTGGTATGATATGAGTAGAGGAATTCGCTAATCTCTG
>NW_023458561.1:21743855-21761688 GCF_013731165.1 Rhagoletis pomonella
GCTTTTTTATTTGGTATGATATGAGTAGAGGAATTCGCTAATCTCTGGGAGTAAATATAAATAATATTTTAATAAAGGTACGTATGTGGATTTTTTTGAGAAATTTGTAGACGCTGCTGGTAGCTTTATATGCAAATAGCTGTTGACGTCCCTTAGGCTGCGTATTTTGTTAAATCTTTCAATTATGCATGCATGCATATGTAGATTTAAACCTACATTTGCTGCTGATTAGATGCATAATTCTCATACAGATATACTTATGCAAATACATACATATGTACATTCACAAAATAACTAAATTATTGTCATATGGCTAAATATGTTGACCAAAAGTAACAACCTAAAGTTTTTTCGTTTGTACACCTTTTTCGTCAATACATGCCTCATGATGTTGGTATTAAAAAAAAGCCTTCAGATATAAATCACTTTGCAGTCGTCGACAACTTATTTGTACAACACTCGAATGTAGAACAACGAACACAATAATAAGCGAGATTGAAAAACTTAATGTTCTAAAATTTGCACAGTAATTGAATTGATGACTCTAATATGCAGTTTTTTCGGATTCACATATTGTTACTTTCTGTCACATTTTCAGTGGTAGTTTTTATATGTATAACCAAATTTTTAATGTTTTTTATCTATCCTGTTCTTTGTCCCTACAATACTGCTATTTGTTTTTTAAATACTGCATTTAAATATGTATACGAAAAATCCTTTATTTCCTACATACAATTTTTAATGCACAGAAGTAGTATACATTTATTAGTTGTTTAAACAAAACGATATAAGCAACAGCGAAATGTTCGTGGAAACATGCCATAAAAATGCATATTCCTATATACTGCAATGTCAAAAAAATATGTTTACCAGTTTTTACTAACATTTTATTAAACTCGTGTTAATTATACATATAATATTTAAACATCATGTAAATCAAAATTTGAGGCATTTCATGTCACCGCGGCCACCTCTGTCTGCGACCTCTAAGAATTTGGATGAAAGTTGAAGGGATTGAATATCTAGGTGACATGAATATACGCGCAGCATATTTTGACGATATGTCGTAGGGTTGCCTGTTTACACGGGGCTTAAATTTTAAGAAAACGTCATACATAACTTTCTTTAAAGTGCTGTATCTTGGAAGCCTTTTAACGAAACTTAATGAAAAAAATTAAATTCTTCCATCTTATGGTCTTATTATGGGCTTATTATAAATTTGTATACCCGAGCGCATTTGTGCACAGGGTATTCTAACATTGTTCGCATAACGGTTGTTTGTAACAGCCTAAAGGAATCGAGACAGATATAGACAAATGTATACATAAATGATCAGGATGAAAAAAGAAATCCGTCCGTCCGTGTACACGATAACTCGAGCCAAAATTGAGACATCTCAACGAAATTTGATATATAGGTTGCTCTTTGTCCAAGTTAGATTGCTATTGAAAATGGGCAAAATCGGACTTAACCATGCCCCCTCCTCATATAACGGTATTTTCGAAAACTGCAAAATATTTCAGTAAATATTGGATCCAAAATGTTGAAAATTAGTATGTGAAGTAGAAGTTTGGTACATAATAACATTATTATGAAATTTTTGGAAAAAGGCGGTGACCCCGCTCACTTATGATGAAATGCTGTATCTTAGTAACCGCTTCACCAATCCTTACCAAACTCGGTACGAGCCTTGCCTAGGATCCAGCTAAGAAATTTGTTGAAAATCTTTTAAATCGGGCAGTAGCCACGCCCATCTCCCATATAACGGTAATTCACAGAAACACGAAAACTGCGTTAAATCAGTAACTACTGAAGCAAATTGACTGAAAATCGATTATTGCAATGACCACTGGGAGAAAATTACATTATTATAAATTTTTCGATTTTCTTTCTGATTTTTTTTTAATAATAGCTTTTTTTGTATATTTTGATTACATAAAAACATTGTCTAAAATGTCAACTTTAAGTACCCAATTGGGCGTAATGGGCTATGAAGGCGTATGGACCCTACATCGTCAAACGCTCGAGAAATATGACAAATGGACATTGAAATTTTACGAAATTGTATATTTTTGAAAGAGGAAAGGTGTGTAAACAACAAAAACAAAATATGAATAAACCATATTAACTGTACTAAAGGTCTGAAATCACGAAAATCCCTTCAAGGAAATTGCAGAATTAAACTTTCTTGCAAGTCTGCTTGCGACGGGATTGGAGGAAATTTTAAGCAACTAGCAAAGACAAAAGGTTTCCAAGATACACTACTTTAAAGAAAGGTATGTATGACGTTTTATTGAAATTTTAGTCCCGTGTAAATACGCAACCCTACGTCATATCGGCTGCTGCGCGTATATTCATGTCACCTAGACCTTCAATATCTTCAACTTTCATCCAAATCCTTAGAGGTCGCGCTCAGAGGTGGCCGCGGTGACATGAAATGCCTCATTTCAAACTTTGTAGAGAAATTAAGAAAACAGTTAACAACAATAATCTTTTTATTCATAATTTCTAGAAAAATTGCTAGTACGCAGTTTTGTAGCATTAAATTTTAGTTTGAAGGTGTAAATCAGTGATTCCCAAAGTGGTCTAGGTCAAAGTTGGTGTGAAAAAATTATGGGGGTGCACGAGCTGTAAGTGAGGGTCCACGAAAATTAATCTTATGGTTGCTTGGTAGCCTTTATATTTTACTTGACGCAGAATAAAAAGAAACAGATGTTGGTATAACTTTCAGTGGGGCGAGGGGGAAATTGCTGCCAGTAGAGATTTAAGTATTTGTGTATATTCAATGCCACAGAATAGTACGCCACCATTACCTTTGTTGAAAAGATTCTATAATGTTGAGTTCCCTGAAGCTGAATGCTGGTTTAATTTCAGCACTGAGACCGGACTCGCACATTACTGATGTCTCCAAAACTGACTCTGGTGGGGATCTGGGGGCTTTTTCGAAGTTAATGGTAATAAGCTTCACTTTTCTCTTGGCGAATATGCTTCGGTCTTCCAGGCTGAGGTATATGCAATCCTCACAGCCATTGAGTACGGGGAGGAAAATAGGTGGAGGAAGGTAAGGAGTTTACGTGTCTGCAGGGGCAGCCAAGCTGCCCTTCAGGCATTGCCCAGCCCTCTTACTAAGTACTTACAGACTGGTTCGGAAATGCAAGTCTTTATTAAATTATGTATGTTGATAAACATAAGGAGCTTGCTTTACACTGGGTGCCAGATCCCTAGGGAGTATCTGGTAATGAGACATCTGACCATTTGGCCACAGTTGGCTTAGACCAGGCATTACTCGATCCGCAACCAACTGTAGCACTCTCCACCTCGGCCATCGAAGCCATCATCAGAAACTGTGTGAATACTTCGCTCTGCAATGACTGGGAGGCATTGAGGTAATGCAGGTGGGCAAAACTGATGTTGCCTTCAATCTCAGAAGGTCTATTTAGTTTTTTGCTCTCATTTATAGATGGGACTGCATGCAACTTGTTGGACTGCTGACTGCATAGTTGCCAACTTGGTGCTTTAAGCACTAGATTTAGTGCTTTTTGAAAATTAAAACGCCAAAAGAAATTACTTAGTGCCTAGTTAGTTTCTGAACTAAAATTACTCCGATATAGTTAAAACCTGAAATAATTTTTAAATATTTAAAGCTGTGGCAGCACTGAATTTACAAAAATCTACAAATTTAAATGCACTTAAATACAACGATGACTTAGTAGATATGCGAGTAAGTTAAGTATTTCTTTTTTTCTTTTCTAATTATTTGTAAAAATTTTAATTTTTGTACCACCTGAGTAAAACACATCGTTTCTTGGTGCTGAATCCAAATCTGGCCGCACAATTGCTCTAGCACTAGAATTTTGAGATATCCCAACCTCAAAGTGCCAAAATCACGCTTTTTGGCGATATTTGAGGTTATATAATGAGAACATAAATTTTTTTTGCTCATTTCTACTTAGGACATGATTTTCGTTTGTTGGGATTCGATTTTTCTTTCTTGAGATATATCAGTTTTAATGTGCAGTACTTCGGTATTACGTCGTAAGCATGAGTCATTATAGCATGTGTAGAGGCCATACAATCGATATGAGCAAAAAGGTTTTGTTTATTGATTTATTTATGGATTATTGTAAATATTGTGAATTTTTTGTTTTTGGTAAATACATATAAACTGTTATGAAAAATGCATCCATTGATTCAAAACCATTTGGTGCTTTTAGTGTGGTAAAACGCATTTTTCCACGTTTCTGGTGCTTTGTGAAAATCAAAAGTTGGCAACACTGGCTGACTGTTCACTTCACGTGGCATAAACACCTGACTTCGATAGGCGTAAATGACAACTCCATTTGCCTATCCTGCCTTAAAGAGGATGAGACGGTGGAACACTTTTTGTGCTTCTTGCTCGCTTATTTGATTGTCAACGATTTTTCTAGATTCGTTCTTTTCTCTATTGCCAGTTTTTGAGTTAAAAGTTTGGCGAAAAAAGCTTATCGGGTCTGTTGTTTCAAGTTTTGTGAGTGATAAATATTTTTCGCATCACTTTAAAACTCGGAGCCCCACCATGCAAAACATGAGAAATAGGCACGAAAATCGTCAATAGCAACAAATTGAAGACTCATCGATTTATTTCCGTGGTGACTTCTTATTTTTTCAATCCTCTCTTTAGTATAAATTAGACGCTTTTGAATAAGTTTTGCGTCAACAGTATTATCGCAAAAGCGTCTATTTTATACTAAAGCCAGGATTGAAAAATGGGGCTTCCATAGCGAAGTAAAGAATTAATTCCGTTTCTAAAATCCAATTTTGTATACAAAAAATAAATGAAGTTTTAATAATCCAAAATCCAAATATCGCCTGAAGCGATAAGAAAACGACACAAATAAACTATTTTACAAATACGCCGAATGCAAATTCATGAGTGAGCCTTTGAAAGCTGCTTTTGATAGAACGAAGAGAAGCTGCCTGTACGACACCATGTCTAAATTTGGCATCCCCGCAAAACTAATACGATCACGACCTTCAGTTCCGTCCAAATTTCGAAGGACCTCAATGCACCGTTTAAGACCAAACGCAGTTTTAGACAAGGCGATTCCCTCTCCTGCTACTTTTCCAATCTGATGCTTGAATAAAAGCTGCTAATCTGAATAAAATCTACCAATCTGAATGGCAGCTCGCCAAATATAGCAAAACCAATGGAAATACCAATATGTAAATGATATCGACATCGCCGGCCTTAAACTAAGTGTCGTCACTGCAGCATTTTCCAGTTTAGAAAAGAAGCTAAAGAGGTTGGTCTAGCGGTGAATGAAGAAAAGATAAAGTGCCTCCTGCAACTTCAAGTCATTTTACGTAAAAATCATTCTTAAAAAAGGCACTTTCTCAGTTTATTATGTGAAAAATATCAAATCGATCGATACACAAACAACTGAGAATTGCGAATTTAAATGCCAATTTTATTAAAATTTGCTATAACAGATTGATGTTTTAATTCGTGCAAGCAAGCTAAGCCGAAATGACGCGACGAAACACCGCAACTTGTTTAGCGCGTTTTAGAACGCTTTATAACCCGAAAAAAAATCCCTTTTCTAAGAATGATTTCTACGTAAAATGACTTGATCTTTCTATTGAGATAACCAAAAACAATATCAAAAATGACTATAATTGAGAAAAATTACAAATAAAATTTCGCATACTACCATCGGATAGCCTGTACAAAAATCTATAGAAATCATAGTTTTCGAATTATTTTTCCCATTAACTGTCTTATTCTCAGGTAGTCGAAGAATAGCTTGTTTTGCATGTTGTGGCATGCAATTCAATTATGAAGTTTTAATAAACTTATATTTCGCTTTAAAGCTCTCAGCGATTCAACGGCTTTACCAAAAAGTCTCTCCAGTTTTCAGATATGTATTTGCCGGAATTTCGCTAGCGCTTTGCGCCACTTTATGTCCTTTACGCCATCTTCGCCTGCTGTTACAATACCTGGATGCTTAGCGTAATGCTTCCCTTGGGAGCAATTGATGCTTAACACACTTCGTATGTACATACATACATACTTATGTAAATACATACATGTGTACTTTTTCTACCTGACTATGTGGAGACGGTAATTTGGTTAATAATTTTCGTGAATAGAAACATAAAAGAAGATATTTCCACACTTAAAATAGTAAGACAGTTGGGAATGAAGGTTAAAGGAAATATAATATCAGGATAAGAATAAGTGTGCGAACATGAAAATACCACTAACGGAGTATAAAATGGGTAGAATGTGTTTTTATACCTCCGGAGTTAGCAGATGGAAGCAAATTACAAACAAAGAGAACCAGAGAAATGTATTATTATTATTGTGGCGCTATAATTTTTATTTCAACAGTGTTACTTAAGCAGGGATCACACGATTTGTACATTTGTACACAAAATGCCAAATTTAGATTTGTCCACATTTGCGCATTTGGATAGCGATGTACAAATGATTTGTTTTGCGATCAGACGATTTGGCTGCCAAAGATCCAAATGATTTGGCACACATTTGCGCACAGCAGTAAAGTGACAAATACTGTCCACATTCATTCACACGATTTAACCATTTGGTCATAAATACTTAAACAGCTGATCCGGTGTCATCCATACTTTTGCATTTATGATTTCGTGAGATTTGAAGTGTAATAAACAAAAATAATATATACGCACAGGTACTCAGAATTTTGAATACACCCTCAAAATCTGGGCTGAAGGTAAATAACGCGTTTTTCATAGGTTGAAGCATATACTTGCTCGTAACTTTATTTCTGTTTGCCCGATGAAAAATACTTACATATGCCATTTAAGAGAAAACATTTCGTTGTTTACAACCATTTATAAATGGTTAATTTGTCTTGAGAATGGGCACCCTATGTACGTATACTAGTTAACAAAATAGTCGGACAAGTCGTAATTTAAAATGAAAAAAAGTTAAAAATTTCAATTTTTCATATCGATGGCTGAGTGGAAGATCGACCTATCTCGGAAGTCAGTTCAAAAACGCCCTGTCTCTGAAAATTTTTCAAGAACACCCTACTTCAAAGTTTGATTGAAAAACGCCCTATTTCAGAATTTGGTTGAATAACGCCCTATCTCAGAATTCATTTCAAAAACGCCCTATCTCAAACGAAAATACATTGAAAATAAGCTGATATAGGGCGTTTTTGAAACGGCAGCTGAGATAGGGCGTTTTTCAATGAAATTCTGAAGTAGGGCGTTCTTGAAAAGTTTTCTGAGATAGCGCGTTGTTAAAAAATTTTCTGAGATAGGGCGTTTTCGAACTGGTTGCCGAGATAGGTCGATCTTCCACTCAGCCATCGATATACTCTGTAAGATTCCTTTCAGTGATCGGACTTCTACCACATTGTTGTAGATCTGCCACTTTTTGAACACACCTACCACACAAGGTCTGAAATCTACCACATACTCGCGTTTTTGAGTCGTTTTATTTTTGCTCAACATAATTTTCTTAATTTTAAGAGCAAAAATTGTCCAACACTAAACACTAACAACAGGCAGAATGGGAGGATAAAATAAACTGTAAAATAGTAAAGTTTCTCAATATTCAATTTTTCGACATCAACCATGGTTTTATTGAGTTAAATTGCAAAATATATGATTTATAAAAAGAATTAATAGCGAAAATTATAAAAACCGGCGATTTTTGTGAAAGCATTAGCAAATTTCAGTGCATCTCAAATTTCTAAAGCGTTGTTTACTTTTACTTGAGAATTGTCAAAATCGGCAAATCACAAATAGCATTTCTGGAACGAGCGTACATTTGTTCGCTACATCGTGATGTGATAAAAAGAAAAGCTCGCAGCACTCTGCAAGGTTGCAGAAATCTTTCAAAATATGTTCGCAACTGTCAAGGAAAAAAATCGCCAAAACCAACGGAATTTTTATCAACTTAAATCTTGCACTTTATTATACTAAAATTAATTTTGTTTTAGATTCTAATTAAAATGTTTGCAATTTAGGAGAAACCTTGCAGATTTTTTTTAATTTTTGTACAAAGTTGGTTCGAAAACCTGAGATCTACCACACAAATTTTTTGTAAGTCCGATCACTGATTCCTTTGCCATTTCTTAAGATAAATTATAAATTTAAACATTGTTGTAAGCAGCGAAATGTCTTATCTTGAATCACATACATAAATACGTATTTTTTACCGGGTAAACAGAAGTAAAGTTACGTGCAGGTATACCTGTGCGTCACCCTTTGAAAAACGCGGTTTTTGACCTTAAGCCCAGATTTTGAGGGTGTATTTAAAATTATGAGTATGCAGATTTTACTGCTTGAATAGACCTACAACAAGTGTGAACCTCGAAAAAACTATATAAATTTTTTTTTTGTCACACAGTGTAATTTAGATCGTCTTTAATAATCTGTACATCGTCGTTTAAAGTACAAAACCACGTATCAACAAAATGCAAAGTCGCCTATGTGAGGTTGCATAAATTATTATCTATATAGTAAAAACACTCATATTTCAAAATGGTTCTCTTTTTTTTATAAAGCAATCGCATTTCTGGATAGTATATTTCAGGACGAATGGATAAGGATTGAGCCAACAGCTTCTGGAAGCAAATTCAATGTTTGGCAGCAAATGCCAGTTACGCGATTTTGCAGAATAACGATACGCGGTTTTGTACTTTATACGACGATATGCATGGATGTATATGTGTATAGCCAGCAAAAACTGCGGAAAGAGATCTGAAAACTGAAAGAAAGGTGAATAGTAAAGTGCCACGAAGGGTTGTGAAACGAATACTTTTCCGGTTGGTTTTCTGAAATTTTTCATTCTTAACTTTAATTATACTCAGAAATTAATTATACATTTAATATGTTCGTCTGCCGGCATAAGAACCTGGAACCTCATGAAGGTTACAAATAGTCGCACGCTTCTCTGCACACTCAGCTACTGTCGAATACGTATATGTACATGTTTTCAAATGTTCAGTTTGAGCAAATATTTTAAAATTATTGTTTTCAAATAACGTGATATTTTTCGGTAGTTTTCGGATACGAATATTATATTAAATATTAAAATTTTACCAAAATTGGAAAATACAAAGGTTCACAAGCACGAAATGGCAATACCGCTCAACAATATTTGTATATTTGTCACTGGCATTTGTCATCAAGTGGCAAATCAGATATTTGGTCATTTGCGTAATTTGTATTTGGCTTATGTAGCAGCTTTGCGTTCACACGATTTGGCCACCAGAGTTGTTTTTCATTTGCCACAAGAAGGCAAATATTTGGCTTTCCTGATAAATAACAAATGTAATTTAGCGTTCACATGATTTGTCTACGAATTTGACAAATTTTTAGCCAAATGTACAAATCGTGTGATCCCAGCTTAAGTTTTGTGCCCTATTTGCTTTTTAGGGAAAAATCATGGTGAAATTATATAGGTGAAGTAATAAGAGTGAGAAGAAAGATCTTGACACTGCCTTATTTGAAAATTTTGCCTATAAAATTTTACTATGAGGCAGTCGAATGTCAGAAAATAAAGCGAGAAAGCTGTGTTACTACTTCACCTGTTTATTTCGCTAAGGGAAAAAATTGAAAAAGTAGAATATAATCGCGCTTCAATATTCATAGCCTCCAGCAGGAAATTCGTAGAGTGTTCACGTAATTTTTCGTTATGTCGAAATAATAAATTTGGTTCATTGGAAAACATGCTGAAAATTGTTAATGACGCTGTTTTTCCAAATATTTGTTAGTTAAAATTTTGTTTGTATTTAAAAAATTTAGTAAGGGGTTCTTTGAATATGTGGAATTGCTCGCTGTTCCTAAAAATCAATTTATTCTTTGCTATGGATAAATTTTCGAGATACTTGCAATTTACCGTTGTTCAGCTTAAAAAGAAATGCTTCCACTTAGACACGTATATATGTCTTACAAATTAATTAAACAATCTTAATACGAAGTGCGGCTAACGAAAGCTTACCAAATTAACGATATATACATATATCACTTTTGGGTAGGCCTGACGGCTTCTGAGAATTTAATTAATCATTCCAAATTTTTTGTTACTTTGATGACAAAATGCATTAAATTCCAACTTTAGCGGGAAAAAAGTAATAGATTGTGTGTCAATATTTTCACTTGTGTTAATACCTATTCTTTTACAAAAAATCAAGCTACCACTGAAGAAAATCGATGGATAAATAAAAAATATAAAACAATGTGCGCAAGTTAGAATATCTGTTACTCAAATCTACATTGGGGTGGTCCAAAATAAGTAAAGTCGGAATTTCAATGCTCTCACTCCCTACTATTATTTTATATCGAAAAAAATATATCGCTATTTTTTATTTTGAAATCAAACAATTTTTTAGAGGTCACTCAAAGTTTTCCTTGTATTTTATATTATACATTTTAATATTAAAGATTTTTCATTTATCCCCCTGTCGCATTTTCTAGCATTTTCTAGGGGTTTTGGCGGACCTATGAAATATAGTTACTATAAAAAATGGTTAGAAAAATAATTGGGTATTATTGTTAGGAATCTCCTGAAGAGAAACAGAGAAATATTGATTTTCAAGAATTCTATACAGTTTCTATGAAAAGTGGTTTTTTTCTCATATAAAATGCATTGAGCGCTTTGAGCGACCTCTAAATATTAAATATAAGTATTAAATATAGTTTTATACCTTTCCGAAAACGACCGCTACATGGGAAGCAGGGGGTGGTTTTACCCTTATTTCAAACATCTTCGATAGAACGTTCAGTTAGACATGAAGAAGTTTTTCACATTTGCCTGGTTATCAGGTTATCTGGTTAAAAATTATTATTGTGTAGTGTGTGTAGTGTAGTGTGTAAAAATATAACCACATAACCTGATAACCAGGCAAGTGTGAAGAACCTAAATGACATATACTTATATAGTTATATGTGCAGGGTATCACGCCCATTTTCCAAAATTCCACAGAAATGTTACTTCTTTTCAAGATATTGTTGTTAGTATCAATTTTGAGTAAATTAGCGTCCATAAATTTGGAAATATCGAAGTTCAAGCATTTCTGAAATTTACCGTTATTTTAAAAGTGGGCATAATTTTAGTCCGATTTCAATAATTTGCATCGTTTTGCTTTTATGTGGCAAGCACAATAACTATTCCGAGTTTGGTTCAAATTGGTCGAACGGTTACCGAAATACACTATGTAGACATAAGTTAGCGGTGCCACGTCCGTTTTCCAAAATTTTATCAAAAACGTATATTTTGCTAAATGATTATTGCAAACATCAATTTTGAAAAAAAAAATAGTTTCAGCATTTCCTGATTTATCGAAGATTTCGTATTTCTCTAAATTACCGTTATATGGGATGTGGGCGTTGTTATTGGCCAACAACCGTGCCAAGTTATGAATAAATTGGTGTAGCGTCACCAAAATATACACATGTGGCTACGCCCATTTTCTTAAAATACATAATATTCTTTTTTCAATAGTGTTATTGAGCTTTGTACCACGATTTGTTTGTTAGAAAAAATTAAAAAACAACAAAGCTTAAACGGAAGAATGTGTAGCAGCTATTTCGGAGATTACCACATCTTCTCATCATAAAGAACGCTTTGTGCTCCCACTTGTCATGGATCACTTGTTACGGCACAAGAGCGGGCATGCATGCTAGCGGTTCCTGGTCTAGTTCAGCGGGTATATCGTGGTTCTTGCTCATTGATTTGGCGGCCAACTTCTGAACATATAAAAAAAAATCGTGCACCAAGGGGAAACAGACAATAAATAAACAAACAAAAAAAATCTATCAAAGCGAAAGAAATGTAAAAAAAAACCTACTCGATCATACCACAAAAATAAATGTTCTCAAAAGTACTATGTACGCGACACCAATGACAGAATACGAAATTCTGCGCATTAAGATGTGCTTAGTCTCCATGTTCTTTTCTCGTTTCCATCCAATTTAAGATACGAGCTTAGACGTTGTGTGTAATTTGGCGCAAACACGTGAGGTCTGAAATTTTGCTCAAAAAATTTCCTGTACATCCTCTGGAACTTAAGCTTCGGAATACGTAGTCGCAGCCAATTTTGTTAAGAGTGTTATATTCTTGTTTTTGGTTTTTTCCCACAAAGTCGTATGAATCTTTAGAAATAAACATTGCATACACTATGTTTAAATAGCTCGAAATCACAACTTTGCACTTTAAAGGTCGACGACGTAATAGCAGAGAAAATTCCGGTTTTGTATATACTAAGTGGCGTTTTTACCTTTTACATTACATAAAGACTCAATTAAAGCTCTTAAAATAAGCGAATACAGTCTAGGCAACATGTCTGGTGAAACTATATAAGAAGAGATCTTTAAGGCAACTATTACTATTACTATTAGAAATAAGTCTCTATTTCTTCTCTTTCTCCCCAGTACCGCTCATTTGTCGCGCGCGATGCAGGATGGCTTGGAATGACGCGCATTTCTCTGCAGCAGCTCCACCACACTTTCACCATACCAGCTGTTCCTGAGCGGGTGATAGCAGCCAACCTCAGGGGTTCGAAGAGATTTAGAGATCGATTTCCACTGCTTATTTATATCCGGTTGATGAGAAGTTTCTTATTTCAGAGTCGATTGCGAGAGTTCTCGGGTGTCGTTTTTGACTGTAGCTTTTCATCGTTGAACTTTCATCAGGTCTATCATAACGTTTTCTTCTTTGATCAGGGGTCATCTAAATGGTTTACTCTCACGATTCACTTACTCACTCTCTAAACCATTTTTTTAGAGTATTCTGAATTTCAGAGAAATCTTAAGGAATTCATAAAGATCTCATCCGATTTTTTACCGAATTTTCTAAAATGAAATAAACTCTGCACACTTCGATTGTTTACGAAATTTCGGAAGAAAATCAGGAAAGCAATGATAATAATGCTGCTATGTGAAGAATTTCTTGCAGAATTTTTTCAGAATTTTCTTTATTTTGCATACAGAAATATTTTTACGAGTTAGTGTCAACCACTTCATATAATTTTTTTTGAAGATTCGTAAAAAAATCGTTACAGAAACGATAACTTTGGTTTGCAGGGCATTAGCGAAATACAAAATTTTAACAAAGCACAAGTTTGAAAATAATACTTCCTTAATGTCTTAAATATTCTGTTAAGTTATACTCGCAGAAGAGGTTATGAAATCTGAACAACAAACTACAATTGCATTTTCTATCTATTCCATCAAAATTTCACAAGCGAACAAGTGCTGAAAAAGTGCAAAATAAAACAAACAAAATCATACAAATAGATGCTTGTGCAAAAGAAAAACGGAATGCCATTTGGAAGTATACAAAAATATTCGACATGCTACTCGCGCAAAAGGCAGAGGGATAAAAAGTCGAAGACTTTCAGCCAACAAAAGCTACGGAGACTGCTCGGAAATCAGCAATAAGAAGTAGCAACAAAAAAGACTAAGTCATACAAAACAACAAACTGCCTTTTGGAAAGGTACAATAACTTGGTTTGATGATGGCGTTGATGCGGCTTTGTTTTTAGTTTCCAGTATTTTTCTTTCTAAGACTTTAGTTGCTGGAATTTCGCGGGCTTCTTTTGTATTGCAACCGACACGTTTTGTTTGGAATGCAATTTCCGGAACTTTGCTTTGGTTATTAATATTATTACAGGTGGCCGATGGCAGTAAATGTGAAAGTTTGTTTTTGCCAATAGTTTTAACTCTTATATCTTCTTCTTCTTTCTTTGAATCAAAAACCAAGACCTCTATGACTGAGGTATGCATGGGCGTACGCAGAGCATAATTTTGGGGGGGGCTGAGATTTTGTTTTATGTAAATTTTATTAAAAATGTTAAAATATAGATATTAAAAATGTATAATAATTTACCTCATTAATTTTTCTCTTTTTTACCGACTTCAAAAAGGGAGGAGGCTATCAATACATCGGAATATTATTTTATGTATGTTACCGGATAACCTTGGACCACATTAACCGATTTCGATAATTATTTTCCTGGTGCCTCAGGGGAGGTCCCGTACTAATTTGGTTTAGATCCGATCATTAGATGATGAAGAAATTAACGCTACTTCTAAACTTTTATATGAGAATTGAAGTCGGTTGTGTTTTTTTGCTTAACAATTACTGGTTATTGTAACAATTGAGTTGTGCCGAGCCCTACAATGGAATTTATATTGCATAAATTTTATTATGAACTTATTGAAGAGTTAAAACACAATTTTGTTAGATACCTTAATTGCATGTAAATTTTAAAACGCGACTTCGTCTTTACACCAAAATCGTAATTTTTTAGATTATTTTTAACCGACTTCAAACAAAGGCGAAGGTTATCTATTCGTCTGAATACTTTTTTGTATGTGCAAATGTTACTGCATAACCGATTTCGATAATTATTTTTTAAAGGAAAGGTGGCGCCCCAGAGGTGGTCCCATCCTAATTTGGTTCAGATCCAGTGGCGTAGCCAGGGGGGGGGGGGGGGGTATTTGGGGGGATAGATCCGCCCCTCCCCCTTCGTCATTGAACTACAATTATTTACTTTTGAATTAATAGCACAATACTATTTTATCCTTCTGATTTAAATTTTTTTTTATTTCAGACGGATGACAAATTATCTTTTAAACTTGCAAACAATGTTATTTTATTTTATGAAAGTAAGCCATAAATTTAAAAAAAAAAAACGTCTACGACAATAAGTAACATCCGAACTGTATCTTTTTTTATTACCTGAAAATTTACATAAATAAGAGCCTAATACCAGTAATACCTTCTCTGCTCTAGGAAGATTGATTTGCTTCTTATTTGAGACCTCTTCCACTACACGGTTAAAAATTTCGGTTTAAATTTTAAACTTTTTGGACTACATATATGACCAAACTAAATTCAGTTTCAAATACAAACCTTCCAAGTTTAAAAAAAAAGAGAGCACATATGTTGGGTTTAGAATTTAAACAGTTCGATTTAAATTTTAAATCCAAAC
Source organism: Rhagoletis pomonella (assembly GCF_013731165.1). Classification (NCBI taxonomy): domain Eukaryota; kingdom Metazoa; phylum Arthropoda; class Insecta; order Diptera; family Tephritidae; genus Rhagoletis; species Rhagoletis pomonella. Next base: position 21,758,828 of record NW_023458561.1, read on the forward strand.
ATTGTCCTAATCAAGAATAAAAAATAAAAAATCTTAAATTTCATGCTGCGTCTGATGGGGATTGAACCCGGACAGCCTTGGTAGCAACCACTTCTATCAGCATCTTGGCACACTCAGCTACAGCCACGCATGTAAATGTGCTTTCATATGTTGAGTTTGAATCAACACCACATTTCGCTGTGTGCAAACATTTTCTATTTCGGTTTAGATTTTAAACCAAATTTTCAACATATGAAACCTAGAAACTAGAATTAAAACATTTTGGTTTGATTTTTAAACCACGAACTTTTTGGACTACAATTTAAACCACAATATATTAAAATTGCTTAAAACTATTGACTGGTTTAAAAAGTAGACTATAAAAGATTAAAAAAGGCAGTAGCCCCAGCGCGGTTTGAATATTAAACCCAAATTTTTGACTGTGTAGGCACCGAAACTACCATGTGTTCTTGCAGTTTTCTAAGTTCATACGAAGAGGAGACTTTTGAAAGTGTATAAATAAGTATTATGGCCACTTTTGCAAGAGTAGTTAACATTTCATGCTATTTTTTTCAGAATATAGAAAAATTTTTCACTCTGCTGTTAGTGAACATGAAACCCACCAAAAACTAAAAATCGAAAAAAAATTTAAATAGCGCACTTTGCAAGTGGTCTACTCAATTGTTGAATATGCTATCTTATTTGTCCCTTCTTTTTATACAATTAAGGAGCGGCTGAATGATTTAACGATGTTAGCGATACATAACGATGTACCGATTACAACACAAGAAGTAATTGAAAAAATATGTGTTAAGCAACGAAGATTAAAAATCGCTTTATGTGTAAAAACTGAAGTGTATAAAGTGTATACTAACGAAACTTCTACAAAACAAAACTGGCAACGCATCTATCTATTGTGTATCACAACTTTAAGTTATCGATGGAAATTATTGGATTGAAGAAATTAACGGTAATCTTTAAGTTTTACATGAGAAATGAAGTCGGTTTTGGTTTTTCCTAAAAAATTACTTATTTATTTTGGCAATAGTCTTCGAGTGCCTTCTGCAAATCGATAAATTGTTTTAGTGGTGATTTCATTTTTGTTTCTTCTACAAAACCTCTGTGAACTAAGAAAATATTAATAGATAATAATTATTTTACCGTTTTTTTTAGTAAGTAAATGACTGTTTATCAGACTAACAAAAGTAAGCTGAACAAGTAAGAAAGTCTAAGTTCGGGCGGAGCCGAACATTAAATACTCGGCGCAAGTATTAAATATATGTTTTTTCACCTTTTCGAAACCTACCGCTAGATGGTATCAATTTTGAGTAAATTAGCGTCCCTTAATTTTGAAATATTGCAGTTTCAAGCATTTCTGAAATGTACCGTTATATGAGAATCGGCCGTTATTTTAGTCCTATTTCAATAATTTTCAACGTTTTGCTTACACGTGGCAAGTACAATAACCATACCGAGTTTGGTACAAATTGGTAGAACGGTTACCGATATACATATATGTGATCATAAGCGGGCGGTGCCACGCCCATTTTCCAAAATTTTACCATAAACGTATTTTTTTGGTAAAGAATTGCTGCAAGCATCAATTTTGAATAAATTAGCTTTAATATTTACTGATTTATCGAAGATGGGAATACCGCAATGTTCAAAAATATGTGTATACTTGCAAAATATACTGCATCGAAAGATATCTTTAATCATTGTAGGGCGATTACATCGTAAAAGTGTTTGCTGAATTTTTACTCATATATTTTTTTCTTTTTGCCTCTTTTTTATCCTTTATTGGTTTTTTAGCGGACATCTTGCCCCCATGCGATTTATTTATGTTAACCAAATAATCTTTTCATTTATTTTTTTAAAATGTGTTGGTATTTCTAGTGTCAAACCTTAGTTTTTTATAAGTATCAGAAAGTAATAAAAATTCGTCATATTAAAGGTATCACTGATAAAGTTTATTTAAAAATATTAACTGTGTATTTTAAACTTTATAAATTTATCAATAGAGACGAAAGTTTTCCTTTAGTTTTAATGATTACTCAGGTGAAGGTGCACCGAGCACGCGTTGCCTGAAACTCTTAGAACTTCTAAGAAACCTTCAATGTGTCGGCACAGAAACTATTCATAAATTCTTGGATGAGCTAAATTCGAGGAATTTGTTACAATGGCTATGCTGCACCGCACAAATATCTACACAAAATGAGAAGATTAATAACTAAAGTTAGCGGGGATACGCCCAAATGTGGATCGATCATTTCACTGCGAGTAAAAGTAGTTGTGTGTTCTGATGATGTGATAATATTGGTACACTGAGAAAAAAATTAACCACATACTCTTGGTTTTAAACAAAAACACATCCGATTTTGCGCCAAACAACCATTTGTTTAATTAAAACAGATTTATTATGGAGATATTTTCGTCTGAACACCATTTCGCTGTGCACTTCACAGATGCTTTTTCGTAATTAAGAAAAACCAGAAAAAAAATTTTATTATATGTTCCGCCTGATGAGATTTGAACCTGGACACTCCACGCAGCAACCAATTGTAGCAATCATCTTTAGGCACTCAGCTACAGCCGCAATATGAAAGCGTGCTTTCAAATTTTCGCTTTGAATCAAGCCAAATTACGCGAAAAGTACATTTGTACAAATTTGTTTTTGCGTTATTTGGAAATTTTTATTGGGCTGAATACATTCTCTATAAAATTTTCTAGACGAGATCATTTTGTGATCGGTCGAACAAACTTTTCACAAATTAGAGAGTGCTGTTGTTTGAAATCTTATTATTGGACTGAACTGATTCTTGGGGAAAATTTCTAGAAAACACCACTCTGTGATCGATCAGAAAAAAATTATGTGTATGTTT
>NW_023458561.1:21761788-21762940 GCF_013731165.1 Rhagoletis pomonella
GAAAACACCACTCTGTGATCGATCAGAAAAAAATTATGTGTATGTTTTTTTAAAAAATGTTTTTTCTGATCAAAAATTTCGAATCGCTAGCATAGAAAAACCGAATATGGAAGACCTATTCTATAAGCGATTCTTCCTAGCGGCCAATGGCCGGTGATAGTCACTACCGCATATGGAAAATTTGATGCAGTTCAACAGAGCTTCGCTTCTTTAAACGAACCAAACTTCTTCAAAATTGTCATATCGAAAAATATGCTGTTTTATTTCTTTTAGTAATTTACCTATTAAACCAAAATATTTACGTTTCTCCGCGTTAAGTTTCCAGTAACACGTAGTGTCTGGGATGGCTCCCAGATATTTCGCATTGGATGATAAATGAGATTTGTTACCAAGTCCAAAATGAAGGTATCTGGTGTATAACTTAAAGTGGAGTGAATTATCTGTGAATCTTATGAATTCTATGAATATATTGTATTAACGTTTGTCCATATTAAATTAAAGTTTAAGAAGAACTTTTGAGACCAATATTCATATTCCCCTACCCTCTGCCCTATTTCAAAAATTAAATGCCAAGCTCTGAGTTAATGATATTTCCACTGTGAATACAGATCATATTAAAGAACTACCAGAAGGACTTTTTTGCTTAAAAAATCTGAATTGACGCATAATTTGGGCACGCGTAACGAAATGTTTTACTTTTTGTCATGGCATAATTGAGAATCTCCCTTCAGATATGCATATGGCATATATATAAATATTTCCACCACATTTCAAGACACATATGTACATGTCCTCTAAAATACATACATGTAATAAATAAGTAGCTTGAACTGCAAATAAATCCTACCTGTGACATCCGCTTGCCACTTTCCAATTCCAAATAATCTTCTTCGACGCCGTCATCGTCTGCACCACTGCTTTCTATACCAGCGTCATGATTTACTCCTCCACCTGCACCTGCACCCCGTTCATCGGCACGCGCAAGACGGTTTGCTACGCCCACGAGCCGCCGGCGCCGCTCCACTTCATCGACCAAACCAACAGGGTCATCTTCATCACTCACTTCAAAGGAAGACTTGCGGCGCGTTTCTCCCACACTCAAGTGCTCGTCACGCATCATTTCACCAACATGATTGGCTATTAGGCGTTTAC
>NW_023458561.1:21763040-21764121 GCF_013731165.1 Rhagoletis pomonella
GAAAACACCACTCTGTGATCGATCAGAAAAAAATTATGTGTATGTTTGTTTAAAAAATGTTTTTTCTGATCAAAAATTTCGAATCGCTAGCATAGAAAAACCGAATAGCGGCCAATGGCCGGTGATAGTCACTACCGCATATGGAAAATTTGATGCAGTTCAACAGAGCTTCGCTTCTTTAAACTTCTTCAAAATTGTCATATCGAAAAATATGCTGTCTTATTTCTTTTAGTAATTAAACTATTAAACCAAAATATTTACGTTTCTCCGCGTTAAGTTTCCAGTAACACGCATTGGATGATAAATGAGATTTGTTACCAAGTCCAAAATGAAGGTATCTGGTGTATAACTTAAAGTGGAGTGAATTATCTGTGAATCTTATGAATTCTATGAATATATTGTATTAACGTTTGTCCATATTAAATTAAAGTTTAAGAAGAACTTTTGAGACCAATATTCATATTCCCCTACCCTCTGCCCTATTTCAAAAATTAAATACCAAGCTCTGAGTTAATGATATTTCCACTATGAATACAGATCATATTAAAGAACTACCAGAAAGACTTTTTTGTTTAAAAAATCTGAATTGACGCATAATTTGGGCACGCGTAACGAAATGTTTTACTTTTTGTCATGGCATAATTGAGAATCTCCCTTCAGATATGCATATGGCATATATATAAATATTTCCACCACATTTCAAGACACATATGTACATGTCCTCTAAAATACATACATGTAATAAATAAGTAACTTGAACTGCAAATAAATCCTACCTGTGACATCCGCTTGCCACTTTCCAATTCCAAATAATCTTCTTCGACGCTGTCATCGTCTGCACCACTGCTTTCTATACCAGCGTCATGATTTACTCCTCCACCTGCACCTGCACCCTGTTCATCGGCACGCGCAAGACGGTTTGCTACGCCCACGAGCCGCCGGCGCCGCTCCACTTCATCGACCAAACCAACAGGGTCATCTTCATCACTCACTTCAAAGGAAGACTTGCGGCGCGTTTCTCCCACACTCAAGTTCTCGTCACGCATCATTTCACCAACATGATTGGCTATTAGGCGTTTAC
>NW_023458561.1:21764221-21780423 GCF_013731165.1 Rhagoletis pomonella
CTCGTCACGCATCATTTCACCAACATGATTGGCTATTAGGCGTTTACGTGTCGTTTTCGCTTTCGCGCCCTTGTATACGAATATGTGTGTGTCCTTGTCGGCAGCGACGGTGAGCGGCGTGCACGGTGAGAGGGGCGAAAAGAGGCTGGTGCCATCCTCATCTATCGCTGCCGTTGCATGTCCGATATGATGGTGGCTATTATGTGGCGGCAGTCGTTGCAGTGCAGCGCCGGCGGCGTACGTATGAAATGGCGGCGGACTGACTGTGGAAGCGGCACTAGTGCTAGCGCTTGGCAGGTTTGCATCGGCGGCGGTATGGCTACCACTTTGGTGATGCGACTCATAGTAGGGCATTGTGTTGGAGGTGGACGCGTATGGCGTATAGGCGCCGGGCGGAAGTGTTGAGCTCGTCGAGTGCAGTGACAGCACATTGTGGCGAGCAGTCGAACGGTAGGGCATTGAACGGCCGAAACTAGAGAAATGAAAGGCAAAATAAAACAACAGATTAAATGAAATTGCATTCCAAATCTTTTAAAAATATGCTAAATGCTTTGGTGAGGTGGTGCGCCCAAAGCTATGCCAAAGGTATAATGCAATTTTAAAAGATTATGTGCGCAGCTTAAGGTTGTTTCTTGGGAGCTCGAAAGAGAATAGGAAATACGTGGCATTTCCTAAAAAAGTACTAAATTGAGTGCTCTTTTTGGTATCAGATTTATGTATGGATGTATCAATAATTATGAGTAGCTTAACTTTTTTGACACAGATTATTTATTATGGTAAGAATTATTTATGAAAGCGGTATATATTACGAGATTTTTGTTTGTTATTAAATGACAAAATTTATTTATTTAAACACAATCTTTTGTAGTCGAGGTTTCCTAGTAGAACTAATTCGGACCATGCAATTTTTTTATCGGATTCTATGAACAGTCAACATGAAAGTCTGTAAAAATAATCTAAAAATGCATTCTATTGGTGAAAAGTATTGCCTATCGGACTTTTTTACATCTTCTTTGTCATAAAATTCTCAATAAAAAGTATCTTAATATCACCGGCATACTAAAAAGAATCGGCTGAGAAGTAATATAGTTATGGTGGATCCAAATTTGATTTCGACGAAAATTTGTACTACAGGGTGGGCCAAATAACACCTACAATCCAGAGTTCATAGGTCCGTAGTTTGCCTAGCAGTGTGCGTAGTCACTCCATCCTGTTGGAACCACAAATTAGGATGCTGTTCTGCCGTTGGCCACAAAAAGTCATTGTTCTGTAAGAAGCCCCAGAAATCGTTTCTGGTGTCTCATCATCATTCTCGAAAAAATATGGGCCGACTACTTTTCGGCCATAACACCTATTTGGGTCATCTTGATGGGTGTAACTGGAGCTGGTTGTTTTTCATTGGTAGGTCTTATTTGGCCCACCCTGTATTGTTAACAAAAATCAGGTTACGTATGTTGCATAGAATATGTAAATGCCAAAAAAGGATCACCGTACATATTTTCCAGCCAAATATACATATAATAAAATTGCGAAATTATCACAAATAAAAGCGTGACTCTCCTATAATTTTTTTATTTTCACGATGCAAAAATTGGTGCGTTGAATGCTCATGTTACGGTTTATAATTAGCTGGTAGTATTTGGAGAGGGGAAACGAATGCAGCATGTTAGAAGTATGTGCTTGCAATAGCAAAGAAGTGATAAAGAAGTGGCGTGAATCCTTTTTTTATTCTGACACTCGCGGCTTTTATAGTGTACTGTAGCTGGTGCGTACGTAAAACTGTTATCGGACAACCTTTATAGTGTTCTGGAGCATTAAAGGAATCAATCTAGACGTGTAGAAGATAGTTAAAAAAACTTATTTAGCCAAATACGTGTGTGCTCTATTGTACAATATACTATTGAACTATGAACCTCGTGCACCACTTTATTGGCGACTTACCTTAAATTTTTAGCAATTTATGTTCGAAATTTTTTATATTCGAAAAACTTGCGGAGTACCCTCAACAAAAAAAATTGCCAAAAATCTACTCTAAATCCAAAATACTCAAAATTTCCACTTTGCTTGCAAAAATTTTATGAGCTACAAAGCTGAATACCAAAATTTTGTCTAAAGACGCTAATCAAAAAGTTAGAAATTTTGGACAAACTTTGCAGAACTTTCATATTTTTTCCACAGAGTCTTATCGCGTCTGTTATGTAATCAGCTTTAATTTCATAAAAATCACGTCAAAACGTTGCACCCAGTTGGATTTTATATTCTAGCAGCTGAGGGAACGTACACTATAGAGTTCAGACATGTGCTCGCGATTTAAAAATAAAAAAAATTTCACACAAAAATTCGAAATTTCTGAGAATTGCCCCTTTGCCTTAACAATAACGCTGCCTTTTCTCATCCGATTGTTGAAATAAATATAAACTCGTTTGGCTAAGGGCGAAGATAAGGAAATTTTAGTTGTCTTATCTCTTTTACAGCTCAACACCCCAAAATTTTAAAATATATCAAAAACCTCTCTCACGTTTATCATATTTGTTCGAATAATTATAAAAAAAAACATAAAAATGCTTTTACTTGTCCTGCATAGTTCAGTTTCAGGCTGACTGTTCATAGAATCTGATAAAAAAAGTTGCATGGTCCGAAATAGTCTCACACCCGACTGATTTTTAATCTCTGTCGCCTGTACTATTTATTTAATATTATGGATTTCTTTGTGTGCTCGTTAAAGTTTTATTTGCAGAAATTGGAAAATTGTGTACACCTGTGTATGTATGTATGTAAAAATATCTATAACTCACAGCTTCTGAAATGAAATTTATGATAAAAGAAGCAGCAACAATGCTCGTATATTTTAAGTTTTCTGCGTTATTTATCAGCTTAGTCGCTTAATGCGAAAATGCATTGTGTATTTGACAAATATTTTTTTTTACTTCTCTACAGACACAAATTTCGCTTTTTGCTTATAAGAGTATTATTTTTTAGTAGGCAAATAGACTACATTTTCTAAGGTAGCTTAAGATGACGAATTAGTGCCAGAAGTTGCCAACGGACAACACCTTTTATTATTGCATCATGAGCACACAACATGGCTTTACTTATCACTTACTTGTAACCATATTTCGGTGATTCACTCTCATTGCGACGTCTCGATGCGGACATCATCATGCTCGCCCGTTCTCCACGGCTGGCGGCCATCATATACGTCCACATGCTGATAAATCATGGCATTCGGAAGCGCTAAAGTAGCAGAAACACGTAAATGGTTGCGCCTTTATTTGTGTGTGTTCAAAAAAAGTCTATATTTAACGGACGTGGGCTAACTTTTTCGTTTCCTTTTCTCTTTCGTGTTAGCTATTCCATGAAATAGGAAGTTGATTGATTAGTTTTTTTTTTTTTTTTGTTTTTTTTGAGAACGACTTGGGAAGCGAAAGACTAGGCCCTTCCAATTCAAATAATCACAAATTATCGACACACTAATTTAACAAACGACTTTTTAAACTTGGACCCGTGACTGCTTTACACGTTTTTTGTTGCAATTTTTTTCACATTCACTTCACAAATACTGTTTTTACAAACTTCCGTTTTACTACACCGACCCGCTGCTTTTCCGACACTATGCTTTAGCACAATTTATTTAGAACTATACCCAAATAAATATTTTGCTTATATATACACGTGACATTTTTACCCTTCACACTCTATATATACACAAGCAATTCGTTTTAAATTTTCGTTTTTCGTTATCTGCTTCTAGGCGCTAACGCTTGGTTGTTGCATTTAGCATTCATTTTTTCGCACAAAAAGACGTCAATTTATGTCAGTTACCGGAATTAACACTGAAAGTAAATAAAATAAAATAAAACATTAATTAAATTCAGGTCTTTGAACAATATAAAGTATGTACATAGACATATACAAATATATGCATTATGCGCAATGCCAATTGAGTGTAAATACTTGTACATTTTTATTTATTTTTTAGTAAAAGAAGTTCAATAACAAACATTTTTTTCTACAAGCAACCGATTTCAAGTTCAATGATTGGGGGGAATGCCCATTTTAGTATAAGGTTGTCCGGCGGTAGTTGTTACCTGTTAAGAAAATGTAGTTAGTTTGTGTTGCTCCCACGGAAAATCCCCCATTTAGTTTATTAGATATTTGATTAAAGTAAAGAATCTCATTTAAACGTATGTAGGTAGTTCTTTTCCTGCTGTAAGTTTATAAGACACTTCAAGAGGAAATCGAGGAGTTAATTTCATAGAGACGCTGTCTGGGGACTATCGTCAGCATAAAATATCATCAAAGGAGCTTTCCAATTGAGGCATAATAAACCCATCTTTTTGTTTATTTTAATTTTCAATGTAAATCCCTTTTTGCACAAGTTTATGTTTAATAATATTTTATGATATTCATAACAGATCATGTAAACATTTTCGCCAACTCGAAGAGGAGTATTTGCATAGTAAAAGAGGTCAAAGATCCTCGGTGTGTGCTTCTGCCAAATAATAAAACGAAACACGAAAGTTTGTAATAATGTAAAAATGACTAACTGCACTTATTTTAGAATCATTCTCGTGACATACTTATTTATCCAATACCACAGGCCAACAAAAACGCTTTTTTTCAGAAAAAGGCAAAAACGGCATCCATAATCCTTGGACATATCTGGATCGGTGAGTTCGGATATGCCCTCCGTTTTTTTTTTTTAAGTAAGGCTTTTGCTTGCAAATAATTGCGAACGGTACAGAATTTCCCGTTGTTATAATTTTGATGTTTTTTTTCAATCTCAGTTAAATAAATAACATAAAAATATAAGAAGTATGCGGTAAAGTACGCTTAACCCTTTCTCTGCGTCTGAACAATAGATTGAACATTTAATTTTTTGTAACATTGGAAACGTGCTACTAAAAATCTTATTAATATTTTTGAAAACAAATTAAACTTTATGAATTTTTGGAATGTTCCGAATAGTTTACGTAAATTTCAAAATCGAAAATGTTTCAAAAATATTTTTAGAATTCAATTTAAAAATAGACCATTTTATAAAATTCCAGTGCCACGCAAGTTGTGGTGATTTACTGTACAAAAAATACGTGAAAGTCAAATAAAATCGCTAATAAAAGCACATAGTATGGAAATATAAAAAGCATTTCATCATATAAAGATGCTAAAATTAAACTATCTTGATTTAAAATATTTTACAATATATTGTACATTTACACTGAAAGTTTGTAAGTGTATTGTACATTTACACTGAAAGTGTGTAAGTGTATTGTACAATATATTGTACAAACGTCCGCAAAGGTTGCAGTTGAACAGGCAATTAGGGTGGATTTTGAAGAGCTTGTGCGCTGTTGTTGCAGTAAGCGTAGGTTTTTGATTTCTTGATCTACTGAAGGCAGGAAAAACCGGAAAGGTTTATTAAAACGAGTCACTTGTATTTTATATTGAAATTGTATCTGAAATTTCTCAAAATTTCTTTATATAATTCTCTTCTCATGGAGAAAATTTAAAATTTTTTAATGCAAATCTTAACTAAGGATACTTAAAAAGATACGAAATATTAATTTCCACATATCTGCGATAAAATCAATTATTTTGTACATACATAAGTTCATTTTCAATGAAATAAAAGTTTTATTCCGTCAAACTTAGTGAAATTTTTATTGAGTTTTCTTGAGTGCTCTTACTCCTTTGCTTTACTTGTGTGCAATATATTTATTGCACCAATTTGAGGTAGCCCTAATAGCTACCCAAAACAACTTTTGAATATTTTTTTTTTTACTTTTGGGATTATGAGGCTCTATGGACCTTGTAATTAAGAGGAAACAATTTTATATTCATCAGAGACCGATTTGACCGGAAAGGGTTAAGATGCAAACGTTCCCGTAATGAGATAAGGGGCATACACAGTGCGACCATTCGTACCGATTTTGCTTTATTCTCTTTTAAATGAGAAATAATACCAACATCTGAGTTTTGCTTTATTTCCCACAAAGGTTGGATATAAAACAAATTTTGCCTTATTTCCCATTGCTTATTTATACTATTTGTAACAAAAACAGTTTACTGACAGAGAAAAAACATTGTTTATTACAAAATAAAAATAAAAAAATTGATATAATTCATAAGAGAGCAATATTCACAAAATTGGACATTGCGCTTTTGTGTGAATTTTATCTGCATGCTCTTTGATATGTTGGAATAATTGCTGGAAAATCTTAAAATATTTGCATGGAACCATGTCACAATAAAGAGGTGAAATAATAAAACAGCTTTCTCGCATTATTTTCTGACATTCGACTGCCTTATCGTCAAATTTTATTGGAAGATTTCCAAATAAGCCAGTGCCAAAATCTTTCTTCTCACTCTAATTACTTCACCTGGTATAATTCCACCATGGCACATTAGGTCAAATGATACATTTGGCTGTGCGAAAGTCCGATTTCGTAAAGGCAGTTTTACATTATTTTTTGTTGCCATTCTGTAGGGAATACTCCAAAATAACAGAAACTTCACTTAGTTTTTGTAAAATAAAAAACACCGTTATACAGTAATAAACCAAATTTACACTTTCAAAACGTTACTGATACGTTGTTTGCGCAACCGGTTTATTTTGTAAATTTCAAGTGCATTGTTTTTGCAAAGTTCGAATAAATAAAGGATAATTTTAAATGGGAAACAAAACTATATCTAAGTGAGAACCTATGTCCCAATTTAAAAAAGTTACTTTTTATCATTTGTTTGCAAATAAACTGACTTATTTGCATAACCTCAAAAATTTTCTGATTTATTTCCATTTATGATTTTATGTAAGCTTTTACAATTTTGTTAACTTTCGGCAAACAAAATGGAATCGGAAATGCATAAAATAAGATGTAATGAGTTGAATTTGTTTTACTTAACTTGCCGTTTTTAGCCGTTTTCAAGAAAAACGGTCTTTTTCTGGGCTATCATGCTATCACAAAAGGCAAGTTGTTTAAAGTTTGGCTGATTGGAAAAAGAAAAGCCTTTTTCGGTTGTCAACCATGTTGAAAAAAAATTTGGCGCTGCTGATATTTGCGAAAGTTCCATGAAACTCTTAGAAAAAAAACGCGTATTTTTTACAATTATTTATCAAATAAATATGAAAATTATGGGAAACAATTTGGAAAGGATGCTAAAATATTTAGATCTAAAAACATAGCGTTTCTTGTTGATGAGGTTCTTTTCGAAATCGAAAAGCCAACTGTGTCGACCATCAGCCGGATTCTAACTTTCGCTATCGCTAAAGTGCTAAAATAGGATAGCTAACCTTTTTCCGAATTTTTAGCTATCTCCAAAAATATCTCCAACATTTTTTGGTGATAAATAATCCATTTTAGTGGTGATAAATAGTAAAAATGGAAGTATGTGATAGCAAACAAAAATAGCAGCCTCAATTTGGATTACATTTCATCTTCTGTAGCGTAGCCGAGGCTATGTTACAAATACACTAGCGCCTTCGCAAAAAGGCAAAAGCTTGAGAGAACTTACGGACTGAAATCTCGATTTTTTTTTACTCAAAGTGAATAGAGCTTTGAACATTCTTTTAACAAATTAGTTATATAAACATTCGTATTCTTTTCAGGAAGTTACCAGCGATTTTCGGTAAATGTGTCACAAAGCAGCATTTGTAATAGATAATATCGGTGGAGAATTTGGAAATACTGAAACCACAAGTGAAAACGAAGTGTTTTATGAAGACTAACTGCTTTAGGAATCTCTCCTCAAGATATATCTGCGAGACATGTAGTAAATATTTTTCTTTTTTTAATTTTGGAATTTCGATAATGCCATAACTAATCGCTAGAAGAAACCATTTATGTACATGTGACCATACTTATTTTATTATGTAGCTCATTTTAAAGGGGAGGGGGTTGAGTATGGTAAGAAAATAACTTGTGTCAAAACCAAGCTAATTGGACAATGTTTTTGAGTACTACCTAAACACATATACTCATCATTTGAACATACAAAAAAGCAGAAAAGTCTGTTTTACGAAAGCCAAGTTTGTTTAACATTTGATTTACTGCCTTTACACTTGTTTTAACGTTTGCCATCTTTTTACATTAAAATAATGCAATATTTTAGCTGCTATTAATTTCGCACAGAAAAAGTAATCATTTGACCTAATGTGCATGGGTGGGGTGCATGCAATAACACCATACGCAATAATTCCAATTACTTGGCCATTAAAAAGCAGTTTCAGAAGCGAAATAGTCTCATTTTATTATTCTTCTTTTCTCTAAACGGTTATAATGCCACCAGTGCATTACTGCGAAAGGAGGGGAGGGGGTGGGGGACGCGAGCGTGATGTCGAAAGCGGCGCGGGCGGCGTTGGGCACTTTCAAAATTGTATACTTACGAATTCGTCCGTTTAATTTTTTCATGTACTACTTTTTGTAAATTTATTTGTAATTCGCAATTGTAAAGTTTAAAAGTTGATGGTATTGCTCAACGAGAAATGAAATTAAGTAAATTTGTGTTATCGATCAAACTAACAGATTTTTACCTATAGCTAACTGTTGAAGGTTTCAGCTTGAAATGTGTTTTGAAGGATCCTAAACCTCGCCTTTAAATAACGGAAGAAGGCACACGTAGGTGGACAGTTTCTTAATAACAGTATATACAGAATTACTTTGAAATTTTTTCTAAAAATAAACATCAATATAGGTCTCATTTAAAATGATTCAAACGAATATAATATCAAAAGCATATCATGAAAATGTGGTGTAAATTTATAGTTGGTTGGTTTCTTGCAAGTTTTTGCATACAAAAACGCCAGGCAGTAAAAAGCAGTAAATATTATTACTGTATTTTACTGGAGAGTGCATACGAAATCAATGCCCATAAACTCGATTTTATGGCTCAACGTGAACGTACTATCATTTTATTAGCACGTTTGTGTTAAATTATTACCATGTGCATACATTCAAGAAGCATTTGTTTTTTCGTCCCGACCATTTCCGTGTGAAATTTCCGTTGAATTTGGCAATTTACTCCCAACCAACCAACCGCCGCTAAAGAAGTTCCACTTCAATAATTTGTCGTTTTATTTTAAACGCTCTTAATTCCGAATTCGCAGAATCAACCTTAGGTATCTAGGCATACTTATATATGTATTTCTTTTACGTGCAAATTTTTATTGATGTCCGCGCGTTGACAAACCATCAGCGTTGTTTGTAGTATATGAGGGGGTAAGGCCAGACGAAAGTTCTCAACATTGCATACTAAAAGTAAAAGGGCTTTGAATGCAGCTGTAAGGTGGGTGGCAAAGATTTAAACCACGAACGACGAAAAGTCAAATAAAATTGTCATAAATATTATATCTTTCGTTACACTGTCCAGTAAGTAAGTAATTTTGGGCAGATCCACGTCTACAGTTGACATCTCGAAGTCTTCAGCTTTTATCTGTTGAAATGCAGGCGGCAAATAGAAGATATGCATTGCTGTGTTTATGTTAATGCAGTGGTTTGATAAAACAACTACACAATTAGTAGCAATAATATTTGTAATGGATAGTAAAGCAGTAAAAGTAAATTTATACAAAAATTTCTAAGCCAAACCAGCGAGCGTGCAAAACTAGCTGCTTCTTATTTGCCAACTTCATCACCATCAGCTATTCTCCTATTATTCTTCTTCACTAGACTACCTATCATTTTGTCCTTCTTTCTTCCTCATTTTCGTCAAAAATTTTATATCTTTATTTCCTTCTTTTTTCTTTCCTTTGAAATCTTTCTGGGATTAATGGCATTGCATTCGTTGCAGTGGTATACCGAGTTAGTTAGAGGGCATCGCTTGGTTGTGTCTATGAGTCGACGCGACTTTGTGGCGCTGTGCAGTTCCATTTTTGTCGGTTTATTATAGTCAGCAGCGAAAGTAGACGTCTAATTTCAGTTTTGTTACTTTTATTGTGGAACATTTGCAATTAAATCACATTAGTAGCTTTTATGTGATATTCTGCAGCATACTTAGTGGGTAGTTTAAATTGTATTTGTAACAAAAAAGTTTTAATGGATTGCAGATGCAATACTCCTGACAGTAGTAGTCACTTCGAACTTTTCAGTTCCTTAGTAGAAAATGTATACGTTTATAGGACAATATGCTCTCCCAGTAAACAGATATGTTCACCAAAATATTCAAATAAATGAATTATTTATTACTTGTTGCACTTTTGGCTCAGTTTTAGAACTTTGACTAAAGCTTCACCAAGTATGCGACTTTCGTTGGTGGTTAAGTTAACAGTAATTTAGAAATGCACTGTGAATTCGGCCCTTAAAGACGTAAACTTTTTCAACGCGAAATAACGGGTCAAATATTTTAAAGGAGTTGCCCCGCGTATTGCCGATATCAAGGAAATCATATTCTAGTTAGTAACTTTCAAACAAAAAAATTACCAAAATGTGGAAAATAACAGAGGGCGTGTCTGAGTATTTGTTGAATTTCTAATATGTTTTTTGTGCGAAAATTTTATTTAATGCCAAGATTGGATTTTTATATTTGCTATTTGGTTTTCATGAAGAATTCACTAATTTTTCCGATTTCTGTGAAAACGTCTGTGTTTGTCGGTTATTTTAATATTATCAGTATTTAATTTGCCGTTTTGAGATGGGAAACAATAGATATAATGATAAAAAAAAAATAGTTTTAATAACTAACATATCGAGAGTTTATATTCAGTACCCTCTATCTGCAATTTTCATAAAAGCTACTTTGTGATGTTAGAACCCATCTGATCTTAATTCTTACTTTGCAATGTACTAGTCAATTCTTCTGTCAAGCGTTATATAAGGTCAGCATTAATATCAGTTAAGCCTTAGATGGATTTTTATATCAGAATATAATTTTTGTGAAGCGTGCAGATAGAGGGTATTAAATATAAGCAATCGATATATATTTTTTTATTCATGCGAACACTTAAGAAAGCTGCATTAGCCGCCGTAGGCAAGGGTTAAGGTATTTTGCAGAAATAAGGAAATAAAAGGCAATCACTTAGAAACTTGTGGTTTTTAACTATCAACTTAATTAACCATAATAAATTGTTGCCAAAAGTTGGCACTACTCGCACCTTTTGTAAATATCGCGGAGCTCCTGACTTATTCAATGAGCTTATTGTGTTAAGGTATTTAGCTCATAGAAAAATGGCAATACCCTTCGCGAGAGTTTCACAAGAGTGGTTATTTTTTTGTCGCTTCGTTTTCATTTGCTTTGAGAAACCCGTTAACTGTCAACGTTCAAAGAAGGGGAGAAGTTGAATGGATATGATTTCTTCAGTATTATCAGGAAAACTTAATCCGGTCCGGATGATTTGAGTGGTGAAAAGAGTTTAAAGGCTCATTGAGGTTTTTCACTTGTAGTTTTGAACCTTATTGAGTGGAAGAAAGGGAAAAAAAACAGTCCAGCCCCTTCGCGTTGGCATACGTAATGCACATCTACTATGATAAATTTTTCTTTAATACGACTCGTTCCGGATAGATAAATGCAGACTCAAACTATTTTTATAATAAATATGTCATCTGGCTAGATTTCCTATATTTCTCTTACCAGAAATCGATCTCCTTCAACACAATTTCCATTTCCTCGTTGATTCGTTTTTTCGTGTCGCACTTTATTAGTACAGATTTAATTAACCACTTTTAACTGTTTACTCGATAAACATATTTAAATTACACAAATATGTACATACATGGAAGAAATCACTGTGAGAGGTTGAACAAAACTTAAACGTACGAACTATGTCTAAAGACTTCTTCACTCGTTATTTGTGCCATATGTAAATATGTATGTATGTATGTATGTATATTGCTGTAGTGGCGAACAAAGCTTTTTCAGGTCTTTCCAACTGCTGTTTATAAAGGCACTACACTTTCTACCTTCGAAAGAGGTATTTGCACTTCGATTGAGTTGCTTCTCTGCTTACACCGTGCGACAGTAAATTTTACACACAAAAAAAAAATTAATATATTCGCGAAACTTTAAGTAAATTATAGTAAAACTGCGTTTTTCTCTCTGACGTCAAGATTTTCTTAAAAGGACTTTGAAATTTAAAAAATATGATTATAATATGAAAAAATTATTCAAAAAATTCGGTGCAATGTAAAATAACATTAAGGGTATCATATAAAAGAAAAAATTCTGTAGAATTCTAACAGAATAAATTTGTTGGTGCATAAGGACAAATGGAAAATGTCCTTTACAAATTTTGTGCTTAAATATCCTTGAACATTTGCATTATTATTTTTTTAAATTATTGTTTGAGGACAAACACGCACGACCTCATCATCGAATTTCGTCCTTCAAACTTTATTAACTTAAAAAGATAAAATTTATTGAAAGCGCATTTTCAATGCCTATTCGTCCCCGTAAACCAAAAGCTCTATTGTTTTTAAATTCCACAAAATTTCTCTCTCATTTAGTACCCATATTGTAATTCTACATTGCACTGATTTTCTTAAATAATTTTTTGAATTAATCATATCTTTAAAATTTCAAAGTCCTTTGAAAAAAATCCTGACGCCAAAGTGAATAAATAAAAACGCAGTATTACTATATTTTGCCCATAGTCCCGTGAGTGTATCGATTCTTTCGTGTGTTTTGAATTTTTTTGTTTTTGTCGCATGGTGTTTTACTCAACAGCTTTACGGAGCTGTTCAAATTTACATAGCATCATGTCAATGCAAAACGGACTAAAGGGCATGTTTTGGAAAGGGACCTTTCTGTATATTACCTTAATTTTTAATGTCCAGAAAGGCAGAATTTACTTATTGGGCTCTTTAAATAAGTAGATAATACAAAAAGTGTATTTCCGGCAAAACGAACAAAAACAAGTTTATCTTTTTTTATACCCGAGCGCACTTGTGCACAAGGGTATATTAATTTTGTTCACATAACGGTTGTTTGTAACAGCCAAAACGAATCGAGATAGATATAGACAAATGTATACATAAATGATCAGGATGAAAAAAGAAATCGATTAAGCCATGTCTGTCCGTCTGTCCGTCCGTCCGTGTACACGATAACTCGAGCAAAAATTGAGATATCTCAACGAAATTTGGCATGTAGGTTTCCCTTAATCCAAGGTAGGTTGGTATTGAAAATGAGCGAAATCGGACTTTAACCACGCCCACTTCCCATATAACGGTAATTTCCAGAGATACGAAAACTGCGATATTTTAGTAACTACTGAAGATAATTCACTCAAAATTGATATTTACAATAAGTTTTAGACGAAAAATAAGAATATTATAAATTTTTGGAAAATGGGCGTAGCCACGCCCACTTATGGTTACATGTGTATATCTTGGTAACCGCTGCACCAATTTCTTCCAAACTTGGCCTTGGTACAGCATACAAAATCGCCGAAAATTTTTAAAATCGGACAATAACCACGCCCACATCCCATATAACGGTAATTTAGAGAAATACATAATCATCGATAAAACATTAAATATTGAAGCTAATTTATTCAAAATTGATGCTTGCAACAACTCTTTACCAAGAAATACGTTTATGGTAAAATTTTGGAAAATGGGCTTGGCACCGCCCACTTATGATCACATATAAGTATATCGGTAACCGTTCTACCAATTTGTACCAAACTCGGTATGGTTTATGTACTTGCCACGTGTAAGCAAAACGTTGAAAATTATTGAAATCGGACTAAAATAACGGCCCATTCTCATATAACGGTAAATTTAAGAAATGCTTGAAACTTCAATATTTCGAAATTGAAGGACGCTAATTTACTCAAAATTGATACACCTCGGCTTACCATCTAGCGGAAGGTTTCAGAAGGGTGAAAAAACATATATTTAATACTTGCGCCGGGTATTTAATGTTCGGCTCCGCCCGAACTTAGACTTTCTTACTTGTTTATTAATAAAATGTGGTTTTCTGCGGCCGCCGTGGTGTAGTGGTTAGCAGTGCGTGCTTCCACTCCGCAGGGCCTGGGTTCAAGCCCAGGTCAGAGCAACATTGCAAAAAAAATATAGAAAACGCGTATTTTCTTAACAGCGGTCGCCCCTCGACAGGCAAAGGCAAACCTCCGAGTGTATTTCTGCCATGAAAACCCGCTTCTCATAAACATACAATCGCCATTCAGAGTCGGCGTTAAACTATAGGTCCCTCCCCTTTGTGTGACAACATCAAGGCGCACGCCACAAATCCGAGGATAAGCTCGGCCAAACACTAACATATGTATCTAATGTTTTATTATGTGGGTGTCTGTATTTATTGCTTGGTTCGAACCAGGTTTGATTACTGGTCCAAACACATACCTCAAAAACCTAACTTTTCCAAAGCAGTCATTACCCGGTAAGCAATGAAAAAACTTCGAATATCCTTTATCCATGAAACGGCTTCTACAAAAACTATTTGCTGTTCAGAGCGGCCATACAACTCAGATAAAATTTAAGACCATTAAGTTTTTGACAGGTTTCCCCCAATGTACAGTTTAATGATAAACGAATTTAATATTGAGCTGCATTTCGTCCTCTTCCAGATAGTTTCGCATTAATTTTTACATAAAATAAATACACCTCCACATTTATAGATTCACAGCCCGCACGAACTGGTGGGCTCTCGATATCAAGCGGATTCTTTTCGTAGGCGGAAATCACTCGAAGCGAGTATTTAACGTGTAATAGAGCAACATTCGCTCTGTCGATTCGCCTGGAGAAATAGAGGAAGGATACGTAGCAAGAATAATGGCCACTACCGGGTATGAGTGTTTTGGCAGGGACTGGCACGACTCTGATATAAAATAATAAAATGCCAGTTAAGCAGTTAAGCAAACAATAATGCTTGTGGATGTGAGCCTGTATGTATGTATGTGTGTGTTTTTGGAAGCAAGCAACCAAATGCTCGCCCCCATGCATATGTATGTGGGGCGTTCCATACCAAAACGGACGGGATTCACACTTCAGGTGTTTGATTTGGTTCAAATTTTTAGGGTTGATACATAAAGATAAATAATAAATAAATATGAAATTGGAGTTTGATTTATACATTTTTGAAAACTTTACAACACAAAAACAAATCGATTTAATAGTTTTCCAAATATCTCAAGAACGGGGCGCGGAAAAAATTTGAAAGAAAATCACACATAAAAATTCTCTATGAAAAGAAATATTAAACAAAAAAAAACATTTTTCTTGAAAAAATTTTCTCATTCAAATTTTTTGATAAAAAAAAAGTTTTTGGAAATATACCAACTCAAAAAAAATGACAAAAATCACAATGGTATCTCTGAGTATTGCGCAATATTTAAGTATAGTATTATGGGGTGCACTCTACAATAATTTGAGTTATGCATTTTTTTTACAACGAGTACACTACAAATTTAAAATTTTTTTAAATTTTTTTTAGTCTTTTTTCAGTATGCAGTTTTGTAGTCTATTGATTTTTTGTATAATAAAGTGTAGGTTTTAAGCGATTGTAAAACTGGCGTTAATTTTTTTTTTATTTATTTGAAAACGGCTTTGCGCATTTTCTTCCATAAGAAGAAAGTGCAAAAAGCCGTCAGCATAAAAAATAGTAAAAGTCAACGAAATTTTGCAGTAGCTTAAAACTTTTATTATACTAAAACTTAATGGGCTACAAGACTGCATATTAAAAAAAAACAAAATGGAAAAAATTTTTAAATTTGTAATGTACTCGTTTTACCAATCTTTGGTTTAAAAAAAATTCATATCTCAAATTACTGTAGAGTGCACCCCATAATACTTAAATATTGCACATATTTTCAAAAACTAACTTTTATCAAAGAATTTGTATGTAAAAAATTTTACACGAAAAAAAATTTTTAAAATATTTATTTTCATAGGGAATTTGGATATGTGTATGTGTGATTGTTTTTGTTTTTGTGGTGTAACGTTTTTTAAAATTCTTTAATCAAGCTCAAATTTCATATTTATTTATTATTTATGTTTATGCATCAAGCGTTAAAATTTTAAACAAATCAAACACATGAAGTGTGAACCCCGTACGTTTTGGTAGGAACGCCCCATGTACATTTTCAGTCAGCCTGAGGCTCAACTGAGATCTTGGCCACTGGCACTTAACGGCTGCTTCTGCTGTTTTTGTTGTTCCTGAGGATATTGCAGAACTTCCAGTCAGCCTGATTGAGTCCTTATGAATTTTGAACGTATTGAAACGTTGTTATAAATTGAAGTTTTAATGAAATT
>NW_023458561.1:21780523-21789895 GCF_013731165.1 Rhagoletis pomonella
ATGAGATTTTTGATGCTGTTTTTTAACTTTTTTCAAAGATTCGTATAAGAAAAACTTGAATAACTGAACCTAAACTCTTCTGATTTAGACCTAAGAGGTGTCATTGGAAAGGTATTTTCTCACCCTTTTTATTTCTTTGCTCATAAACTTATTCAAAGGATGGAAGAGAAAGGTAGGATGAACGAACGTCATTCAAAGTTGAATTAAGATGTGTTGGTATTCGAAAAAACAAGATGGGACACGAATGACGTTCATTTTTGGCCAGAAATAAAAAGAGTGTGAAAATACCTTTCTACTGAGATCCCATAAGTCTAAATCAGAACGCCTTTGGCCCAGTTATTCAAGTTTTTCGTAAACCAATCTTTGAAAAAAGTAAAAAAACAGCATCAAAAACCTAGTTCTTACGATTCCGTTGAAAAGATTATTAAATATTTTTATGTAGATTTTTTAAGCTTAATCTAATTTGTTATCTGAGGGGACTTTTTTCAAAATTTCATTTTTGGAGGTATTTTCAAATCGGTCCAGCTCGCTTAAATCTTAATAATTTGCCGAAATATTTTGGTGGACGTCTTAGAATATAATAAATTTTGTAATCCCGGCGGAAAAACAGCAACTTTTTTTGGTGATGCAGTCTAATGTACATATGTACATGATTTGTATTTTTAGAAACCGTTATAGAAAACCTTACAAAATTACTAAATGAAAATGTTCGCAACATGGTTGTCCCATCACAAAATGTGCTCTTCTAATTGAAATTTTAATGTAGTGAGCAGGGGTTGCCACTGACGAAAAGAAGTACTTAAAACCCACTTGAAAAAAAATGCTAATAACTGTTTTAATCTATTTAATAAAAACTAGAATTTCGAGTTTTTTGAGTTATTTCCATACAAATTAAAATTTGTTTACGGAACTTTTTATTTAACCAATGATATGATATTTGACATCATACTAATGGCATCTTCTCGGTTTCCTTCAACCTCGCTGCAAAAGCGAAAATGATGAAACTAAAGGCAACAACGAAACGAAACTACAACTGGAGTTATTATAGGCAAATGCAGTTCAATGTTTTTTAGTAAATTTTTTTTTACTTTTTTTTGTAAAAATAAAATTTCCCGCTTTAACCAAAATCATAAAAATCAACGATTAAAGCTATACTGATACTACATTTAGAGGAATTCAACAAATTTGTGCCAAAATTTCGAACTTTTTTCTCTGAATTTTTGAAAAATTTTGGGTATACAGTTTTATTGCCAATTGGAAAATGTTCGTTGATTTAACATTTTTTTGCCACCAAATTTTGTGTTTTTTCTTTTTTAATTTAACAATTGCCATTTATAATTGATTTTTATTTTTTTTTTACGAACAATAATAGTGTGTAATTACATGCCTGGTCATTTTTAATTTTTTTAAAGAATGATTTAAAATATTTATACCATCAAAAGCTCCTCTGGATTCCAATAAAATAATTTTTGAATAGGGCACAAAATGTTCGCCTGTTATCGATGAAGTGTGCATTAAAGCGTTAGAAAATTAGTGCCATTAAGTAAACTATACTTTTAAAAAGAAATTTGTAATCAGCCGTATCATAAGTTTCATTTTCCCCCGAACCTGGCACTTTTCACTTTTGGTTTCCATGTATTTACTATAGGCGGATGAGAAATTTTCGGGTGAAACTCAGGATAAGGCAGAATACGACGCCAACTACGAAAAATAAAGCCAGAACAAAAAATTTTAAAGTTCTCACAAATTCTACCAAAATGAAAACAAATTTACCTTTTTACCAACCCAAATTGTTTCTACCAATTTTGGCAATAATTTACCAAAGTGGCAACCCTGGTAGTGGCCGCAAATTTGGTGTTTAGTTGATTGCAGTTTGCACTACAATGCCCGAATTTCTTTTGCATAAGTGTATGTACATTTAATACTTTAAAACGCTTTTGCAGTTAAACGAGGTTTATTAAATTTTTAAGCGCACGACATCAAAATATATTAAAGCTTGCTGTGCATAGTTGAAAAAATAAACTTTTGCCATCATCAACGTTCTGCTCCAAACAAAACATCATAACAAATTTAGCGGAAATTTTAAAGCGTTGGCTCTTTTTTCCTGCTAGCCAAACAATAGTTGTGTCAATGGCAATGGTTGTGTAGTATGAAAAAGGAAACGCTTTCAACGCGTCGGGCTGAAACGTCAATTGCCATTTCAGATTTTTGCTTTTGATTAATGCCAAATGTTTGCATTTGTGTGAAAGGAAAATTAAAAATATGTAAACACATACATATGTTCATAAAAATGTGATATGGCTAAAACAATGATGGCGAAACCGCCACTAAGTCATTAGCTCGCAAACTACCATAATCCAGTAAATTAAAAAATCCAAAAAAGAGGATTTAAAATTGTCAATCAGTTATTCTTCTCAAATTAATATAAATTACACCGTGCGACAAAAGCCAAAAATGTTTCAAACAGCAAAAAAATCAGTATATTCACAAAACTAGGAGCCAAATATAGTATAATTGCATTTTTAAATGATTCGGTGAATTGTAGAGTAACAATATGGGTATCAATTAAAAGGAAAAATTGTATAGAATTGAAAAGGAATGCAATTTTTTGGTGCACCAGGACAAATAAGTGTTGAAAATATCTTTTTAAAATTTTATCCTTGGATATCCTTGGAAATTTCCAATATTTATGTTTGAAAAAAATATATGCCGAGGAGTAATAGGTAAATTTACCACATCCTCGAAATTTGTCCTTCTAACTTTATTAGTTTTAGATAAAAAAAATGCACACTTTTCTTTGTAAGATATTGATAGTTACAATATACATACATAAATTAAGATGCTGGAATTATTGCACTGTACAGCACTCGGCTGGGTATTGGACCAAACCAATATTTTTTAAGAGATTGAGTCATAGGTAAAAAGTAATTTCTCCGTTTTTCGAAATTAGCCTCCGAAAACGAGATAAGGGCCTTCGAAGCTCAAAAAGAAACTTTGGTAAAAAATTATTTTTTATTTTTAAGTAGATATATGTAAATAACCAAAAATCAAAAATATAGCCGTAGTCCGGTTTTTTCTCAAAAAATCCTTATATTTCAAACAATTTTGAACTGATTTTAGAAAGATTGTTATCGTAATAAACGCGATTAAGCCCCCTTCTTTCTGATATGCATTTGAAAACTAAAGAAAAAAACATTAAATAGGAAAAATACCTCGCTAAAAAAAAATAAAATATATTTAAAACAAAAAAATTTATAACCGATTTTTAAAAAATTGATATCGTTGTAAACGCAATCAAACCTTCTTTATTCTTATATGCGTATTTGTATACTTCGTATATAAGAATTTTAGCAAAAACATTTAAAAGGAAGAAATACAAAAACCGATTTTTAAAAATTTGTAATCATTGTAAAGGCGATTAAATCCCGTTTCTTCAGGTATGCGTATTTATATACTTCGTATATAAAAATTTAAGAAAAACACTTAAAATCGAAAAATACCTTGTTGTTATAAAAAAATATATATTTTAAACAAAAAATAAATAAAAAACTGATTTTATAAAAAACGGTATCGTTGTCAAGGATACGGAAAAACTTATACTTTCTTAAATCCATTCTATTTATATACACAAAAAAAATGTAACACTTTTTTCTTTATATAAACCACTGCCCCCATAGGTGAAAGGCTGGCTACACCCTTGTATACAAAATAGTTAAAGTATTAAACCCCCCACCATACGGTCAGTTTGTTCTTTTAAAGCGCATATATATGTACATGGTTCCATAATAATGATTCCAGTATCTTCATTTATCTGTATTGTAACTATCAGTATCTTATAAAGAGAAGTGTAAAATTTTTATATCTAGTCCTTGGCATATATTTATTCAAAAATAAATATTGGAAGTTTCCAAGTATATTTAAGAATAAAGTTTTAAAAGGACATTTTCCACATTTATTCATTCTGATGCACCAAAATTTTTTTTTTTATAATTCTAAATAATTTTCCCTTTTAATTGATGATGATTGTTGCTGTTGTTGTTGTTGTGTGCACCAAATCTTTTAAATCATTTTTTTGTGTCAGAGAGAAAAACAAAAAACGCAGTTTTACTATATTCGGCTCGCAGTTTTGTAAATATATTGATTTTGTCGTGTGTTAAATTAACTGTCGCACGGTGTTATTAGCAATGAAGACGATAACGAAAGGCAAAGCATGTCGTCTGTATAATAAAGTTGTAACTAATTGGTATTTAGCTTTTTGACTTTACCATGAATTGGTCTCAACAATATTGACTACAAAATTTTGTAAAGTTGACCATACCACAAACAACATTTCATAACTACTGGTACAGTTTCAAACCATTGAAGTCGAAAGAATCGACTGAGCTAAAGTAGACTTGCGATAAACTTTTGCAAGTCAACGTCAAACGCAAAATATTCTTATAAAATTTCGAAAAGCTCCAAAACGGCAAAGCATTTGAGTATATATTGTTAATGCCTACAATGGGAAAAGAAAAATTGGTGACGTGCAATAATATCAATGGAATTAATGTCAGTTGCGAAATAATGTCAGAAGAATTGTGGAAATAATGTCATTGACATTAATACACAATTGAAAAGTGAATTAACGGCATAAATTTTAAAAATCCTGCAAATCACGGACACTATTCCTTATCGTCCATAGAGATTTATATTATCTTTTCGAAAGCGCACTAAAATCAATGGACGAAATTGCTCGATCAAAAAATATTGCCAAAATATACTTCTAACATACTATATACTCGGGCTATTCGCGATCCGGTGCAAATGGCCTAGCATCATTGCATTGCAAATTTGTATTGCAAATTATTTACAATACACAAACAAAATACACGCATTTGCATTTGTCATGGCTTGACAAATTTGCAATACCGAAAATCCATAGCATAAAAATGCTATGCATTGCAACTCTGGTTGACATTTCTATCAGCTGATTAAAAAAGTTTTGCCATAACAGTTTAATAAAGGTCGCTCACAATCCATGGCATATTTCTGCAATTGCATAAATTTGTGAGCTCTTATGCACCGAATCGCGAATAGCCCTACTGTGAACATAGTATACAGCTTTAAAAGTGCATAACACCACGCCGCACAGTGACCCAATTTGCTCTAGTAGGGTAATTTAATTATTATATTAAGAACTAAGATAGATAGCGGGATGAAATTCTGTAAAAACTATTTTTGAACTCCGAACAGCGATTGTATTTTTATTTGAAGCAGTTTTTCATGGCAGAAATACACTCAAAGTTTTGCCAATGCCTGCCGTGGGACAAGCGCTGTTAAAAAAGCATTTTATTTATTTTTTTATGTTTTGATGTTGGGTTGAACCGGGCTTGAATCCACCCTGCGGTATGGTATCGCGCACTGCTAACCACTACCAAAACCACTGCCAAAAACTATTAACAAATAAATTGTGTATTAGTTAAATGTAATTATATAGCTCATCTTTTAAGAATGGCTGAACAGAACCTTCTTTATTTATTAACGAGACAAATCTGATTTCCAGGTGGAGGTGGACATCAGTTACTGCCAAAATTTACATTTAAGCTTCGATTTTGTGGTGCCTTTCACTTATTACTTCAAAACAGCTTTTTCAGCATGCTGGCGCCATTAAGTGTTGTTCTTGTGGTCTGATTGTACCAGCTGCTGGTGTCACATCAAAAACGATTCCAAAATTTTATGATTAAATATACCAGCATGCTGGTGTCCTGAATGGTGAATTTTTTTATGTAAAAAGTATTTTACCGGAAATTTCTTGCACTAACTACATGAGTCAAAGCCATGTTTGTGGAGAAATTACGAAGTTTCGGCTCTAATCATTTCGGTCTATGCTGGACCTCATTTGTAAAGAAATAAATATTGTACCAGCCTGCTGGTATGTTATGTGCTTCAAGCCTTATGGTACAATCACTTGATGGTGTCAGCAAGCCCTTTGATATGTATGTATATGTAAGTAAAAAATTGTAGCCCTTTTTAAAATGAATTTGGCTACCACTAAAAAATGATTCGCGGCATCACTGCTCTCAACAATTAATGCCCTTAACGACATTCTTTCACAACTACCGAGTTCTTATGAGAAGCAAATGTAAACCCATACATATATACGAGTATATCGTCGCTTAAATAACAAAACCGCGTATGTGAGGTTGCATAAATTATTTCCTAGAGAAACAGTCATATTTCAAAGTGGTTCTCTTTTTTATGAAGCAATCGCATTTCTGGCTGGTATATTTCAGGACGAATGGATAAGTATTGAGCCAAGAGCTTGTGTGAGCAAATCCAATTTTTGGCAGCCAATGTCAGTTACGCGGTTTTGCAGAATGAATATACGCGGTTTTGTACTTTACATACATACATACATATATGCACATAAATACGACCTCAAGTGAAATTGCATTGTCTTAGTGCTTGAAAACAATCAGCAGTGCTTGAAGGTAAATTGCACTTTTACCACCACCACCAGTGGTGCTCCCAGCAATCCAAAAGGCTTTCCATCCGTTGTATAGCCGTATACGACCATGCATTCGCGTCCACAAATCGGGTTGTTTGCTTGCTGGCACGTGCATTGGGTATGCCTAATGTGACCAACCGTTTCAATTTGCTTATTGCAAGAAAAGGTCGGTGAATACCGCCCTGCACACATTGGTAAAGTGGTCAGAGGAAGCCTTCACGCATGAATATTATCCAGTAGGGACCTTCTTCGATATCGAGGGGCCTTCAACAATGTCATTCCAGAGGCATTAGTCAAGTATATTCATAATCTGCGGGTTGAAACCAACCTAATAAGCTTACTTCGTGACAGAACCACCGCGGCGGAGTAGGGGAGCGTCTTCACTCAGTGCAAAGTCAATCGGAGCACTCTACATTAGGAGTTCTCTTTCCCATGCTCTGGATTGCAGTTGCAAACGACCTTCTAGTGGAACTGGAAAAAGTGGGCTGTCGGGTGATCGGCTATGTAGATGATGTGGAACTTTTGGTTAAGGGACGATTTCTATACATCCTTTTTGATCTGGCTCAACCTAAAATAGGTAACTAGGTGGGCGATCCATGGCGGCTGTCGTAGAAGCCTAACATTGAGGAAAGGGTAGGAAAAGTGTCGGTTACCTTGTACTGCTGCAGGGGAGCTATCGGTAAAAGGTGGGGTCTCTCGCCCAAATTAATTCATTAGCTCTAGGAAATCAGATTTATGCCTATATTGTTTCACGGAGCCCTTGTCTGGTGCAACTCACTAGAAAAGAATACACTTATAAAACAGGAATTTGCGTAGCATTAGGAACCACACCTACACTGGCGCTTAACATACATATGTTGAACACGACGCCTGCGGATATTGCAGACAGAATTGTCGCAGCACAAACTGCTATTAGGCCAAGGGAAACCAGGTCCTTTTATGACATAAAAAAGGTAAAGAAGACGTTTCTCTGCTGCAGAAAATGTTTTTATAGGGCACTTTAAAAAACGTTACCTCCCAAGGGCTAGTGGTGGGGGTTCTGACAGGCCATTGTGCGATTGGTAAGCTGTCAAGAGGTATCATCTCCACTTTCTTTTTGTTAGACTGTCTAACCTTCGCGAGGCTAAGATGGAAGCATTTTGGCTCGCACTTCTGAACAAACACTGAGCTCTAAGGGATCGAAATTTGGCAATCGGTTCGCGGCGTTAACTTAACCCAAACTAAACTGTACTTTTTTGAGCTATGAAATAGTTGGTCACAGTAGGTATGCCCTGTATGCCTTAAACGCGCCATGTTGCACCACGTAATCCAAGCAATATTAAATTTCGACAAGCGACTATATAGTGTGCGAAACATAATAACAACAATGTACATACATAGTCGAACATTCATAGGTACATAACTGGTAAATATACATATATAGTAAAATGTGTTGTCATTGGATTTTCTGTGCACTCTAAACGGAAGAACTGCGTACACTGCATGGAGGTTGGCTCTATCGTCACGTTTGTGTGGGTGTGTGTATCTATATTTGTGTTCCGGAGTGAGTATGTTAAGCCGTGTTTTCCGCCACTTGTCGACACTTTTCTAATTAAATTGAATTAAATATGCTGTGTTGTCCGTGTGCGTGCATAACGTAGAGGCATTTTGTCTGTCCATATCGCGCATCCAATCACTTTAAATTCTACATAAAAAGTGCTACGATGCAACTTGAACAACGAAAATTCACTTACTTACCGACACTTGAATATAGGAGTTATTTTCTTGGCTGTCAGCTTATTTCGATTTTTGCTGTCAATACTATTCCTAACTTCCGCAGTCGTCTTAAATTGAAATTATTAAATTCTCTAATGTCACATGCTCACAAAGCGGAATCTGTGTTTAAATAACTTTCTATTTTGAATTAATTGACTACAAGATAATATTATAGAAAGGAAGGAAAATATTTCGTATTAACCTTTTTCAGGTATTTGGTCCAACTTATCCAAATCGAAAATAGCGTAAATACGTACTTAAGTACATACAAGCAATTAATCGATGTAAAGAAATTTCAAAAACAATTAGAGAGTTCACAAAGTGCTGTATGTGTCGTATTTTCGCATGTATGTAAAAAAGCTAGATACATAAATGCTTAGATTATGCTTAAATTATGTTTTATTGTTCTCTCGATTTTTATTTCGCCAACGTAAGAAATGAAATAATTAAACCATACTTAGTATCTTGACAAAGATATGACACTTTTGTTGCATTAATCAGCATGCCATATGTATTTAAAATCAGTTAACTTAATGTAGGAATACCTTGATTATTTATTGCAAATCATATCTCAAAGCCATCAGACATTTTTTTTATCCCCCAAGTGTAGTAGGTAAATATTTGCTGTTAGTGACTTTGCTTATCGTCACTGATTTAAAATTCATACAATTTATTTTAGCCATATCGCTTATGTACGTTTAGCCTTCATCATATTTGTATTTGCAAATAATTTATGTTCATCAATACATCAACATAAACCGATTTGTCTTTAAATAAAATTGATGCTGTTTATATTGGAATCATGCTCCTACAATTTTAAACTCTCATATATTTTTATTGAACCTTGGGAAATATTCATTTCAATGCCAGCCAGTGTCAGTGTGGTATCTATATAAATAAACGAATAGCTGAACACTAACTTTTATTTCGCTAATATAATGTGCCAAGCACTGGTACACAAACGGCTCGTCAACTTTAGAAGGTATAGGGATAGAAATCTTGGAACCCAGAATCAGGATCTCTGTTCCTATGGGTAAATATCTATAGATTTCAAAAATGAATTGGTAGGCTAAGGAGGATCTAAGAATATCAGCAGGCATTATTTCCGGACACTGTAGAATTTCCCGTTT
>NW_023458561.1:21789995-21814052 GCF_013731165.1 Rhagoletis pomonella
TTCCACACTCCACTGTATCTGCGTTATCTGTAGCTGTCTGCTTTCTTGATTGCCTGTTCATATAACAGTTACACATTTTCTCTCAATGTCTCCTTTTTCATTTTTCAAAACATAATAGATTTATTTCTATGGCGTTTTACTGGAAATTTGAAACGTAACCTCTGGGGTTAAGTACAGATGTGGTATGTGCTCAGCACAATATACTCTTACATACATACATATGTAGATATCAGAAGTGAAAGAGAAGAAAACATAGAAAGTAAATGAATGCCAGGAAAATTGGGTGAAAGGTGCATGTATGTGACGTTGATCGAGCGGAAGGTCACAGGGTTGAAATTGACAGTTCAGGATTATAAATTGCGTATAGGAAAATCAATAATGTCATTTATTTAAGTATTTGTCCTGAGTTACAAGGAGATTTAAAACGTTTTAAAGTCAGTGATTATCAATTTTAACTTCATAGATAATTAGTTGTATCGCAGTTTTTTAATCTATTGCAAAAATTGCGGTGTATTTTCGAAAGACATCTAAGGATCATATAACCTTTTGTTCGGATACTCCAGGTGCATATCTCTGAAATGGGACTTTATTTGACTAGCGAGGGTGGTCGAGTTTAGGAGGGGTGAGGCTTTTGTGGTCCATACATTGGACATGGTTTCTATGCTGCAGTAGCCACGCTCAGTGCACAAACAACTGCTGTTAGGGTTTTTAACGATGTACTTATATAAAGCTACGGGTTTCTCCAAGAAAAATGGCAACCTGTAGTCCCATCTTACGGTGACGCCTCAGTGAATTCATAAACCGAATACATCGGAGTGGTCCCAAGCTTCCTTGTGACTACCGAATTTCTCACACAGATTGGTCTCATTGCCCAGAGTGCGCGACCACCGACATAATAATAACAATTTAATACCTATATATATGTACATATGTAAGTAGTTAAGCAACCGTAACTTCACACTAAAAAACCCCTTTAAAACACCTCATTAGCCAATATTTACAAGCATATACTAAAAGCCAACCGACTACCACTGCGTATACGTAACCTAAGTACATAAGCACTACGTTTTACAAACTTATGTTGATTTGTACATAAATGCATAGGTATGTATGTGCACATACTAGCACACATGAAACTTAGCGCAGCATTTAAAAAAATTTCCAACAAAAATATTCATGCAATGCAACCGAGAGTGTATGTAAATGTATGCAGCAATAGTTTTAGTCAATAGCAAAACGATGCTTCTGCATTACCAATGCAACTTAAACCTAAGTAAACTAATATTCATACAAATTCAAGTTACATAAAAAGACCGAGGGAAAGGCCCTCACAGCTAAAATAAATATTCGCGTTCAATTACACGTGTGACCTAATTTTCGACATAATATTTGCCATATCGCTTCGTTCTCCACAAACACTGTGCTACTGTGTCCTCAAAATGTCAATAGCATGCGAACGCTCACATGCTTTACATTTTTACCCTTTTTAACTTTCGCTTGGCTTAGGGTTAAGACAGAGAATGCGAGAAGTTGTCTGATTAGAAAGTGACAAACCCGCCTTTTTGTTTAACCAGAAATCATTCACACACTCACAGAACTAATGACAAAAAGGACAGCTTAGCTCGCAGCAAATAAAATTTATTTTATTTTTTTTCTGGGATATCAATCAAATCCAAGGCGATTAGGCTATTAATGAAATTTTAGTTAGCGCGAACCTAACCTTTTTTCTTTAAGAGTAACTGGGTGGTTATTACGACGGGTGGTAATGCAATCGCTTTCTTCATTTGCATCCCTTTCTTAACTGTCGTTTTCCCAAGCGATCCTTTTCGATGCCTTTCAACATTTCGTTTTGCAGTTATCTCTTTAATACATACTTAATTACGTATTTAAAGTAATAGCAATAAATACTGGCAGCATATTTGCTCTAAATTATAGAGACACACTAGTAAACTTCAAATTACGACAAACCCTTCTCAAATGGCTTCGGAATTCTTATGCTTGTATTTATTTCATCTTGTAGTTTCATACGTACTTATATCTTGGGAGTTGAGTGTCGCACACAAACACATGCCGTGGTAAGTCGAAAACACGCACAATCAGATTAGTTACGGCGTCATATATTTTCCCCATAATTTATTGTTTGTCGCTGCCATCCGCATAAGCTAATTGTACGGAAACTCATTTATCAAATTATAAAACCACAGAAGATTTAAATTTGACAAGCAATCGAGGACTTGCAGCAACGAAAAGGGCGGCTCACGAAAGCGTGTGCGATTTTTGACAGCCACGAAAATGTATTTGTTCTTTTGTAAGAATGTAAATTTCCTTATTAAGCACATGCATTTTGGGAATCGGTTTCTCATTCTGCATTACAATATAAACCACTTAGCATTCGCCTTCCTCAGTAAAATGATTGCATTCCTTGAGCCCAAGCGTAAACCGAATTTACATTAAAAATTTATATCTACTAACTCTAAATTCATGAAAATGGTTTAAATAATTTTTTGTTGGTGTGGCGCTACTTTATTTTCACCCGTAACCTTCAACTATAGTTTCAATTGACTCATAAGAACCTGGTTCTTAGAGCTCTATCTGACTTTTCAATGCTTTCCCAATTTTCTAAATCGTTTTAAGCAAAATATTGTAGCAATTCTTATTACTAATTAAACAAAGGGGTAAAGTGTGAATCGAATAACAAATTACTTGCCTGGGCCTATTTCCAGTGACAGTGACAATTTTGTCATAACAGGCATTTTCCGTATTGCCAGTGACGATGCGATAGTTTTTTGGGAGTTATGTTTCATAAAAACTTTTGTCAACCCAGTTCCATAAAAAATTGCATTAAGAAATGACAAAATTGTCGCCGGTCATATTAAATTTATAACTGCTTCATATATAATACATATTTGCACTTGCATTATTTTAGATTTTAAAAATATTCAAATTATTGAAATGCGAGCAATTATAATATGAATTCGCCTGGGAAAACTTTCCCACGGAACTATTTAGATTTGTCGCTTTCCAAAAATTGTTACATTTTCCTACAGGCATCTATGAAATAGGTAAAATATCGCCGACAATTCTACCTTTACACCCTACACACCTTTATGAAATAGGCCCCTAGTCGGCATGTTTCTTGCTTTAATTATTATGGAAGCTTTCATTGAACTCAGAGAAGATTTTTTGAGAATAATTTTTGTGTGGCGTCACTCTGGTGCATTTGCAAGAGACAAATGCCAAAACGCGAGCAAGAGTGGAAAAAGAAGAATAAATTTTCCAAGAAAAACGTAAAAGAGTGGCGGTACCGAGATTGGCGCCACCTTTGTTCTCTACATCGTGCACTCTAACAGCAGTTTTTAGAAATAAGGAAAGCGACGAGAACGTGCGCGTGGTATGCAAATTCGATTTCTCCTGTACTTGCTAAATTTGGTTTGATATGTGTTCTGACTAATAGCTTTAACTCCCGACAGGTAAGTTTCAAAGATATGGTGTGTTTTTTAGATATAAACAATATTCATTCTTATTCTTTCATATTTGACAAGAAATATTTATAGGGCAGTACCCGATGGAACACATTTTTCACTTTTAATACCCTAAACGAATTTCATAATTTTAAAACTCTACACTGAGGAGAGAGTTTAGTTACGTAAACTAAATATGTTTTCAACATCACATGATTTGGTTATAAATAGTTACAATATTTGGTTGGAATTACCAAATCTCGTGTAGAGAGAAATATGTTTAGCTTTTTACTTTTCAATTAAGGCTAGTTACGCAGGCCTCTAAAACCTTAGAGAAAAAAATTACAACCAATACTTCTCACAATCGAATAAACCATGTCTTGAAGATGGATATAAATAAATATATCGAGTCGTGGAATGCCAGCCGAAAGTGCAGTACCCGAATTTCATAGCATTTACAATAGTTTTTTTTTACTAATATTCAACGTCAACAATACCGGCAGCTTCTTTGTCGAAATCATTCCAAAACGTGTTTACATTTAATTACATCCTTCATTTTAGATGACTTTCGCTTCAAATGATTGTAGGTAAGTCGTAAACAAAATGCATTCAATAGTTCTCCGGCTAGTCTTCAATTTTCACCTTAGCGCCAAAACTTTGTCAGAGTACTTAAATCACAATTAGAAGCGAGCACAAGTAAATAATTACAAACAACCTTCGATGATTGTTTCACAAATAAGTGGAAATCTATACAAGATGACCAAAATGTAGGAAAGCGTCACATAAGGGTAAGCGAACACAATGCGAATAATGAAAATCACAAAAGTTAATAAACAAGCAAACAACAAGTGGGTTTGTTGTTTAAGTTAGTTTGCAAAAGCGTCGAGAGAGAATAAATTGTTAAACATTTTAGAATGAAGTCGTTTGCAAAGGGCAAATATTGCAACATCCAAGGTACTTTCTTTAGGCGTAGGGCAACTTTTGGAAGTAGGCAATTTCTGTCGACCTTTAATAACTATTCAGCACCATGTCGTCGATCCTATCATTGGTTACACTTGGACATCCTCATTGTTGCTGCTTTCATTAAAATTCCCACTTTCATTTCATCAAACTTGGACTAAGTATTTCATTTGGCCCACTCATTCACTTATTTATTTATTAATTTAGTTTTCCATTTGCTTATGAATTCGCTCTACTGATTTCGATATATCTTTTGTAGCTATGTTGGCGTCACATTTTGTGGCGCACATTCTAGGCTAACGCCAATGCAGAATTCTGCAAGTAAGAGCGTTATTATGTGGTTCGCTGTATATGCTCCAGGTAATTCATGGGAAGGCTTTACGGCTCAGTTACATTGAGAAACGAGTTAGCTAAATTTATATTTCTCAGCACGTGATATGGTAGCTGTAACCAAATAATGTAACTATTACAAAATCACGTTTGAGGGAAACTGACGTAACTAATTTTTTTGCTCAGTGTATGCACACTTATCATTGCACTAGTGAGACAAGCATCGCTTATAAAATATTCTCGCGGATTAACTTCACGTCATACAAATAGTCCCAACAACACATTTTCCACTATTAAAGCTCAGTTAGTATAGGCTTAATTTACGTCACTTAACTTAATTTAATACCTTAGCCAATCTGTTACAAAGAACCTGTAGATCTTATATTCATAAGCTAAGTTACATAAATTGAGGCGGTGAGAGAATTAGGTCTGTCAAATTTTAGTTTTTGTGGTTTTTAAAAATAAATGTATGTAATAGGGCTGTGAGATTAATTGATTACTCAAAATTTTAATTAATAACGTAAATAACTCAATTATTCGATTAATTGGAAATTATGATTACTCAAAAGTTCAACCAAAAACAAAAATATTTGATTAATTTGCTTTATGATTAATCAACATTTCGAGTAAAATGAGTAATCAACATTTCAACTCTTTACATATGTATAAAGAGTTAAAGTTCCTTGATACTTTGAAAACAACGTGTCTGTTTTCAAAAATGCAAAATAATTTTTTTGAGTAATCATATTTCAAGTAACTCGATTAATCATCGTTTTGAGTAATCAAAATCTTGATTGCTCGAGTAATTGATTAACCGAATAATTGATTAACCAACTTGTATGTATGTACATTTTTTTCACAGAATTTTTTTGACAGAAGTCAAACAGCTGAATTAGAGAATACAAAAACAAAATATTTTATCATCAGTAATCATTAACAATTTCCTACGGTGAGTTAAGTTAAGTATAGGCTAACTGAGCTTTTAAAAGTTCATTTCTTCCTCGCTCTCACTTTTTAATCGGGTGTCATCGCATTTGGCTATAAATGAAAAAGTCAACAGAATTCTGTCACCTGCGCTTTTGGTAATCGCTTATACGCATAGCTCATATAAAGTGTCAACTTTAACGTCTTACCATGTTAAGGCTACTAAGTCTGCATATTTCAGCAATTACGTTATCAAAATTTATTTTGTCTTCTTGCTAAGTTGTTTGATAAGAACTGATTTCACATTTATTTGCATACCACCATTTTGCGTGTCGCCATTCAACTTACATATTTGCATTGATTTTACAATCGTTTTCGTTTCGAAATTTTTACATTGGTATCTTGGCATTCACAATCTCAATCTTGTAGCATGGCATTACATTTAAATTACATATTTTTTCCAAGGTATAGGGTGAGATTTATATATGTGTATATCAGTGAGTAATAAGTTTTGTATGTATATTTATAACTTCACTTCACATATTTGTCCGATAACCTGCAGGTTTTGATTTCAAGCTTCCCTCATGGTGAAAAGTTTTCAAGTCCCCTGGACCGGATGGAATTGTTTCTGCACAGCTGCAAAAGTCCGTGGAGGTCTCGGGTCGCCCGCTCACTACTATTTATGCTAGCTGCATGGATAAGGGGTACATCCCGAGAACTCGAAGGAATGTGAAGGTTACATTTATTCCCAAGTCAGGAATAGGCTCTCACGTATCTCCGAAGGGTCTTAGGCCAATCAGCCTCTCTTTCTTCCTACTGTAGACCGATGGAGACTGATTGAGCTATATATAAAAAATAGGATTTCCCGAAGGTGATTGAGCCTCACATAGCTTGCTTACCCGAAGTGTAGATCTGTGGTACTTGCCTCGTATACCTTTGTCAATGTTGTTGTGGAGTCTATCAAAAATTAAGGTTTCGCTGTTGGCGCCCTTCTTAATATCGAGGGGTTTTTAATAATGTGATATCGGGGGCGATAGTAAAAGCCTTGACTAACCTTGGAGTCGGGAACTACTGGCTAGGCTCATCTCTGCAATAGAACTGATACGGCAAAATTGGGTAACGCATCTGCCTAGCATAGAGTGTTCAGAAGTACTCCGCAGGTAGGTGTTTTTTCACACTTACTCTGGATCGTCGGGTGGACTGTTTGTGACGGGAGATATACCCTTAGATTTACCAACAAGAGTTTTTATGTAGATACATGCAAGTTAAGTCGTGAGTCCCATGCCAA
The DNA here is from genome assembly GCF_013731165.1 of Rhagoletis pomonella. Classification (NCBI taxonomy): domain Eukaryota; kingdom Metazoa; phylum Arthropoda; class Insecta; order Diptera; family Tephritidae; genus Rhagoletis; species Rhagoletis pomonella. The sequence goes on from NW_023458561.1 coordinate 21,796,959, forward strand.
CCAACATTCCACGTAAGCATCACAGCGCTAATATAAGAATTTACAGCACTTGAATTTTTATAGTTTAAATGAAGACAAACGATTCTTCGGAATTGAATGAAATACTTAAAATAATAGAAATACAAGCTTCAGCTGCAGCTGCGGCAACATGACACTTGTTAGTTTGTAAAAATATAATAGGAAAAGAAGCAAAACGGTAGCTACTGCTGTTTTGTTAAATTCCTAGGAATTATGCAAATAGCTTTAACAAATTTGTAATCACTCTGTACTCTATTGGCTGCTGCCTTTACCTTAACTTCATAGGCATTAGGTCAATACATTTTATAATTTTTACTTGAACGCATCGGATTCGCCTTTATATTCTATTTATGTTTGTATTAAAACTAAGAATTTTTGTAAAACATTTGAGAGTATTTTGAAATACAATAAAGAATCAGATCTTCTCCAGCATCCAAGAAATAAAGTCGTTTTTAATTTAACTCTCATTAAGACAGCCACCGTAACTAAGCAAAGCAGATACCAAGTCTGCCGCCGTAAATAAGTTGAGCAGCAAAACGAGTTGCATAATGCAATGCGACAAAATGATAAGACCAGTAAAGAAAAGTAAAACTTTATTTTAATTTCAGCAGCAAATTTATTCTCATTTATGCAGTTTTCAATACTTTCAATTGTTTTATATATTTGATTTGGTATGTTAACTAGTAGATCTTACAGGGTGTAAGAAGCCACTTTGCGCCAATTGTTTCAAACTGCCACTTTTATTTTCTCAATGGGTCTGTACAGATTATATTCAGCATACACCTAACGTAAAAGTAGTCCTTATAAGTTATTCATAAAATTTACATCGGCAGTTCGATCTATAACAGAAACCACATAAATAATAATTTTAAAGCTTGTAAAAAATTTAAACTTCTTATTCCAAACTTTTAGAAGTCGCTAAAAGGTACCGCTAATACTGGAAATTGGAAAATTTTCTACAAATTCTGGATTATATTTTGAAATTTTTAAAATCATTTTTTAAGTTTGATTAGGTTTAGTGAATATTGTGCAAAATTTTAAACTTTTTTTATATACATAAATAGTTTATGTTACACATCAAACTACAAGTATATTTCAAGTGAAAATTATTAAAAATAAACAAATAAACGTAAGTTATTTTACACGCAGCTATATGTGTGTCGGCAGTGCGCGCTTCCACTCCACAATGCCTGGGTTCAAACCCTGGTCAAAGCAACATCGCAAAAATATAGAAAAAAGGGTTTTTGTTAACAGCGGTCGTCCCTCGGCAGGCAATGGCAAACCTCCGAGTGTATTTCTGCCATGAAAAACAGCTTCTCATAAAAATACAATCGCCGTTCGGAGTCGGCGTAAAACTGTAGGTCCCTCCGCTTTGTGTGACAACATCAAGGCGCACGCCACAAATCGGAGGAGAAGCTCGGCCAAACACTAACATATGTGTAAGCGCCAATCTATTATTATTATTATTATTATTATATGTGTGTTTATTTGGTATTTGCCATATTCGAACCGTATAGCGGTTTATAGATACTCGTGAACCGGTTCTTGTAGCGGTAAACATTTTTTCCTAGCTGGTTGGAACCACTGAACCGAACCTCTTTGATTTTTGAAAAGGTTTGCAGCCCTGCTTGCACTTGCCACTAAGTGGAAGCAACCAGTATATACCAGCTCATGAAGTGGGCTTAATTCATTGAGCTATTAGAACGATGAGATTCGGAAACAAGAATAAAAACTAATACTGCCAAGTTAGCCCGCGAGTGATCGCGGGTTAAGAGAATATTTTGTTTATATATCAAGCTTTTTAAAGCGCTTAAAATCATTTTTTATACGTGAGTATTTTTGCCAGCTCTCTCGATTCTTTAAAATTGGCGTTTCACGGGAAAAGTAGCTTCTTAAAATTTGAATGGAAGGGATGGCTCCTTTAATTGATTTTATGACTTGAAAAATATGTTAATTAAGAAAAAATATTTACTAATTTATAATTTGTGATGAACGCTTTTATGAAAGAAAAAAGCATTAAAAACGCGTTACAGGAGTAATTACATTCAATGTATCTTTTAGTTTGAATACGAGTCAATTATGGGCCTCTTGAATCACAAACTCTTTCGATAGTTCTGCCTACATTAGAAAATGTTAAAATTGAGGCATAGAAGTTGTGCGATAGCATTAAATGTAATTAAACCTAAAGATATAACAGTAAATGCTCAACAACTTAATTACGTTTAAAAACGGTTTCACCTATGCTCACTTCGCTACCCAAGCGCTACAAAAAGCAAAACGTTTGCAAAAGTGGTAGAAACCCATTAAAAATGTATAACAAAATGAATTCAAAACAAACACAAACCAAAGCATGAGCTATGCAGAAGGACACCCAACTATGCAAATACATACCAAAATACATATAGAAAGGAACACTAAGCTTAGTAGTCATCACACTGGCAAAATACGACCAGTATGCTCGTAGGCTTGCAGCATATGCCATGTTAGCCGACATACACCTCTACATACAACAAATTCAGACCCTTTTCAAATTTCCTACTCAGTGAGAATAGTTTGAATTTAAGTGCAGTCAGCGCGGTTAGAAAACTTACGCGACAAATTGTCGCACATAGGGGTATATCAACTTTCTAAGCGAAAAAAAATTTTTCGTGTGCTTTTATCGATTCAACGCTATGTTATTTAATGAAATAAATGTATTCAGAGGATAAGGGCACAATAGCCAGGATACCGCAGTGCACACCTCAACTAATATCTATTCATAGGAAAAGAGACTAATATTTACAAAAAAAATAATTATTATTAAAAATAAATAATAACGTTTATTGAGCCTGCGCCCGTTTAGTATGAAAAATGTTGTGGAAAAACTCCAGCAACTCCGGCGTTCATCGCAAAGACGCCGTGAATGTCCTGTGTTACGATTGACCCAAAGGATATAATTTTCCAATATTATTATGCGCTTAAGCTTTTAAGGTACTTCATTTAAAATACGTATGTATATGTATGTATATATATTACATTTCAGTAGGACAATGATACGCACCCATTTTGAAATTGCCACCAACTATACTATAAAGCTTCTAGAACAGATTCGCTATAGAACCCAATCATTGTTGCCGCCAAGGAGTGAAGAGGAAAAACTTCTTAAAATTTTTTTCGTTTTGCGATTAAACGTGCTATTAAATGCTCCAAAACTTTAGAATTTCAAGAACTTCTTCACGGACATAACACTTTGGTTAGGTTATTTAAAGCGGCATTGACCATAATCTTAGCAGATGATAATCGTAAACGTGTTTTGTTAGCGAAAATGTTGAACCAAAATTTTTGGCGGGACAAAGTTCGCCGGGTCTGCTAGTTGCTATTATAATTTTAAATATTTTTAAATTATTGTTGGTACACCAAGGGAAAAAAGTTATATTTTTGATGTTGGTCGGAAACTGCTTGATGCCTCTCACTTCACGTTCGTTTTGTTTTTAACAACATTTTTTTAAATAAATATGTAAAAATGTGCACACAAGTAGCGTAACCGAGTTTTGGCCATATGTTTTAATGAATGAAATTAAAGCTTGCTATAAATGTAGGCTTCTGGCCGTCTACGTAATTTTGCAAATCAAAGCACATGAAGGCAAAGTTAAGGGTTCAAGAATTGAAATGTCCACCAAGCGAGCTCTTTCTCTTAAAACTTTTCAAAATGAAGCGAAAAGCCTCATAGGGCAAACTTAAGAGTAACATGTGAAAGAACAACATTGTGTAAAGAGCAAAGGTCCTTTACGTTCGAGTGTTGTTTAATAGTGTCAGCTACGGTTGTAAATTACAGCATGGAAGATTTATTACGAAATGTGTGTAACACATTTGGTAGACCGTAATAAATAGACCGTGTGCGAAAAACGAAGATGTTTTACACGTGTTTCCTCTATAGAAAAGCATGAACGCAGAAGGACAATGATTAAAGTTGATAGATGTATGTATGTACATATTTATATACGTTTATAATTTACAAACTGATTCTGTTTTTGTTTTTTGTTTGCAGAAATTAACACGTGGCGCCATTTGTACTATGTAAGTAATTAAGCTTCTAAATGGAAACAATTACTCAGTCAAACGATTGGTGCTTTCATTTATAATTAAATATGTACTTACAAAAATGCAAACGCATAATGAATTTTATGCAATACAAAATTATTAGCATGTAGTATGATGAAGAACTGATCAAATGACAGAGAGAAGGAGAAATTAAAACCTTTTTTTCGGTTAATCAAAATATGGCTCTAGATAAATATTCGACAAACGCTGGAATTGTTTTACGATTTTGCGACTTACAAGAAATAAAGGCAATAAGTATTATTTTGTAACTTATAGCTCACGCGCTATGTACAAAAGTATTACAATGTGGTTCAAAGAAAATATTTACGTTTTTTGAAGTGAAACTTCTTTAGCGACGCGTCCACTGCATTTGGCGTTGTCTCTCAGTTATATCGAGCGACAACCGCGACAAAAAACTTTAACGAAATTAAAAACAAACATAAAAAAGTACAGGCAGATATGCAGATATGTTCCTAGTGCATCTATATTTATTTCTGCATTAAAAAAGAAATCTAGAAAAATTGGCGTCTGCGGCTAGGGCTTGATATAACTGACTAACTGGTTTCGTGCTAGGTATTATTCCTACGAGACATAACTACCAGTGTTGCCAGAACTTTTTGGACGAACCGGCTAAATTGGCAAATAAAACCGGCTAAAAACAGCTAAAATGTTTCAACTAAATTTCACATGTTTTCTTTAAATAAATCACCAGTAAAAGGACTATTTCTTGGAGAGAAGTTACAAATTCGAGCCGGAAAAAATCTTGCCAGCAAGAATTTGCAATTAGGAAAAACATATGATGGTTGGATTTTTTGTCGATGATAATTTGAATAAACAAGTTCGTGAAATTTAAAAATTTACAAACTGGAGCGATTTTAAAATGAAAAATGTAAGTTAATACTTGTTTACTTAATTAATTTAGTTAATTCCAATGATTTGAAAGGTACTTGGCAGAAAAAACTGTATTCTTAATCGGAATGCAATCTCAACCAGAGTCAATATAGTAAATCCGACAAAGAAATCGAAACGTATGTTGAAGAAAGTCGGATTGACAAGATATATACACGTAGATCCTGTTTTTGCCCCTCTGAAAGAATTTTAAAAATTCTATACAAATTTGTTTTGTTTGAAATGCAACCGTGGACACTAGCTGGCAGAAAAACTTGCAAATTTGCGTTCGGCTATCGCAACCGGCTAAATCTAGCCGGAAAACGGCTAAAATGGCAACACTGATAACTACTACCAATTATTACTGAAGCTAAGAGGAATAATTGTGGGGTATTCCTGTCTTAGCCTTTCGCAAATAAGTTGGCCTGTATTAATTCATTAACACAAGAAAACGTTCACTTAAAAAACTTACGCCAGGCACAACTAATAAACAAAAGTTTAAGTTCAAAGGCTACTAAGACAACTAAGTTCTTCTCAAATAAAGTAACTGACGTCATCTCCCACCGATGAAGAATACCCGAATATTGACACACATACGTACATAAATACAAATATACCATACACATGGGAGTGACTTACTGAACAAGAAAAATATAAGTAACAAAAGCGTCAGAAGGCAAATACGTGCATAAGTAGATGTCTAAGATTAATAAAATTAACCCGAGAGTTCCAAACCGCGCGTACAGTTGGTTTTTATCTACCAATATAGCTAAGGGGATGCACAACGAAGGCAAGGCGAAGGCGTTCGATTCCGAAAATAACTTACTTTTTCAACACCTGTGCCAGCGATAAATCGAAAAACTTTTCGCATTCAACTTGAGTGGCAGTGACAGAAATGTCTGGCATGCACATACGCTTCCATAAAAATACTTTTAGACATTGAAATTTATTGGTCGGTTTATGCCACTGAATAGATGGCATTGTTTGTGCCAGTGCTTGTAGAGATTTTGGGACATTGACAAATGCAGGCATCAACAAAAGCATGTTCATTGATACTTCTCCAAGTGTCAGCGAGTGTATAGTCTAAAGTTAATGAAGGGCAGTGATGTGGCACAAATATAAGCTCAGTTCACAAATATCAATGCTGCCGGAGCCGAAGGTTTGCCTGCCTGAGTTATCCAAATATGGGATCAAAGAGCTGATCATCGACTCGTATGCAGAATAGTTGGATGAAAGCATTCGTCCTAAAGGAAGGATATAGGGTCCTATCGAGCATTATGTGTGAACTCACATCATCGTGTTGTCGATTTAAAAGCCACTTTCGACCGGATGAAAATACTGAATTTCGTATCCCTTTCAAAAAATATAAAACGACGTTGAGCAAAACTATTAGCCCCGGTGGAATTAAGAAGGAGCTGTACAAGCCATTTCATACCAAGCAAGATTTCAGAAATTGCGACTTATTTTCGTGTGTTGCACAACTGAACTGCTCAGTTTCCATTTGCATATAAGCATGACATTTTGGGCGGTATAATCGATCTCAACAAGCGCGTGATACAAACGTAGTATTTTGAAATATTTAAAATTTTCTGCAGAAGATTTATGGCCCTTTGCGTTTGGAAGTTTTCATTCGTTGATGTTGTAAGCTCCTTGTAGGCACCTCACTTGACGCAGGCCTGTTGACCATCTTCAGTTTTGGGTAACCGCTGCCATTTCCTCCTTCGTAATTACTTTGCCAAGAAGTGGCTTGAGCCCAGTTAAAGTTTTGGCTGCTGCGTGGAATTAAAGAGGATTTTATTTCCAAAGGGAGAGCATTGAAACGCGCCTGGGTGCGGTCTGGGAAAATACGCTTTCATTACGGTAGACAGCCGAAGATTTATCTCTACATACAGATCTATTGAGTAAACTTCAGCCTAAAATTGTTCCTGTATTTTTCCCTAGAAACTGAATGGTCCGTTTTAGGCTGACAATAATGCACTGATGTTCTCTGGAGTTTTTGAGAAGATTACACCTTCATAAGGAGGAGGCGTATCTATAGAATGGAGGTACCTCAGATCGCGCTGTTGCATAATTCTAAATTGAAACACTTCTCAAATGCGCTCCTTGGCTATGAAGAATAGAGATAATGCAAGAAGGAGTGCTTTTATTCCCACATCCTTAAATGCTGTGATATTTCCTTTGTCAAATCCTTCTCGAGTCAAATTCAGTGGAGTGAGCTTTGCCAACATGCTGTCGTTGATGTTGTTGTTGTTGTTGTAGCGACCACCTGCTATTTGGACTTGGTTTCGTGATGCAGCCAAATAGTACAACTCGCTGAAGCTTTGTAAGTAATGTCGCGTAGTTGTTAGAGTGAATCTCGAGACGAAAACGACAGACCTACATATATGTTACTGGTTGTTTGATGTGCAATCTTATAAACTTTGGGATATAGGTTTACTCATCACTAAATCTCTCTGTGTTTTTGGTATAGTCGCATTAAAATGCATCTTTAAAATATGATTAACATCAATCAGTAATCAAATAAACGTACCTTCACTGGCTACATTAACTGCGATTCCTTTGAGAACTGTGTCCCTCAGATAGATAGATCCCGACCTTTTGCACCTGTTTGTAAGATCAGTGTGAAAGTGTCAGTTAAAGCTCCGTACTGCGCTCAGAAAAGTAAAAATTGTATGCTAAAGTTTAAAAGAACGCCAAAAGTCATAGGGGATCGATTTTAACTTAGTAAAATTGGTTTTTCTTTTCCTCAGGTGAGTTCTATATAAAATATAGTGTTAGTGTTTTTTAATATGTTCAACATATTAGTAGTTAATGAAATACTGAAGTAAATTTTTTAATAAAATCAGTTTTAAAAAAAAAAATCATATGTCATTTTCTCCATGTTTCACAAATACAAAAATGTATGTTTATTTAAAGATAATTATATTTCAAACTATGATACTAAATATTGTATCCGACCGTGTCGACATTTTGTTTAAAACGCGCTTTTGTGCCATATAATATGAAAAGTTTTTCTGAAGATAATTTTTAAATAAATTATATTACAAATATGATGATATTATAGTTCAAGGCCTTCTTATTTAAGAATTTTAAATACAAACTTAACAAACCTGATATAACTCCATATTTCGTGAACTCAATAAATATTTTTCAAATTAAACACATTTCTCTTAATTTTAGGTGCCATATTGGATGGGCCATTTTGGTTTTAGTTATTTTGATTTAAGATTCAAATTTAGCGAACAATAAAACTCGTAAATAATATAAAACTAAGCCATTCATTTTATTATTTTTAACAAAATTATTGTGCTTAAGTTTTCAGGCGCCACATTGGATCGGCCATTTTGTTTCTGGTTATTTTGATTTAAGATTCGAGTTCAGTGACCTCAAGAACCCCTGTAAATTCATATGAATATACTCATTTTTAAAATTATTAGCATACAATTTTTACATGGCGTATGCGCAACATAACGAATAAAATGTGTTTCACGCTATCACTTTGCAAATCTTTGAAATCATACAATCATATTAGAAAGCTTTAGTCTGACATAAAATATTAAAATCGCGGTTGCCAATTTGCCCGTACTAAGAGCGCGAGGAGAAGCAACCCAAAAGCAAAGGCATTCCGTTGCACATTTGAGCAAAACTTCACGCCAAGGCTGCATCTACATATCGTCACCAGAAATGCAAAAAGACGTAACAACAAAGTAAATGAAATGGAAAAAGTCGTGAATAATATATTAATTTTTTTCATAAAATGATGTGAGCAGTTGCAATTCGATGAAATCCATCATATACAGTCAGTCAATAAAGTTTAGGTACAGCGAATTTTTTACAATACGGGCAAAATTTTTTTAAATATTTTATTTTTCGCAAATTTTTTATAAAAACATGGTTAATTCTACAACAAAAACCCCAAAAATTAAAGTTCCAAACCTTGTGCAAAATTTAAGAAAATTCTGCGTACTTTTATTCAAATATTGCACTTTTTATTTACGCTCTCTAGAAACAAGTTGAGTGTGCAGTTTTTTAGCCCATTCAATTTCGGTATAATAAAGTGCAAGTGTGAGGAAGCTAGGACTTACCATTGATTTTTGGGAAATTTTTTTGTTGAAGGTGTCGCACATTTTTTCCATATAAAAAAATTATCAAACATTATTTTATGTGATGAAAATGAGCGACACCTCCAACAAAAAAAATTGCTAAAAATTAATGGTAAGTCCTAGTCACCTCAAACTTGCACTTTACACTAAAATTGAATGGGCTAAAAAACTGCATACTCAACTTTTTTCTAGAGAGCGTAAATAAAATGTTTGAATGAAATTTTGCCGAATTTTCTTTAATTACGCACAAGGTTTGGAACTCTGATTTTTGGGGTTTTTGTTGTAGAATTAACCATATTTTTATAAAAAATTATCGAAAAATAAAATATTTAAAAATAGTTGCCCGTATTGTAAAAAATACGCTGTACCTAAACTTTACTGGCTGACTGTAAATCAAAAAGTGAATTTAGAATTTTTATTAGTTATGACTTTTTGCATTTCAATGATGATGTTTGTTTCGTCTTTTGGCATTTCAGGTGACAATATATTCGCAGATACCTATGCATGTTTGTCAGTTAAGGCGTTAATGTATATGTTAAAGCATTACTTCGCCTAATAAAAAATTTATGTGGTTATTTTGTATGCACACAGCTCAAAAATTTCTTCACTAATTTCATTGTAAACGATTTACGCGAATCGAGTGTGCATTTGTCTTGTTATGCTTAAGCAACGATACACACAACAGTCTATGAGAACGATTGCTTGAAAACGAAAAATAACACTAAATGGCGAGAGCATAGGCAGTGGAACGCGATGAATAAAAGTACCAGAGTGCTTGGCGCCGACTTGGTTTTAATTCAGTGAATGTAAAGCTCGAGTTTAAATATTTTATTGTTTTTCATCATCTCGCACATAAAATCGAAATTACTAGTAATCTGCAGCAGGAATGGGCGCTATTATGAAATTTTGGAATTATTATTACACCACTGGATTTGCAATATGGAAGTAGTTTAATAACATATTACGCTATAAATTCATAATATGAAACTTCTTTAAAGAAAAATAATGTATTAACAAAAGTAGCTACATATGAATATAAATATAGATCTAGCAAACTTTATGGAGTCATCTGAATGCTTTTACAACGTTAAATAAATCAATTAGTAGTAAGTATATAATTATGGCTGCATCTAAGTTAAACCATGCTAGATGCACGTTTGTATACTTCACTTTGTTTGCTCAGATTTTTCTACCCAAAATTCCGTTTTAAGCTTGTCGCTGGTTAAAGGCACCCCTTTCCCTTCCAACTGGCTGCTGGGGTTTGATACTCAACTTATGAAGTAATGGTCCGAGGGCGAACAGTAGTAAAATTAATTACTCTGATTTTGCCGAAATTCTCTACATCCGGTACTATTGCTTAAGAATGTAGAAATAGGAGAAATATGAAAAATGGAATGGTGCGAAGAGTTTTAATAGAGTATGGTTTATATTTTAGCGTAAAAAGAAATACTTAAATCTGAAAGACTTTCGCCACGCTGTCACTCCTATATGTATACGTATAAGAGATATGTCACTGTCAAGCATTTAGTCTATGGAAAATTACTAAGGTGGATGGAGGCGGGCGCAGCTTAAATTAGTTTATTTGGTGCTTTATAGTGCAATGATTATTTTTTCATCAGTCACCTCTTACTACTCGGCAATATAAGATAGTCCATAGTTCTTTTAGCAGGACAGATGTAATACATACGACGAGAAGTGCTATTATTAAAAAATCACAAAATATTGCACAATTTCACAATGAGAGGTTCGGTTTAAGTATAGCAAATCAACGGCGCAGCTGTGGCTGAGTGATTATAGCTGCGATCCCTGGTCGAGGAAAAATCCAAATTAGAAAAATTCTATAAATAGTATTTATTTCTGCCATGTAAAGGGTTCTCAAAAAATCCATTTTTTATTTGGAGGACGCCACTAAAATTGTAGTTCAAAATATTATTATTTCTATTTTTGTTATCAGCCGCGTTTTTTACACGCATATATATAGATCTATTTTTGAATATAAGTAAGGTTATAAATTGGTTTCTGACCACTGCCACACCCCACATTAAAATGGAGGGCATACAAAAATAGTCAATCATAGCTTTGGAGATATCCTTTATGTTACCCTTTTGAAATTTGGAAATGAATTTTGTCCACCTACATACATAGCTTGTTGGACAAGATCCAGTGAGCATAACCGCAAGGACTTTAACTATCTTTCAGGTCACTGCAAATGCACGAAATCATATAGAAAGCTACGGGCGGATTCTAAGTTAAGCCATATTTGCATAGCTGTAACTATTCAACAAATTTTAGTTTTGAGTGACCGCTCCCTCCCTAATTTCACACTTCATTGTATTTTAACATTGGGTGTCATTAGAAAGAAGCGCTCCCTTGCTGCTCCCAAAGAAGCCCTTGGTGAGCGCTTCAACTAAAGCATTTAAAAAGCGATGCATGCAAATTTGAATTTTTATATTACATTTTTGTTTTAATAAATAATGGTTTTTGTAAACCAGTTGAAGGCTTTATTAAGTGTACATATGGTTTTTCTTTTCTATGTGGTATGCATACGAAAATACATATGTACATACATACATGTTTGTACATAAATTAACTATTTTTCTAAAGAAAATATTTTATGCTATTACCAAGGCATATCAAACAGGTAGTAGCATTAGAGCAAAAACAACATTTGCTTGTATTTTGTTGTTGCTTCTGGTATCAAAAGTGTCAAAAACTGTTTGGATTTTTTTCTTCTAAATCAAAGCGTGCCATATAAACTATATTTTAATACGGCATTGTTATTTTTATCCTTAGTAGATGAAAAATTTCAATTTTAAAGCTTTACTAAAATATCGATTTTCTTCTGCTTAGAAAGGTCTACATTAAAATACTATATTTTACCAAATAACCCAATAAATTAAAAACAAATAAATATGCTATATTCTCCAAAATAGTTTTAAATATTGCTAGAACTTGTAATTTAATTTAAAAAAGTGCTAATAAACTGTGTGGTATATTTTTAAATGTGTATGATGCCATATGGCGTCAATAATATTTGAAGGAGCTGAAATCCGCACCAGCAAATAACGATATATTTGTACTGGGAAATTGCAACTGGTAAATTTTTTAAATGAATTATTAAATCTATGCATGTTCCAACTTATTTAATTAAATTTTTGTGGTGTTTTTTTTGTGGGTTTTGATTTGAATAAAATAAAATACCATATTAAAAAATCTTTGCATATTTTTTACACCAGTTAGTGCAAATGATGCCATATGGCATCATTCCAAAAACACTTTAGAATCGCAATTTGGAAAAAAATTAAATTGAATACTATTATATTATGTATTAAGCATCATTCAATAAAAAAATTGTGCTCCTGAGTTGGGCGAGCGTTGCAAAAGCTGCTATTCAATCGCTTGTTTTGTATGGAAAAAGGTTTCACATGCAAATTGATTTTAATATAAGAATTTAGAATTTTTTAAAAGAAGAATTGTAGAAATCGGTTAATGTACTTACATAAAACATAACATAACATAAACATACATAAAAAAAATCTCCGATGAATTTATAACCTTTCTCATTTTTGTGAAGTCGGTTAGAGAGAGGAATAAACTTCAACTTTCCAGTAAAACTATATGAATGAAATTTTATTCTCATCAACGATAAACCTTAAGTAATTGCATTAAATAACATATGTTTGCATAATTTATCATACAATGAAATTATGGGATGTATGTAGGATATGTTCTTACACACGGCGTATGAAAAACCGGCACATACTATGCCTTATATTAAGAGTGTATGCTATTGTTGCTTAAAAAATTCTACATCGATAAGTAATTATAGCGTCGACTCATATGGATGTATATATATATATATATATGTATGTATATTATGTGAATATATATATACTTCCGCTTATAATAAATTCAAACCTCGCCTATGCAATAGCTTTCTGCTTATCTAGACTACTCTTTTGTACTGAGTACATACATAACCAAGCTCAACTCTAGCCACTGCCGAGCTGAAATAAATACAAATCCTATTAAATATTTACCAAGCAGAGAATAAAAATTTCGGAGGGAAAAATAAAATCTCACTGACAGGTTGTTACAGCAGCGACTAAGATAATGCCGACAAGATTTTCTGTTATACCATTATGCTCCATAATCAAATGCTGAAAAGACAAATAAATATAAGTTCGCACATATGCGCAGACACTTGTATAAACCACAAGCCAACGACCTGTAATTGGAGAAGGAATAGGCGATTGATAGCAGGAAGGCGACTAACCGCTAGTCCTATTGCAATAGGTATTTGTGGTTTGTTTAGATGGCGCTATAATTACCGTTGCCAACTTCTGACTGCCGACAGGCGACTTCTGGATGCTTGTTGTTTACTGTGGTTTTGCAACGGTTTCTGTCGTTGTCGTTAGCATTGTCGCCGCTCCTTTTCGCAGACAACAAATGACTTTGACTGACTAAAATCACTTCAATAAAGCACCAAAAAGCAGCGAACTGAATGAATTCCGGATACATTTCTATTTAGTTTTTATAATATACAATCTTTGTGTGTATGTATGTAATGAAGTGTATCAACTTCTGAGTTGTATTTAATAATAATGTGAGTGTCAGTCTAGAGATTGCGCCTATAATTGGTAGTAGTATTTCTCTGGTCGTTGAAGTAATAAAGCAGGAAAAAGAAGAAGTGATGGCCTTTGTCAACAAAAATGAGAGAGCATATGAGGAAATTTTGGGTACTCTGGGAAAACAGAATAACCATATTTGGACATCTGATTCGAGTTCAGCGAGCCCATATTATTAAACAAAAACAAAAAAATGTGGGACCTATATGTCCCAATGGGTCAATGTTTTAAATTTTTGAAATTTCCAACAAAAAAAGATATAAAACGAGTTGACTTTGGAAATTTAAAAAATTATAACCTTAAACCGGTAACCTGGATTGCGTAAAAATCTTCATTTCTTTTCATTTTAATTTCGGAAACAGTTTTGTCACACGGACAAAATAATTTCTTTTAATGGCTAACATATTTTCATTTTGACAAAAAAAATCAAATAAACCGTTTTATTTATTAGTGATATCAACAAATCGTTTTTGGTTTTGACAGTCATTTTCAACTTGAAAAAAGAAGTTATTCAACGCGAAAAAATATTATCAAACTATATATGCATTTTGCTGTTGTATTGATAACAAAAAAAATCAAATGGAAAATGTTTTTTCATACTATGAAAATATTTCATTGTACAACCGATAAAATTTTTTATCAATATTACAAACACATATAACAACATAATTTTGGTAGTTTAGCATATTGACAGAATTTTTTTTGTTGACCGTATAGGGATCATAATTTTATCAAATGAACCTAGGTTTTTGATTTTTATTGATTTTACCAAGATATATTTTTGTGTGTCTTTTGGAGCCACTGTGCCTATTCAAGTCAAACAAAATAATAAACATAATTTTCGAGTAGTTTGATAAAACCTTGAATATACGTTTAATTAATAAAGGTGTTTTCTCCATTTTTACTACTTTTCTTTGAAATTGATCATTCTTCAAAATCAGATAAAAAATAAACTTTTTCGATGCCCACAAATCCAGATATAAACTCAGTTCTGACGAAAAAGTGTGTACCTACTCAAGTGAACCGGGCTGTATATATACATATGTATAAATCAAAATAAATTTGCGCGACTAGAAATATTTAAATGTATTCTGATGCCTTCAATTATATACATACACAAGGATATGTATTTGAGAAGAAGCGAACTTTATCCGATCACTGCAACAAGAGCACCTCGGAAAAGGAATTATTTATTCAGTTGAGTGCGAAAACAGCCTGTTAAAATAAATAACAATCAAATTGAATAAATAAAAATTGTGGATAGTACGTAAAACTGGCAATTTTCACTTTAAGAACTCAACTTGAAGGGAAGAAACAGTGAACGTCCAATATAACCAATGTTGTGCTGTGCGCCTATTTCGGTATATCGAAAAATTCGTTAAATTGAATATTTTATACCTATAAAGCACCATATTTTTAACGAAATGGATTCAGTTTAAAAAGTATGTATTGCTTTTAACTAAACGACAACAAAATGCGAACATTTTATGTATTCACTTTTTACAGAAAAAGTCGCCAATTCGCGTCTGTTTTTCAACAGTTTCCATGCTTTTCTTCACTTTGCTTTTTTGCAAATCCCTTAATACCATAAGTAACTTGACGTACATATATACATACATATTTTCTGCAGTTAAACTACCGTTGACTTTACGAAAAAGAACGCGAAGAGTCAGCTAAAAATATAAATAACAAAAAAATCGTTTGCGTTCGTATTATATGTAGAAACATCAATGAGATAATTTTGATGATTCGTTAAACCGAAAATTCGTTATTCCAAATGCTTGTTAAACTGGACATACGTACATAATAAAATATGTAATATGAAATTTAATATCACGCATACAACATGGCACACCGAATTACAACAAAAGTTTCCTTCCCAGCGTTGAGATTTCTCACTCCAATTATGGATGTTCGACTTTATTTTTAATCCCGTACACGCTAATTGTGTTTTTCATTTGGAAATCATGGCTTGTATAAAGTCCCCTTGGTCCCTTGTGATGTCAATGTGAGACTCGAATCTTGATGATATTGGCATTTGTGCAATTGTATGTGTTTATAGACATTGATGTATCAATTGGAAATTTAATTTTCTCAGTACCAGTGCAAAGCAATTTCACTATTCATTCACCCGTCCGCAATCGTTTTTTTGTGTCTCCTTTGTCTTTACTCGCTTGCCTCTGCCAAAAAAGTCAGAACTTTCTCTCACTGACCTCACGTAACAAACTTACACAAGTTTGTTGAAATGGTCAAGCTCTACTTGCTGGCCGACTTTCATATCCGTCAACAAAACAAAAAAACATGTTTCCTTTGTTAGGGGCCATATATTCACAATTTGGGACAAAAAATTTTTGATATGAAAAGCGAATTGCGTCGAAAGTTTAATTCAATTTCAAATCAAAAAACTTCACTTGGAAGTCATAAAAGATTGGACGCACACAAAAATTGCAAAGCAAAAAGGAAAGCGGAGAAACAGCACACAATAAGCACATCCCCGCAAACACTTATGGAGTGCTCAGAATTTACGACTCTGAAATGAGTCCAATGTACATACACACGTAAGAAATAAGAGTTTCAAAAGCAAAAAAAAAAACCTGTAACTCATAGTTGAGTTCTTCAATATTAACACTCAAAAAAATCTCAAGTTTTGAAATGACACAAAGAAACGCCGAGGCACGTAAACTTAATTGTCATAGCTCAACCAGCCACCAACGCAAAACCGTATAACGTGTCAGCTGACACGATATATCTTAAGGGATTCTCGTGTTAACGAAAAATCACCATCGCATAATGCCGACGTTGTCGTTGCTTGTCGTTGTTGATACGGACGGCAGGTATGGAAGGGTGGCTATTTGAGCTACGAGCCGTAAATTAAAAAAAAAAAATTCGAAGTTTAACAAGGAAAAAATAACAAACTCTCGTAATATATATATTTTTTTTTTTTAATTGGTATTAAAGTCTGTTCTTTTTCAAGCTGCTAAAGATGGAAATTGATGAATAACTAAAAAATGTTGAATGGTTAAATCAAAGGGTGCAATAATTTTTTTTATGAAATTGAAGCAGAAAATAATGCTTTTCATACGCCACATGGCGTATGAGTAACATTTTCCATGTTTAAGGCTGAATTTTTCTTCTTTCGTAATGCATACATAAATAAAAATATATTGGGAAAATTACCTGATCTAGAAAAATGGCATACAGATCTGTAATTTACGACCCAAAATTAAGTATCTCGGCGTTTTTTGCGCCATATTGGCGTCCCTACAGTGTAATCAAAATATTTTAGTGTTTGGCCAAGCTTCCCCTCCGATTTGTGGCGTGCTCTTTGATGTTGTCACACAAAGGGGAGGGACCTACAGATTTGTTGCGATTTTTTT
>NW_023458561.1:21814152-21815484 GCF_013731165.1 Rhagoletis pomonella
TCACACAAAGGGGAGGGACCTACAGATTTGTTGCGATTTTTTTCGTTGTTTGATGTTAGTCGGCTCGATCCCAGGCCCTGCGGAAAGGTAGTACGAGCCTCCAAAAGAGCATGAAACCCAATAAGAGTAGCATATGCCTCATATTGGGGCTCCTTTGTTGTATGTGTGTAAAATCATAAACGTCGGCTTTTGCACGGAGGGAAACGCTTTCTTTTTGGAATTCTAATAAACACTCCGAATTAGGACTCCTCAATGACTCCTTTATGACTCCAAATGTTTGCTGGGATGTATGTATATAGGTACGTATCTAAGTATGTTTTCTCGTTTGTGTGTTTTCCCTTTTCGAACATATTTATATATAGCATTGTAAAAAAATTCGGCCAAGGCCTTACGCTGCTCCTGCAAACAATCATCCAAATGACCAGTCAATAATACAAGCACACACAACAAATGCAATGTTACAACGAAACTGCCAAAAAATGAAGCGAGTAGAGAGAGAGTGCTGTTTCGACAGCAAATATTATAAAAGTTAGTTCTTTAAATTAGAAACAGATAAGTCCATTAAAAGAGCTCAGAAATAATTTCTCGATATACATACATTTTGAAATATAAGCACTTACCATCGCAGAAAAATGTTTTCTTAGTACTCCCAGAGAACATGTATGGTTGTTGTACAAATTTCTGGTTCTAAGTAGAAGTTATTTCTTCACAATTGTTTAATAATAGCTAGAATACCCTTTAAGTAAGTAAGTAAATTCCCCTTTTACAGCTAACCTATAATTCTAAGGTATCAACAATTTTATATCATTAGAAAGCTATTTTTATGCAAATGTGCAGAGAGTTACTAAAATTTCGAATAAGTTTAGTATAAAGAGAAAACATCATTTCAAGAGTGACACTAATACCAATGACATACATGTACATGATTGGGGTGGAAATGCCTCCTAAAAGTATGCTTTAATACTGATACTGAATTAAAGAAACGAGCACAGCTGCCATTTAAGCATAAGGCTTAAACTAAGATTAATACAAGGATTAATGTAAAATTGAATATGTAGATGAAGAAAAGGATAAAGGCAAAGATTAAAACGAAAGTAAAGAAACTTAAAGACAGACAGAGAGGAAGGTAAAATTAAATACTCAATGCAATTACCAGGGAACGGAGTTTATGGAAAATGCCTTTTTCTACTATAGACATAGAGTATATTCGATTAAAAATGTCAACGATTTAGCTTTCCCTGATTCCATATATACAAATTTGATATTGCCTTTTTTTATTTATTTTTTTATTTATTTATTTATTACGGCTCAAAGCCTAATTCAAAATACAAT
>NW_023458561.1:21815584-21821329 GCF_013731165.1 Rhagoletis pomonella
ACTCAATTTTTTTAATATTTTTGCTAGGAAAATTGCATTTTTTCCACATTAAATATTAATCCTTCAACGCAGCGAAATCCATTCGCGTCACAATGTTACGGGTCCTGTAACACGGCCAGTTGCTCTCAGCTCGATTGGCGCAATCTTGATTAAGATAAGTATCTACCTTAAAAGCCAGTTTTCAGCTCTCAAGAGAAGGCAAAAACTCCATATAAAATGACGTACAAGAAATAGCTAAGACATTTTCTTGTGTCAAATTTCATTAAGGAAGTACACAGTTCTTAAGGAATTTGAACGCCATGTCGTTCGAATGGATACCGACCTCTCCAGCTCGGCAAGTATTTAACTCGAAAACCGCTGGTGGTAGCAGAGGAAGAGGGAGGCCCTCGCTGCGATGGAAACTCCAAGTGGAGAAGGACTTTTCTTCACTTGGCATTTCCAATTGGCGTTAGTTGGAACAGAGGAGAAAGGAACTGGCGTGCATTGATGAACTCGGCCAAAATCGCTTAGCGTGTTACAGCGCCAAAGAAGAACAAGCAGAAGAACTAGTATATTTTAAAAACTTATTAAAAACAAGTAAGAAAGTCTAAGTTCGGGCGGAGCCGAACATTAAATACCCGGTGCAAATATTAAATATATGTTTTTTCACCTTTCCGAAACCTACCGCAGATGGTAAGCCGGGGTGTATCAATTTTGAGTAAATTAGCGTCCTTCAATTTTGAAATATTGAAGTTTCAAGCATTTCAGAAATTTACCGTTATATGAAAAGCGGCCGTAATTTTAATCCGATTTCAATAATTTTCAACGCTTTGCTTTTATGTGGCAAGCACAATAACCACACCGAGTTTGGTACAAATTGGTAGAACGGTTACCGATATACATATATGTGATCATAAGTGGGCGGTGCCCCGCCCTTTTCCAAAATTTTACCATAACCGTATTTCTTGGTAAAGAATTGTTGCAAGCATCAATTTTGAATAATAATAGCTTTAATATTAACTGATTTATCGAAGATTTTGTATTTCTCTAAATAACCGTTATATGGGATGTGGGTGTGGTTATTGTCCGATTTTTTAAATTTTCGGCTATTTAGTATGCTGTACCAAGGCCAACAACTGTACCAAGTTTGGAGGAAATTGGTGCAGCGGTTACCAAGATATACACATGTAACCATAAGTGGGCGTGGCTACGCCCATTTTCCAAAAATTAATAATATTCTTATTTTTCGTCTGAAAATTATTGTAAATATCAATTTTTAGTGAATAATCTTCAGTAGTTACTAAAATATCGCAGTTTTCGTATTTCCGAAAATTACCGTTATGTGGGATGTGGGCGTGGTTATTGTCCGATTTTAAAAATTTTCAGCCATTTGGTATGCTGTGCGAAGACCAATAACTGTGCCAAGTTTGGAAGAAATTGGTGCAGCGGTTCCTAAAATATACACATGTAATCATAAGTGGGCGTGGCTACGCCCATTTTCCAAAAATGTATAATATTCTTATTTTTCGTCAAAAAGTTATTGTAAATATCAATTTTGAGTGAATTATCTCCAGTAGTTACTAAAATATCGCAGTTTTCGTATTTCTGGAAATTACCGTTATATGGGAAGTGGGCGTGGTTACAGTCCGATTTCACCCATTTTCAATACCAACCTACCTTGGATTAAGGGAAACCTACATACCAAATTTCGTTGAGATATCTCAATTTCTGCTCGAGTTATCGTGTACACGGACGGACGGACAGACGGACAGACGGACGGACAGACAGACATGGCTTAATCGATTTCTTTTTTCATCCTGATCATTTATGTATACATTTGTCTATATCTATCTCGATTCGTTTTGGCTGTTACAAACAACCGTAGCAACCGGATAAGCAAAAGTTGTTATGAATATATCAAACCACAGCCAGAAACCACAGTAAATATAGCAAAAAAAAAAAGAAAAAAAATATACAAACTCTGCTGACACTCATCTTCCTTTAGATTTTTTTGTGATATGCTACTTGTCAGCGATTTCTATTCTTGACATTTGAGCTTGTGCTATATGGGTACATTAATAAATATACATATCTAGGCACATATATGTATGTACATATACGTACAATGTAAAAATATATGTTTATTGAAAAAATATACTTACATAAATATTTGTATGTGTGAATGTGTGTTGCGATAAAAATCACGTTCGTAATTACTTTTTTCCGTTTCTTCAATCGTAACTGAAATGAAAGGAAGCAAATTGTTAGTTGAAGACCAATAAGTATTAACCCAGTGGGAAAATGTAATGTAGGTATAGCAATCGAAAAAATAATCAGTAAAACAACCCTTTTCACATTCGAAAATGAATTTTTTCCCCAGGGCGATTTTCTAAGAAAAGTGGAGCGTTCAATTTTGCATAACCTAGTATCGAGAAATTAATGTAATTTAATATGAAATTTTTGGGACTTTTTGAATACATTAGAGTGCTGATTACATATTAAACCGTAATTGGGTGTACAACTCATAAGAAATACATTCAATTATTTATCACGCATGGAATGCATTACTACTTTTCCCACTGGGAACCTGTCAATAAAATTTAGTCATAAGCGTGTTTATGTGATTTTTTGTAGTTATCCAGCCAGAAAAATACTTGGAAAATGGGGAGCAATCCGTGAAAAAATCAGATACTTTTCGTTTTCAGATTCAAATTTAGGTCATAAATTTTGAGACCTTTTTGTGACAAAATTTTTTGTTTATTATTCTTTTAACATTGTGCGTCATTAGAAAAAGTGCTCCCTTGCTGCTCCTAAAGAAGCCTTTGGTGAGCGCATTTAAAAAGTAATGCATGAATATTTTCATTTTTCGTATTTTTCTTTTAATAAAATATTGAGGTTTTTGTAAATCATTTGTTGGTTTTATTAGGTGTACTTATAAACATGTTTCTTCCTTGTGGTATACATGCGAAAATACATACATACATATGTATGTACAAACATGTTTGTACAAACGCACTGGGAAAATAGGTAAGCACCTTACGAGGTATGCCATATTTTCTTTCAGTTTTTAGTACCTAAATTGTCATCATGACCAATGCCATCTGCTAGCAAAGCCTCAAAATGAACACCTCCGACGACGCATTACGTTGTCAGTGGCAAAATAACGTGCGCAGGCGAAGTTATTTCCAAGCGCCGAAAAAGCGACTCAGAGGTATTTCTGATACCAAATGTACACTCTAAATTCCTACTTACATAAGTCGGCCACGTCTTTGTTAAAGTAAGGGAGATTCGGCAGGGAACCAGCAACTTACACTTCACCCGGCGGTCCTTACCACTTCACTGACGGATCTCCCTTACTTGGCCGCCTTATGTAAGTAAGAATTTAGAATGTACATTTGGTATCAGACATACGTCTGATCTGCTTTACAAAGTTAGTTACGTGTAATGCAGAGCAGTCGGTCGGAGTAGTCGTCGGAGGTGTTCATTTTGTGCTTTACTATGTAGTAGGTGGCATTGGCCGTGATGACAATTTTGGTACTAAAAACTGAGAGAAAACATGGCATACCTCGTAAGGTGCTTACCTATTTTCCTAGTGGGAAAATTAAATTTTACAAGAGAAAATATTTTATACTGATGGTTTTTACGACATTTCTACTTGTAATTTAGTATTTGTATATTGACCTTGAGCCGGCAAAATACTAAATTGAAAATATTTTATGTAGCTACTCAAAATGATATTTACATACTTCTGGGTATTGTTAGAACTTAAAAACTGGTCATATGCATAAAAAATAAAGTAGCTTTATAACATAATTCCATAATTAAAGGTTTGCGCATTAGTGACATTCGATTTTTGACACTCCCTTAACTCCCTTACAAAAGGTTGCACACACACACGCACCCACACAATAAGGGAGCCGATTTTGTCAAGAGGGAGCGAGAAAAATGTTTTCTGAGCAAACCTTTTATTATTGAATCATGGGTTTATAAAGCTTTATAAGTTGATGTTTTCATATATTTTTAAATTTATAAACCTTTTGTAAAGCCACTATTTAGGAATAAGTTTATTTTCCTTTACTTTGCCTTTGTACTGCTCTGCACATGCTTTTTTGCTCACTTTCAGTGCCACTGGGTAGGAAATTTTCGGAGTAATTTGTGATTGTGTTTGAGTTTTGAAAACGAAGACGTAATTGTATTGGAGTATAGGGTAGATTTTGATTTTTCTGGTAGGGTAACAAGTGGCTTTTATTCTTAAGTTTTTTCATCAATGCAGTGAGTTTGTGAAAACACTTATGCATTGATAAGAACGTAACATCTGCTAAAAGATTCGATTATTGCTTAAAAATATATGTAGGAGTGACCTTCGTACTTCTTCTTCCTCTTCCAGTTCATTTCCATCCATCCTTTAGTGCAGTTTATGCCTATGGAGAAAAGAAGATTAAAACTTGAAGGGTGCAGTTCTCATGTTAAGTGCAAACCCATGTGAAAATTCTTGCAACTTACCTGACCTTTTAACTACAGTTAATGTTCTGATGGAAGTATTATAAACAAAAGCGGTCTTCTAGTTCAATATTTAAGTATTCCGTAAAGTTTATTTAAGAAATTTAACACAATTAAATAACTTAACACTAGCAGAATATTTTTCTGTGCTTGATGGCGACTGAGAATGCAATGTAAAGTGTGTCCTGTTCGTATTGTTTCCGTCTTCTATCGCCTTACCTTAAATAATGCGATCAAGTAAATGTATTCCTATATTCGTACTGTAGTGTTACATTTCTAGGTTAATAACTCTTAAAGGCCAATTAGTTCTATCATCGCAAGTACTGTCCGTAAACTAATCCCACATATACTGTTTCGGCCCGCAGATATCTTTTAAATTTCATTATCACATACATCTACATCTAAATCTTCTTAAGGTCTTACATGTAAAATATATTAAGGTGTGTCTAAACTGTTAAGAAACGCTGAGAGCTTGCGAGCATATGCAATGCATAGTTAGGTGTTTTCGCTATTATCTAATCAAAAGCTACACCTTTCCCAGCATTTTACACATCCATTTGTGTAGCGCGAATTTTCCGCTCGAACAGGTTAAATGTCAAGGTAAGGGTTCAATCACCTATTTTGCAGATGCCCATTCAAGAACAAAAATATGCAAGACACATATTCAAGTGTATGTGGAGGCATAAGCACAAAAATTTATATATTTACATATTTCTGGAATGCTGTCGACTACATAGTTGGGTTCATTTGAAATCTTAATTTTTTTGCAACTTTTCAATTCCCAAAACGAAGCAAGTGCGTATTTATTTATATACTCTCAACGCATATAAATATGTATGTACATATACATAGATATGTATTTAAGAATTTGATATTTCAGGTCATACAACAGCCAGCCAAACACATACAATCAGAGTTGCCGTTGTGCAACTAAAGCGGCAACTTGACCCTTTCTAAGCGCCAATACCCTTTGACCCGACTTTTTGAAAATTTTGATATTTCGACCCTTTTCCAAAATTATTTGCGACTTTTGCCCATTTCTAGAGATTGCTTTAGGAAATGTTAACAGAACCATGGTATTAAAAGATACTTCCTCTTGTAAGTACTAAAAAACGCATCACTTAAAACTTTTAAAGGAATCGCAACTCTTCTCCTTGCAGAAACTAGATGTACATATGTATGTGTATGTTTGCAACCCTGTTTTATGTCAACCTTGCAATGTTATTTTCTTCTTAAATTCAACAGATTTATTCTTGTACTAGTAAA
>NW_023458561.1:21821429-21861926 GCF_013731165.1 Rhagoletis pomonella
TTTTTTTCGTTTTTTGATGTTAGTCGGCTCGATCCCAGGCCCTGCGGAATGGTAGTACGAGCCTCCAAAAGAGCATGAAACCCAATAAGAGTAGCATATGCCTCATATTGGGGCTCCTTTGTTGTATGTGTGTAAAATCATAAACGTCGGCTTTTGCACGGAGGGAAACGCTTTCTTTTTGGAATTCTAATAAACACTCCGAATTAGGACTCCTCAATGACTCCTTTATGACTCCAAATGTTTGCTGGGATGTATGTATATAGGTACGTATCTAAGTATGTTTTCTCGTTTGTGTGTTTTCCCTTTTCAAAAATATTTATATATAGCATTGTAAAAAAATTCGTCCAAGGACTTACGCTGCTCCTGCAAACAATCATCCAAATGACCAGTCAATAATACAAGCACACACAACAAATACAATGTTACAACGAAACTGCCAAAAAATTAAGCGAGTAGAGAGAGAGTGCTTTTTCGACAGCAAATATTATAAAAGTTAGTTCTTTAAATTAGGAGCAGAAAGAGTTCAGAAATAATTTCTCGATATACCTACATTTTGAAATATAAGCACTTACCGTCGCAGAAAAATGTATTCTTAGTACCCCCAGAGAACATGTATGGTTCTTGTACAAATTTCTGGTTCTAAGTAGAAGTTATTTCTTTACAATTGTTTAATAATAGCTAGAATACCCTTTAAGTAAGTAAGTAAATTCCCCTTTTACAGCTAACCTATAATTCTAAGGTATCAACAATTTTATATCATTAGAAAGCTATTTTTATGCAAATGTGCAGAGAGTTACTAAAATTTCGAATAAGTTTAGTATAAAGAGAAAACATCATTTCAAGAGTGACACTAATACCAATGACATACATGTACATGATTGGGGTGCAAATGCCTCCTAAAAGTATGCTTTAATACTGATACCGAATTAAAGAAACGTGCACAGCTGCCAATTAAGCATAAGACTTAAATTAAGATTAATACAAGGATTAACGTAAAATTGAATATGTAGATGAAGAAAGGGATAAGGCAAAGATTAAAACGAAAGTAAAGAAACTTAAAGACAGACAGAGAGGAAGGTAGAATTAAATACTCAATGCAATTACCAGGGAACGGAGTTTATGGAAAATGCCTTTTTCTACTATAGACATAGAGTATATTCGATTAAAAATGTCAACGATTGAGCTATCCCTGATTCCATATATACAATTTTGATATTGCCTTTTTTTTCCTTATCTAGCAAGTTGCAGCTCTCAAGAGAAGGCAAAAACTCCATATAAAATGGCGTACAAGAAATAGCTAAGACATTTTCTTGTGTCAAATTTCCTTAAGGAAGTACACAGTTCTTAAGGAATTTGAACGCCATGTCGTTCGAATGGATACCGACCTCTCCAGCTCGGCAAGTATTCAACTCGAAAACCGCTGGCGGTAGCAGAGGAAGAGGGAGGCCCTCGCTGTGATGGAAACTCCAAGTGGAGAAGGACTTTTCTTCACTTGGCATTTCCAATTGGCGTTAGTTGGAACACAGGAGAAAGGAACTGGCGTGCATTGGTGAACTCGACCAAAATCGGTTAGTGTGTTACAGCGCCAAAGAAGAACAAGCAGAAGAAATAGTATATTTTAAAAACTTATTAAAAAAAATGTTACGCTGCGAATCCTTAAAAACTACAGGGTGCAAAAAGGTTCGAACCGCTGAACTGAACCCCCAAATTTTTCGCCGGTTCACATCCCTCCCTAAAATGAACAGGCAATTTTTTCTGCTCATAGAAGAATAAAATAAAGCAAAAATTATCGGTGTTTTGTGATCAAAATACTATAGCTCTAATTTTACTATTTTTTTATTATTGATATAAAATAATGCCGTATACAGTCTTTGTACTCCAGAGGGTTGTGGTTTCAGTTAGTCAATTCACATGTTCTATAAAAAAGTTTAAATATCTCATGATTTTACACATTTTCTTTATAATTCGCAACGGAAGTTATATTAGCAAGTGGCATTTGTTTATTAATAACAATATGAAAATAGCGCGACTGAGACATTTAGTGAAACTCCCGAAATCAGTTTAGTCAGTCAATTAAGCAAAATAAACAAAATTACATTCGAAGAAAGAAATGCGCCAAGTAGCTTTTTGTAATATGAAATACTGAAATAAGACAGACTATGAGTTACGAAACTTTTTTTTTACGTACTTACTCTTACCCTTATCTCTGTTTATCAAGAATTTTAAACAGGCATAAATATTCGATGAAAGTAAATATTTCCCCTGAAATTAAGTTTACCAATATATTAAAAAAAAATCTTTTTTTTGCTATCTCTTTTTATGCAGAATACAAAAGCACGATGCCACTCCTTGCTTGGTTCAAAAGTTCTTTCCGAGTCCTTTACTTAGCTACTTTTATTCAAGGAAGGAAGGATAAGCAAAAGTTGTTACGAATATATCAAACCACAGCCAGAAACAACAGTAAATAGAGTAAAAAAAAAATAAAAAATATATAAAACAAACTCTGCTGACACTCATCTTCCTTTAGATTTTTTTGTGGTATGCTACTTGTCAGCGATTTCTATCCTTAAAAAATTTGAGCTTGTGCTATATGGGTACATTAATAAATATACATATCTAGGCACATACATATATGTATGTATACGCACAATGTAAAAATATATGTATGTTTATTGAAAAAAAATACTTACATAAATATTTGTATGTGTGAATGTGTGTTGCGGTAAAAATCACGTTCGTAATTACTTTTTTCCGTTTCTTCAATCGTAACTGAAATGAAAGGAAGCAAATTGTTAGTTGAAGACCAATAAGTAATAACCCAGTGGGAAAATGTAACGTATGTATAGCAATCGAAAAAATAATCAGTAAAACAACCCTTTTCACATTCGAAAATGAATTTTTTCCGCAGGGCGATTTTCTAAGAAAGGTGGAGCGTTCAATTTTGCATAACCTGGTATCGAGAAATGAATGTAATTTAATATGAAATTTTTGGGACTTTTTGAATACATTAGAGTGCTGATTACATATTAAACCGTAATTGGATGTACAACTTATAAGAAATACATTCAATTATTTATCACGCATGGAATGCATTACTACTTTTCCCACTGGGAACCTGTCAATAAAATTTAGTCATAAGCGTGTTTATGTGATTTTTTGTAGTTATCCAGCCAGAAAAATACTTGGAAAATGGGGAGCAATCCGTAAAAAAATCAGATATTTTTCGTTTTCAGATTCAAATTTCGATCATAAATTTTGTGACCTTTTTGTGACAAAAATTTTTGTTTATTATTCTTTTAACATTGTGCGTCATTAGAAAAAAGTGCTCCCTTGCTGCTCCTAAAGAAGCCTTTGGTGAGCGCATTTAAAAAGCAATGCATGAATATTTTCATTTTTCGTATTTTTCTTTTAATAAAATATTGAGGTTTTTGTAAATCATTTGTTGGTTTTATTAGGTGTACTTATAAACATGTTTCTTCCATGTGGTATACATATGAAAATACATACATACATATGTACATACATGTTTGTACAAACGCAGTGGAAAAATAGGTAAACACCTTACGAGGTATGCCATATTTTCTTTCAGTTTTTAGTACCTAAATTGTCATCATGACCAATGCCATCTACTAGCAAAGCCTCAAAATGAACACCTCCGACGACGCATTACGTTGTCAGCGGCAAAATAACGCGCAGACGAAGTTATTTACAAGCGCCGAAAACGCGACTCAGAGGTATTTCTGATACCAAATGTACATTCTAAATTCCTACTTACATAAGTCGGCCACGTCACGTTTGTTAAAGTAAGGGAAATTCGGCAGGGAACCAGCAACTTACACTTCACCCGGCGGTCCTTACCACTTCACTGACGAATCTCCCTTACTTGGCCGCCTTATGTAAGTAAGAATTTAGAATGTACATTTGGTATCAGACATACGTCTGATCTGCTTTACAAAGTTAGTTACGTGTAATGCAGAGCAGTCGGTCGGAGTAGTCGTCGGAGGTGTTCATTTTGTGCTTTACTATGTAGTAGGTGGCATTGGCCGTGATGACCATTTTGGTACTAAAAACTGAGAGAAAACATGGCATACCTCGTAAGGTGCTTACCTATTTTCCTAGTGGGAAAATTAAATTTTTCAAAAGAAAATATTTTATACTGATGGTTTTTACGACATTTCTACTTGTAATTTAGTATTTGTATATTGACCTTGAGCCGGCAAAATACTAAATTGAAAATATTTTATGTAGCTACTCAAAATGATATTTACATACTTCTGGGCATTGTTAGAAATTTAAAACTGGTCATATGCATAAAAAATAAAGTAGCTTTATAACATGATTCCATAATTAAAGATTTGCTCATTAGTGACATTCGATTTTTGACACTCCCTTAACTCCCTTACAAAAGGTTGCACACACACACGCACCCACACAATAAGGGAGCCGATTTTGTCAAGAGGGAGCGAGAAAAATGTTTTCTGAGCAAACCTTTTATTATTGAATCATGGGTTTATAAAGCTTTATAAGTTGATGTTTTCATATATTTTTAAATTTATAAACCTTTTGTAAAGCCACTATTTAGGAATAAGTTTATTTTCCTTTACTTTGCCTTTGTACTGCTCTGCACATGCTTTTTTGCTCACTTTCGCGCCACTGGGTAGGAAATTTTCGGAGTAATTTGTGATTGTGTCTGAGTTTTGAAAATGAAGACGTAATTGTATTGGAGTATAGGGTAGATTTTGATTTTTCTGGTAGGGTAACAAGTGGTTTTTATTTTTAAGTTTTTTCCAGAATACAGTGAGTTTGTGAAAACAGTTATGCATTGATAAGAACGTAACATCTGCTAAAAGATTCGATTATTGCGTAAAAATATATGTAGGAGTGACCTTCCTACTTCTTGTTCCTCATCCAGTTCATTTCCATCAATCCTTAATTGCAGTTTATGCCTATGGAGAAAAGAAGATTAAAACTTGAAGGGTGCAGTTGCTCATGTTAAGTGCAAACCCATGTGAAAATTCTTGCAACTTACCTCACCTTTTAACTACAGTTAATGTTCTGATGGAAGTATTATAAACAAAAGCGGTCTTCTAGTTTAATATTTAAGTATTCCGTAAAGTTTATTTAAGAAATTTAACACAATTAAATAACTTAACACTAGCAGAATATTTTTCTGTGCTTGACGGCGACTGAGAATGCAATGTAAAGTGTGTCCTGTTCGTATTGTTTCCGTCTTCTATCGCCTTACCTTAAATGATTCGATCAAGTAAATGTATTCCTATATTCGTACTGTAGTGTTACATTTCTAGGTTAATAACTCTTAAAGGCCAATTAGTTCTATCATCGCAAGTACTCTCCGTAAACTAATCCCACATATACTGTTTCGGCCCGCAGATATCTTTTAAATTTCATTGTCACATATATCTACATCTAAATCTTCTTAAGGTCTTACATGTAAAATATATTTTGCGGATTATGTGTCTGAAACAAAATATGATACGTAAATGAATTGAAATACCAAACTGGGTTAAGGTGTGTCTAAACTGTTAAGAAACGCTGAGAGCTTGCGAGCATATGCAATGCATAGTTAGGTGTTTTCGCTATTATCTAATCAAAAGCTACACCTTTCCCAGCATTTTACACATCCATTTGTGTAGCGCGAATTTTCCGCTCGAACAGTTTAAATGTCAAGGTAAGGGTTCAATCACCTATTTTGCAGATCCCCATTTAAGAACAAAAATATGCAAGACACATATTCAAGTGTATGTGGAGGCACAAGCACAAAAACTTATATATTTACATATTTCTGGAACGCTGTCGACTATATAGTTGGGTTCATTTGAAATCTTAATTTTTTTGCAACTTTTCAATTCCCAAAACGAAGCACAGAGGTAAGTGCGTATTTATTTATATACTCTCAACGCATATAAATATGTATGTACATATAGATAGATATGTATTTAAGAATTTGATATATCAGGTCATACAACAGCCAGCCAAACACATACAATCAGAGTTGCCGCTGCGCAACTAAAGCGGCAACTTGACCCTTTTTAAGCACCAATACCCTTTGACCCGACTTTTTGAAAATTTTGATATTTTGACCCTCTTCCAAAATTATGTGCGACTTTTGCCCATTTCTAGAGATTGCTTTAGGAAATGTTAACAGAACCATGGTATTAAAAGATATTTCCTCCTGTAAGTACTAATAAACGCATCACTTAAAACTTTTAAAGGAACTTCAACTCTTCTCCTTGCAGAAACTAGATGTACATATGTATGTGTATGTTTGCAACCCTGTTTTATGTAAACCTTGTCCTGTTATTTTCTTCTTAAATTCAACAGATTTATTCTTGTACTAGTAAAGAAAAGCAAAAATAATATGCTGACCCTTTTTTTCGTCAATGGCCCCTTTTTTGCGACTTTCTAAAAATTCTAAACGGCAGCACTGCATACAATGGCGCACAAGGACAGAAAAGTCGTCTAGAACGCAGAAAAAATATTATTTGTTTGCAGCATACTTTCAGGTGTTGAAACGCTTGAACCAGAAAATCAACTCTCTAAACGACGCCAAAGGTAATTTAAATGTCTACAAGGCAATGAAGAGGACGCAACGAGGTATGCAAACATATGTACGTGAATACCTGCATAGGATAGCTATACCCAGTGGGGAAATGTAATCTTTGGTAATCAGCGATGTCCTAAGAACAGTATGGAATTCAAATTTGCATTACTTAGTATCGAGGAATTTATGTGATTTAATATGAATTTTTTGGATGCATTGGAATGCTTATTAAATATTAATCAGTAATAGAATCTGAAACTCATAAGACATGCTTTACATTATTTATCGCGCATGTAATGTATTACCACTATTCCCACAGGGTATTTTTATGCATACTCATACAAATTTACTTATGGCGTTCCTGAGGGGTTTTATTAATGAGCGACGTGACACTGTTGTTCAAAAGGCACTACGTCGTGCCATTGGGAGCCGTCACATAAATATTATTCTCTTCGCGCACATAAATCCATAAACATTTGTTCACATACATTTTGACGTATATCGTGCGTTTTTATAAGCTGTATGTTGACAATGCATTCAACGCTTAATTTGTTCGAATTTGACGCGATATTTATTGTCGCCCTTTTTTAAGCAAACTAAGCTACGCAGCGAATATATTCACGTATTTCGCATACAAATAAATACTTTTCATGTTTACATAAATATGGGTGTTCACAGTTCGTTACAAATTGTGTCCAAAAATGTACATTTTGTGACATTTTCTAACCCAAACAATATTGGAAAACGACATGTCGCGACACCGTCTACATTTTATCAGACTCAAAAGTACGTTTTTTAAGCATCCGCATTTTGCAACCCCGCAGCTGGGCTGAATTCTGGCAATGCCAATCAGATTTTTCTAAATTATTGGGGACGTTTAAGACGAGTATTTTCTAATAGCTTTCCGAGGTATACACAATGCCCAGGAACAAAAATTCAAAAACAATGTAATCCAAACGACTTATATGTATTTTAGTAACTGTGACGGGTGTGACG
Source organism: Rhagoletis pomonella (assembly GCF_013731165.1). Lineage (NCBI taxonomy): Eukaryota > Metazoa > Arthropoda > Insecta > Diptera > Tephritidae > Rhagoletis > Rhagoletis pomonella. The sequence goes on from NW_023458561.1 coordinate 21,828,988, forward strand.
AATACGCAAACCAAATTAGGTACTACTTACTTGTATTAGAGTTTTTCCCTAATTATGTCTTCTGCTTATGGTTTTAACTAGTATATGGTAAAGTCAAATAAACATTTTCAATATGTTCCAAATTCAACTGTGACGGGTGTGTCTTGACTTTGTGACGGGTGTGACAAGTTGAGCATGAATATATAAATACACATTATTAGACAACTGAACTGACTTTATTTCTCGAAAAATCGGATTTTACGAACACATAAAAGATTCTTTCACCTAAAGACAGGATAATCCTTGATCGGACTCTTCATCTCCATTGTCTGTCTGAGTCGTTGTAAAGTACCTTATTTGTAAATAGTATGAAGCTGTTATCTGTCAAACCGTATTAGATACTGTCTACTATTTTTATCCTTACAGCATAGCTTAAGTTATCCCATCGTATCAGCGCTGATCACAAACAGATATATGACACATTTCAGATTAGCAGATATGTAACGGAGTCCCCGGCCGAGTTTATTGAAATTTGTGAAACTTTAAATCGTGACGGGTGTGACATGTGACGGGCGTGACTAAAATAATTGGTTCTTTTTTCGAAAACAAAAGCATATAAATACTTAAGAGCAATTCGCATATATTCACCTGTGTCATAGCGTTACTCTCGTCAGCTTTTTTTAAACGGTCCAAGATGTATTTTCCTTCAAAAAATAACTATTTCGTGTATTTTGTGATATGCGCTACACTTAAATATGCTGTGCTTCAATACACGTATAATAAAATATTCAGTACTTGCTCGAAAAACTTAAAAATTACACTGTTGCCACGCTGATGAATTGTTCTCTCCATTGATCGTTTAAACAATGCAAAAAAGATAATACACTACGAAAATCAGTCTTGTCAATTTTGAAGAAAGTTAACCTCTCATATGAGTTTCTTGATGATACAACCTAAAGTAAAAAAGTATCTGAATTTGAGATAAATTTCGAAATTTTGCCTTTCAGTACTGAAAGTTAGATTTATTTGCTCTTACTTACTAGAAATAATAAGTCAAATTCTTAAGTATATTTTGGTTTTATTCGTTATCGATTACCGTGGAATGAGCCTTAAACAATTACAATTTTTCAGAACCAAAATCAAAAGGTGACATATAAAAAATGAAGGCAAGGAAGAAATGTCTGGATACACCAGTAAAGTTTTGCGACGACTGCTAGGAAGAAGTGCTTAGGCCGTGGTTACGCCACCAATTTCGATTGGCAATCACCGTGCAATTGTTGTTGTGCACAGTACGTAGTGAGAGAATTTTCGAAATCGAACGTCCAGCACGATTTGCTGGGTGAACCGAACAGCCAGCACGCCAATTTTCAGTATTAGTATTAAATATAAGAATAGTAAAAAATATTTTGTTATTATTATTTTAAAGTAGATATTATAAAAATTAAATATTAAAGAAAGAAAAAATATTAAGTTGTTCTTCCATTTCTCATTTTCTGAGTTAAATTTTGATGCGTTTTCAGTTGCATTTTTACTTCAGTACTGCCATTGTGTGCGAAATTGTATGAAATGGAAAAAGGCATTTCTTAAGAAGCAACCCTGTGCTCGCCAATCAGCAAACAGAGCGTAACCACTTCTCACCGATCACCGAAATTTTTCTCTTTTGATTGCCAATTAAAATATGTGGCATAACCACGGCCTTACAGTTTGATGCTAAAAATGTCTCAAAATTTTGACGTCAACATTTTGAGACACAATTTGAAAAACTGTGAACACCCAAATAGTGAAGTAATGCTCATATTGTGGACTAAGTGTAGCAAAATTGTGCTTGTATGCGATGTTTACATATTTCATGTATTATTAATTGGCGAATAAATTAAAATTTCGATTGTGCAGAATTTTAATTCCACAAAGCTTATTATGTAAATATATAAAAATACATATAAATATTTACACATTTAGCGCTTAGACAGTAGGTGTGTATCTATAGTAAATTCTCCAGTAAAAAATTGCAGCGAAAGCACAAAAGCAAAATAGAGCGTGAAATTGAGAAGAAGAGAAAACTAGCAGAAGAAGTTATTGAACACAAAAGTAGTAAAAACTTGCAAGTGAACAGTTGTTGCACTGTTTTGACATTCTGCTGTAAACATTTTACTATTTATAAATCAGTTCTAAACTCTTTGCTTTTCACACAAGCACTTACACAGTCCAGTATGTCATTATTATTTTGATTTTCACTCATTTTACTTTCCTTTACGCTTAACCAATTCAACAAATGGCAGCGTTTGACATTCATTCTTTTTCTTCTGCTAGCTAATTTCTGCTAGTAAAAATTTCACTAGCAAGAATTTCTAGCACTCCCGTGTTATTACGCTCTCGATTCAGTGCTCTCTTGGAAATTTTTTTGGGTTAATATACACCAGTGCACGGACTTTACCACTTTATTGGTAGATCTACTAACTTTTTATCTGTTTTTTATTTTCTACCATTTCTACCAACAAAGGCTAAAAATCTACCAATATTTTTCCGAAAGAAAGCAAAGAGATCTAAATAAACACAGTGCGTACATATTTTATCATGGAACATACCTAAAATAAACATGAGAAGTTAACTTTGACCCTAACCAACTGTTTATGGAAATATTTCTCGTTTGCAATACGTTTCTTGTGGGAGACTGCCAAAGGAATGATGTGCAAAATCATTTCAAAACTAATTTTAATCAAAAAATTTTGAACTGCATTGTAATTGTTTGTTTTATTGTAAAACAGGGCCAGAATCAAGACATCCAGGATCGAATCAAATTGAAATCAGAATTTTCTTTACAGCTTTTGGTAGCGAATTCGCTTTTTCAGTTCAAAATGTATTTGAAAGAAAACAGCTGTCATTTTGTTTCATTCGATTTGAATCGTGTTTCATTCGATCACGGATGCCATGATTTGGGCCCACTTTTATGTACTACATATTTATACATTTTTTGTTGAATGTTTTATAAAGAAATACAATTTATTCCAAGGCGAATTCATATAATAAGGTGACATCAAAAGTTCAAAAAATTTTACCCATAATGACAATAAGAATTACAACAAATACATCATTTTGACATTAAAAATCCCCAAGGCGAAAATTCAGCTGCTTTGGTAACACCGTCTTACCTGAATTAGCTTTAATTTATCCTATACCAACTTCTACCAATTTTTTTATGTAAAATCTACCAATATTAATTCAAAATTTTTTCAAAGTCCGTGCACTGATATACACTTTTCCAGTAAAAATTTATAGGTTCCAGTGAAAATTAGTACTGACTTACTATACACACCTAATATGTAAGTGTTTGCCAGTGCTTCTCCTCCAATTTGTGTCGTGCATCTTGCTGTTGATATAAAAATGGAGAGAACCTCAGTTTTACGCTACCTCTGAACGGCACATGGATTTTATGAGAAGCTTTGTAAAGGCAGAAATACACTCGGGGGTTTAAAACTCGCTGCGATAAAAATAAAAACGATGCCATCAACACAAATAAACCTTTTGACAAATACATCACATGCAAATTCACGAGTGAGCCGAACATGTGAGGAGTTTATTTATTGCTCTTAAAAAATACAAATCCTCAGAGCGAGTTAGTTCTTTCGTCGCTTTACTAGCTTTGTTTTTTTTTTTAAGTACAAGTGCGTAATCACATTATTTTAGTAAATAGAATACAATAAAATGTTTTATTTTTATGTTTGCCACTCCGAATTTAGTTTTGGAACTCACCCGCGATGCAAAATTATATTTTTATATTTAATCTTCACCTTTTTTGATGAGCTTTGGGAATATATTAGAAATGAGTATTCAAAATTAACAGAGTTTTCTAGCGACTTGAACCATCCACTTTATTCTACTCTTTAGTGGGCTATGAAACTGAATAACTAAAATTCTCAAAAAATTCTGAATAGAGTGTTGGAAATTTTTGGACGTTATTTGTGTAGAGTTTTAACAATTTTTGTAAAAAGTTTGAAACGTGGATTTATAAAGTGCTTGTTAAATAATGTAATAATGTTCTAGACTATTATAAAGAAAATAATAAACATTAAATAACTTAATAAGGTGAGCATGAGCTTATTATTTTACAAAAGACTGCTTTACTTTTTCGTAAGTAAAGCAAACTGTTTGCTTGTAAGAAAGAATTCAGTGCTTGGAGTAGAATTGTTGATAAAATAAATTCAGAAATATATTCCCAGTACATACATATCCTGATGGAAATCTAATGGTTCCAATTTAAGACTTTAGAAACATATACGTAAAACCAGGAAAACTAGATTTTTATTTTTCGAAATATTTTGGGGTGTTTGCAGCTTTCTTTGTTCTTCGTATTTTGCTCTCCGGGATTCTTTGCCTAGGATTTATTTTGCCATAATTTAGATTTTTCTTTGATACCTTCGGGATTCCTTAAGTTTTGTTTTCCGGTACTGTTCTGGGTTCCTTGTATTTAGATTTTTAGGCTATTTAGAATTTTTCCGGTGCCTTTTGAACTATTCGTTTTTTCTTTTAGTTTTTGGGACCTTTTGGTAAATTTTCTGCACCTTTGAAGTTTTTCGAAAACTTTTAAATTGAAAATTGTGTGAAGGCTAGAGTGTTAAATAGAATATTGGCAGATGCTAAGACAATTGCGAAATTTTTGAGTAAATGGGCGTGCCTCCGCTCACTTAAGAAGCAATGGTATATTTCAGTTTTTTTTCCCGTTTTCCGTACATGGCCTCAATAATGTATGTATGTACGTAAATTGGATAAATATACAAGTAAACAAGTAAATAAACGCACGTGATCAATCAAGTCAACACTCTCAACCTATGCATACTCCTACCCAAAACACTAAGTCCTTGGAGTATTCAGACGTTGCTGCCGTAACAAAATTCACAACTACTTGTACTGATATATGAAACCATTTGTAGGAGTGTGAACATGCATAGTAGAGTTGGATTTTTTAGTTCACTTTAAAGATTAGTTCACTACTAGGTCGTTCAGCTTAATGAACCAGCTCTTCTGATTTTTAGTTCGTTCACCTTATTGAACTATAGTTTACCTAATTGAACTAGTTCTTAGTAAGAGCTGAGTTGCAAAACAACAAAAATGCGTATTTTATAACACATATATAGATATAAAAATTTGCAATAACGACACAATTCAGTCGCCTTTCTCCAAAATCACGAAAGAATATTTATGGAAACTCGGCAGTGCCAGCATTTAGTTTTCTTTTCCTCAATTTTGCCTTCGAAATGCAAGTAAACTGCGATTTGCTTTGGCATCTAAAAGAGAAAGTCTTTAGTTAAAAAACAAATCCTAAAAACTCAACTAAAATACTTATGGCTTTATTCATAAAAAATAAAGTAGCCTTATAAAAGGTTTATAAATTGAAAAATGTACGAAAACGTCAATTTATAAAGCTCTTTAAACCTACTTTATTTTTTATGAATAAGGCCATTAATTTTTAACACAAATTATACTAAACGATGAACATTGGGAATTATATGAAATAAAATGTTGTATTTCAGAACGATTTTCCGTCATCCCTTGTTAAATTGGGTTTGGAGAGAAACCGGTTTGGGCATTGTGTCATCTTCAGTGTCATTTGTCGTTGTAAAATAACATTTTTTTATTTGGAATCAGCTTTTTGTTTATGCTATTCCATTTGTATTACCTCCCTTTTGTTAGCTCGGGATGTAATATTGATGCGCCTAAAAGATACAGCGATTTCTATTCTCAAGTTACATACAATGGAAAATATAATAGCGAGGTTTTAGTTTTCTAAACTATAATTTTATTATTACTGTTGCCACAGAAAAGTTTGGCTCACTTTAATGAACGAACTAATGAACTAGTTCAATTAAAAGGACTGGCTCTTTCGCTCTTTAGTTCAAAAGCTTCCCAATCCTAATGCATAGCAAATGCAGGAGTACGAGGATGTGGGCGTAAACGGACAAAGTACTTCTGTGTGCATTCAATAAAAATATAATGTCATACATTAAATCATCGCCACATTCGACCGAGCATTTCAAGCATCCCACTGTCCATTGCAAATCGAACTCATCATTCATTTAAGCATTTTCGGCTATCATACAATGTTACCACTAGGGAATCCAATCCCGCAAATGCGCGTTTGCGGGATCCCGCGCCATTTTGCGGAATCAGAAATGATGACTACATAAAAAAATTAATTAGACGAATGCGAGTTGTTAACGTGCTCGACAAAATGTTCGTCGTGTATGGTTATATTAAATATACATCATTTTATAACCTAGTAGATATTTTGAGGAGTTAAAAGCCCTTCCGAAAGGCCTTCCTGAGAGTCAAGAAGCCTTCCACTCTACATTCCTTTCTCCTTTCTTATTTGTATGGACTGACATCAATTGAAGGGCTTCTTTTTTTGCTACCCATAGAAGGCCTTCCAGAAAGGCTTTTAAAGGACGTACTTCAGGAGGCCTTTTGGATGAGTTCATTGAGTTTCGCAATGTGTTTTAAGGTTATAAGCAAATCCTGACGTGATGAAGCAAAACGGACTTCACCTTAGTGTTCAACGGCCCCAAAAACATATAAAACACCTAGTCTGATTTTATTAACCTTTCATCGATTTTTTTTTTGTGGTCCTGCATAATTGATTAAAATTTTAAAACGTTCGCCTTCCTAGCTAGCCTAAACTTTGTACACTAACCGATTTATGAACACATTATATAAGTGTAGAACAGTCCGGTTCTATCGATAAATAAGTGTGCCAGCGGAAAAATTTATTTTTTTTCTTGAGCTTCCTTTCAGATGATAAATTTCGAATACTCATAACTCTGGTTATATTAGAGGCACATATTCAGCTCTGGTGTAATTTTCAAGAGTATTTTATATAGAATATATTATTTTATCGCCATTTTCAAATATCAAATGGTAAAAAAGTTACGCGGAAAAATAGGAAAACTTAGTTAAATTCGAATAATCCAGACCCACTGATGCTTTAGCTAGTTTTGGGATTACAGCGAGCGGGTATTATTTCAGATCTCTTATTACGATATATTTTCTTCTGAAAAATAACCAACAGATTTAGAGATTTGGACCATATACCTACGAAACTATGCGCAATCACCAAACTCAAAAGTTCCTGATTGTGCAATAAACTAAGGTCAAATTTAAAAGATGAAATTTTAAAGACTTTATCATTCCTTCGTAAATATTATCAAAAAGTCAAACTAATTAAAAGTAAATACTTAGATTTACTAAAACAACAAATCGTCTTTTCTACATATCAATTTTGAATATAACTGTTTAGAGGAAATAATGTTATTTTTTTTTTAGTCCCGCAAATACCGCAGATCCGTGGGATTGATGACCTCGATCCCGCAAGCTTGCGGATTGCGATTTTTATGCGGGATTGGATACCCTAGTTACCACGTATTGAAATCAAATTTCATGCATTGCAAGTGAGTATCGTTCGGCTTTCTCACATTTTTTCTATCAAATACAATTATTTCGCACATTCAACACTTCGCAACGTCATTGGTTCTCATCGCCAGCATACTACTAAACATACATATGAATGTACATAGTAAGAAGTTGCCGGCGCCAGCCGGCATACATTGTCTGACCACGCGCATTACTCACTCCACACTTGCGGTTTTGCAAAGGCAATGAGTGCCAGAATTGTGTAAATGGAGCGGATGTAGCTCAAACACGCGCACTGAGGTATTCAAATCTGTGAAAGCATCGCTGCATGCGCTATTTTTCGTATGTATTGTGCGGATGAACAGTTGTGTTCGCAATAAAAATGGCGCTAGTTAGCAGTTTTTCCATTTCTCGGATTTTCCATTATCAAATTTTTTTCAAGCCAAAACTTGCCAACACATCTCTTGTTTCCTTTTCCATTTTCCACTTATCTGCAATTTTCCGTTGGTATGCTTTTAGGCGTTTCAGAGTTGTGGGCATTTTTAGTGTGCATTTCGCTCGCTTTTTTCATTTTTTCATTTTTTCTATTTTATATTTGCTATTTTGATTTTCTTGTAGACTCTCTGTTAGAGGGCTGCGCAAATGGTTTTACTTTTACTGTGCACTATTGCATACTTCAGTAGATGCAGTAATGAAGCAAATGCACTAGACAATAAATGAAGTGAAACTCATGGCTTGCTCGCAATTCAAACCAGGGATGCAAACTGGTTTTGAACCGAACCGGTTTTTCAATCGAAACTTCCCTTTTTTCGGGCTTTGAACCGAACTACGAACTGAACTGTTGTTATTTTGAAATGCCAAACCGAACCGAAAACCACTGCAAAAAAATGGTTCGGTCAAAATGAAAATCCAATATATCATTTTTCAAACTTTATAATACACACCTTTGTTTAAGAGTGCAAACCGTATGGTAAAAAGGCAAACATTTTTTTGATTGATGGCAACTACATAAGTTGTAATTTCGCCCGTATAAAAAATGATTGAGATGTTTTTATATAGAAGAAAATGCCTAACAACGCCAGCAAAAAAATTGTATGAGTTATAAAACTGCACACTCGGATTTTTATTTCTGATTAAAAAATTTGGTACTTTGATGCAAGTTTGTTGACATTTGTTGATTTTTTCTAATTTTCGTACAAAAGTCTTAAATTTGGATTTATATGGTTGTTGTTATATAAAGAGCTATTATTAAAAAAAAAACTTATGAACATTAAACCAACAAAAGAAAAATAGTCAAATGTCGCGCTCATATTATTCTGACCATAGGTATACTTATACATATGTACGTATGAAGTTAAGGCCAAGTGTAAGCTCCAAACAAGCTCAACATTAAGCCAAGATTTTGAGTGTCAATTCATTACTCTGTGTTTGCCGTTTTTGTCTACATGATTGGGCTCAAGACTTGTACAAACTTTAAATATTTTTTTTGGTTTAGGATATTACACACTTTCTTCCAGACAAAAAAAAATTTTCCCACATAATTTTTGAAAGAAAATCCGTGCGACATTGCCAAAAATCAACTTAAAACCTAAAAATTTTTCTAGAAATTTTTATAAAAAGCTTGCAATTTAGATAAATCTTTGCAGAATTTTCATAATTTGCATAATGGTTAAAACAAGAAACATTAAAAAAAATAAAAGAGAAATAACAAAACCTTGCTTGTCAAGTCCCTATTTATGTTTCCATCACTATACATGTGGGTATTTGTATTTGATCTCAGCAACAAGCCGTTTAGCTTTGGACCACGACAACCGAGTTCGATAATTCATACTAATCTGATTTAGCTCCGATCATTGGATCATGAAATATAAATAAATATATATTTTTTTATATGAGAATTGAAGTCGGTTTTGTTTTTGCTTAAAAATTACTTGTTATATTATAGATTTGTCATATTTTTGCAATATTTGTATTCTTTAGAATAAAAAATTGAACCATTTGAACCAAACCGAACCGCGGTTCAGGGATACTTGTAAACCGGTTATTGTACCACTCGAGCCACTGAACCGAACCGCACCGATTTTTGGAGTTGTTTGCAGTCCTGATCAAAACAAATGCTGAAATGTCGATACTTGCTATCGTTACTGCAATGACAGTATTTTTTTTGCTTACTGTAAATAGTGATGTATACCAAATACACCAAAATAACGGTACAATGCAGCGAGGGCAGTTAAGCAATTGGATAAGCAGTAAACGGCAGCAGTTTATATCTTCAATGTTAATCATTTTGTGTTAGTACCTACGCCGCAAGTATAAAATATTATTTTAATGAAAGCATGCCTATATATACATATATACGTATTTTATCTCGTAAATAAGCTCTTCTTTACCAAAGAATCCAAATCTAAGAGTAATTGGGGTAAGTAGTTGCTCAGTTTTTGTTCCCTATACACACATTGTAATTATGCTTACATTGAATTTAACTGCACCCACTACATTACTGTACAGTGGTTTCACTCGACACTAAATGCAGTAGTGCTTGATGTTTTGTTACAGCAATGTTTTGTTGAAGCAATGTTTTGATTCACTCTTTGCAGTAGTTCCGTCTTGACAGTATTTGAAAGCTCTGAAGAAATGAAGTGAAGAAAATGTTTTGATTGCCCTTTTAAAACCATATGTGCAGCCCTCTACTCTCTTTCTCTGTACAGCAGCTGACAGTCAAAATAAAAGTTGAAATTATTATCATTAGCACTTAAAACTTGCGCACGTATGTACCAGAAACGAGCATGCAAAAGTGATACGATGATGAGAGGGACAATTCGAGACGGTTTAAAGGCCCGTCCACATACAACTTTGGCGTTGCGTTGGCGCTGGCGTGGCTTTGACAGCAGCGCGAGTAACGCCCGTGCTTGCTACAATGAACGCAGAGAATACTTTGGTCACTAAATTAACATACTAGCGGCAGATAAATCAAAATTTTACATCAATAGTTGCATTAAAAACTATATTTCTTGCCCGCATTTGATTAAAAATGAAAATTAAATCACACAATTTTGATTATTTAGAACAGCTGACGAACGACGCGCGCGAAAAGTTGAGAGTTGGCCATCTTTCTGCGTTGTGTTGGCGTTGGCGTTGCCCAACTTTGGTTATATGGGTACTTTCATATAAATGCATGTATTCAGAGTCAGCTGTCGAAGCAACACCAACGCCAACGCAACGCCAAAGTTGTTTGTAAACGGGCCTTAGAGGAGCTCATTTCGTACACATTCTTTAAAAAAAAATATTGATTCAAAACTTGTCACTTACGATAGTATGCGGTAGAAATATTCACAGACAGAATATTTACCACCCAGCAAAAGTAATGCAATAATTTTTGTAATTAGCTGAACAAAGTCTAAAGTAAAGCCGCACTTGCCCATTCGATTAAGGTGTGTTGAGGAATAATTTTTTGCATTTTCTGACAAACGGAGAATTTGAGTTAGCACGCTTTTGTAGAGCGTTAATGATGTGTTTTTCCTGTGAAGAGTTATGGATACGAATCTGTAATCCTTTAGGTGCTGATGTACTGTGTTTTGTTGTTGGCAACAATTAAACTTATCACATATCTAGACAGTTACTGAAACGTCATTTTCTTCTTCTTTTCTATTTATATGTGGGGCCTTGAGCGTCAGAGTAGCCTAGCTGACATTTGAAAAAATAAAAATTGAGGTATAGCTTAAAATACATACAGACATTACTTGAATCGAAACAGTAATAGCCCGTGGGAAGCGCTTTTAGTTTTATTTTGTTATAATATTTAGGTAGCATCACGTAGGTTCAATGAACTTTTCAGTTAAGACGATATTTATTATTTATAGATCTTTCTTTTTCTTATTAACAAAAAAATAAAAATTAAAATTTTGTAGATGGACTCTGATGGCCTCATATGTGGTAATAATAATAATGAGAATTTTTTAAAATCCCAAGAATATTTACTCTGTATAGAATTAAATAGTAAGATCTACTTTATATGTGCGGGAGAATGTATGTCGAACTGGTCGACAGAATCAAGTAAAATGTTTACCCAATATTGCCATTATACCCGGGTGTATTGTAGAGTGTAAAGTCATGGGCTCAGCAATGGAACATTACACCTCCCATATGCGTGAAATTTTTAATCAGCTTTAAGTATATGAGAGTTGTCCTCACCATGATTTTACAATTATCTTTCGTTACTTCTACGTTAGGGTTGGCAAAGAAAATAGGCAGTTGGAAAATTGAGCCTTCGCGAGAATACCTTCATCAGTAGCGGGAAGCTGATGGCCCTCGTCGTGACATGCAATGTGGTGTGAACTTTTCTATATTCATATCTTCTTCATAATTTAGCATTTGTAATTTGCGTCTCGACGCGTCAATCACACTGATCATACCTTCGGAATTTGATTAACTTTCATCTTTTTCAAATTATAACTGTATGTAGACAGTGCGGTAATATGTTTACTTTCCAAATAAAAACACACCACTCTGCTATTTGAGTAACCTCTTTCCCCAATAAATTTATGTGCTAAGTGCCCTTGTGCCAGTGTCCATGTATTTCAATGCCTATGCTTTTCCAAATAGAAATCGTGAATTTCTTTCCATGCAATTGAACAAATTTACTTTAAAATTTACGCATACATGTACATATGTATATACATATGTATCGTCGTTTAACGGCACTTGTTTACATAGGACAATGCTCTCAAGACAATAAAGAAATAGGTATTAGCTGTCAAAATCGTTGATAATTGTCTCCGTGGCGTGGGCGTCCTGACAATAGTAAAGACAATTCATTTAGAGCAAAAAGTCGAACGTAAACGTTGAATTATAAGTTGCAGAAATATGCATTTTGCGCGAGCTATTTGATCAAAAAACTGAATTATAAAAAAGAAGAGACAAAATTACATATACACCAGCGTCTCTTTAATTATTATAGTTATTTTGTTATGAATCTCTCTTCTTTCTTGCACACCACGTCAAATCATTGTAATCAAGACAGTGATTGAGACAACTGAAGAAGTATGCATTAGTGAAAAAGTGTGCATATATTGCTATTGTCATGACAGTATTGTCCGGTGTAAGCCATAAGTAAAGTACACCCAGAAAAAGGTTTAGTTATAATAACCAAGATTTGGTTATAGTGATCAAGTGGCATAGTTGGATATGGCGAAATAAATATATAGTTCACGAAAGTCTGCAATTTACTTAAGACTTCTAGTTGGGACAAATGTATATTTGTTAATAATTACAAAACGACTACCTTGATTGGACAATATTGTTAGTTGAATAAAATCATTGTTGAGCAAATATAAACAATGCTTTGGTTGATACAAGTTTTCAATTAATCTTGTGAACTTGCCGTAGACTTGAATCAGCTAACCGTTTATTATTGGGAAAAAAGTTTCAGTTTGACACAAATAAAAATTTACTCGATGTTTGTTGTGTTTACTTTCTTCTTTTATTTGCATATGTTAAGCATAAAAATACGTACATATTTACATAAGTTAGTTACTAAAGTAAATAATACATATGTATATGGTGGTAAGAATTTCCTAAAGAACAACGATGAAACAGGAGCAGTCGTGCGAAAACCCAGGTCAATATTTGCTGGAAGTATACTGCTTTGCTTTTTCCTTAGCTAAATAGACACTTTCAAATTATAATTCACATGAATTATATATCCACTGAAAAGCCCCGGTTGGAATCGAACTTTATATTTTTAATTAAACTTTAAACTATGCGCGCACCGAAACAACCCGCGATGATAGCAAAACTGAAACTGTGACAAACAAGTATAGGCATGTCATAGCACACATGGCGCAGCGATCGACATGCCATAGCTTACTGAGCGCTCTGGGACCACATGCGTGTTTCACCCATATACGAACAGCGGTAGCGGAGCAATGATTTCCACGCACAATGCAATGGTCGGCATACTAGCGCATTCAAACGATTCAATAAGTGAGACTGTGTGCATTGCTCAGCTGGCGCTCTTCGTATGTGCTCAGAGAGCGCTCAGCATTCTTTAGGGGTGGCTCACAAGCATGAATTGTTCCACTCTCAAACCAAATCGTGGTTGTCTCAACTAAGATTTGGTAACTATGACTAAACCACGTGTTGAAAGAAAGCTTATCTGCATTAACAGAGCTTAATAACATCCTTTTATGGACCATACGTTAAGTTGAATGGAATTTGTAGAAATATGCTTCAAAGAAATATTTATTAGTATTAACCAAACCCTTCAACTAAATTAACGATTTGTTACAACTTAGATGAATATTAGAAGCTTTAATATATTTAGTTATAATAACCAATCGATGGTAATAGTTCCCAATCCTTGGTAACAGTTCCCAAATAGTGTCAAAATTCGGGAACTAAATATCTTTAGTTGTCGAAACTAATCCTTTTTCTCAGTGTACAAAACCGCGTATCGTCGTTCTGTAAAACCGCGTAACTGAAATTTTTTTGAGAAAAATTTGATTTTCTCACACAAGTTCTTGCCTCAAGCCTTATCCATTCGTCCTGAAGTAGACCAGCCAGAAATGTAGTTGCTTTATTAAAAAAGAGAACCATTTTGAAATATGAGTGTTTTTACGCTCAGAAAATAATTTATGCAACCTCACATACGCGGTTTTGCATTATCTTGATACGCGGTTTTGTACTTTAAACGGCGATATGTAGCTGCGGTTGCTGATGCTTCGGAAAGGAAGGGGCATTTTCTTAAAATTCTATTGAATTTAAGATGGTAATTACAGCAATTTATATTGTTATTTTGGGTAGTTAACGTGCCACAAGTCGCATTTGAATTTTCAGTAGCCAAAATTATGGACTAAAAATTACGAGTATTTATTCCAATAGTCAATCGAAAAGTCAACCAATGAGCCACAAAAAACTTTGAATGCAAATACGCTCAAATTCTTAGTCACCAAATTAGCAAATTACGTTGAGCTTCAATAAGTATTTTGCGAAAATCATTTGTAAACTTTTACTTGATACGCTGCAAAAGCAGAATCCCACACACATTCACAAATAAGCTGAGTTCACGTACATCGAAGACGCAGAGTTATTAAACTTTCAAACAAAGCGAAAAATGTCATATCGTGAGAGAGTGAATTTGAAGATGCGGGAACTAAAGCAAGCAGTTGTTTTGTTAAAGTTTACTTACGTCATTTACTGTATTTTGTATGAACAGAAACGGCGTCATAAATATGTACGTATTTTTTAAAAAAGAATACTGAAGCATTTAATCTTGTAGTTTGTTGCTTTTTTTTGCAAATTTGCACATATGAGCACAGAGTAACGAGCCAGCTCGATTGGTTTAGTCGTGCTTCGGTATCATCTGTTCATCGGTTGCCTGCACAAGCAGTCGGGGGGCTGAATACAACAATGTTTTTGAGGTTTTCCTTACGTTGTAAGTTAAAAAAAGTAATCATGTCTGGAAGTGCATACCGCTTTGTTGTTCAATCGTTGGAGAAGTGGTATGAAAATTGTGACCTACATATATATATATAGCATATTACATCTCTAAAGTAGAGGTTCTGGATATTCCTTCTGATTCTTGCCTACTGAAAGTTAAGTTACTTCGGAAGTTTTATATCGTAGTACCACTGTACTGTGGTATTATTGATGAATGTAAATGCAATAGAATAGCGTTTTTATTTACAACGAAGTTACTCTAGTTTGGGTACCCGGGCACAAGGGACTATTAGGAAATGAACTAGCTGAGAAACTAGATACACAAAGTTCTGAAGTTCTGCTAAAAGAACAAAAACCATTTCTAAGTTTCTCTGCCACATCAGCTAAATTGATGTCTGTGAAAAAAAAACAAAAAAAAGCTGGGCATTCAATAGCATTTCAATAGTTCCTTAAAACGGAAAAACAAGTTCAGCATATTTTGACAAAAAAATTGCTTCAAAGGAAAAAGAAAGTTCTGCAAATTATGGCGCAAAAAGTCGAAAAAGTTAAATTTTTGAAAAAATAAAAGCAAACGTAAAACTATTCTGAGTAGCTCTTATTTAGTTCTAGAGTTTCTGAAAAGGAAAAAAGAAAATTCTGCAAAATTACGGAGAAAAAATATTTTTTTTTTTTTCAAGAAAAGTCGAAAAAGCTAAATTTTTGCAAAAAAAAAATAAAACTCTTCTTAGTAGCTCTTCAACAGTTCTAGAGTTGCTGAAAAGGAAAGGGAAAATTCTGTAAAATTACGTGAAAAAAAAAATTTTTCGAAATTCGACAATAGTAGCTCTTCAACATTTATTCTACTAGAATTCAATGGGCTACAAAACTGAGTACTTTGAATCTCTCTAGGAAATTTTAAACTATGTGTACTTCAAAGCTCGTTCGATTCATCGTTATTTAACAATTAAGTAATAGGTTGTGGTGTTTTTTGTAGTGATTTACTTTTATTCCACAGAAGTCTAAAGTATGTTTTCCCCAAACTCTTCCAATAGCCTTGGATTTTCACGGCATTTTAAACATTCGCAAATATTTGACTTATAAACAAAATACGGGCACGAATTTTCAAAACTAATTTACAAGAAATCCACCACCAAAGGTGAATTTATATAAGGTGGTAGTTAGTGGCAGTACAAAATCAAAAAAACTACACTTAAAAGTTACACCCACAATGGCAATAAGAACAAAAAAAAAACATAGATAAACACATCATGACATCAGTACGAAAATCTAATTTCGCCGGTAACATCCCCTTATACATATAAATTCACCATGTCCTCACTACGTAAAGTGAAGAAAAACAAGCAATCAGCTGAAGGAACGAATTCTAATGTTGTAAAACATAAAAGTATGAAAATGAGGTGATAAATATTAAAAAGGCAAAATATGCAGAAAACGCATAGTCAAAAAAGGCAAAATTAAAATTTATATTTTTAATCAAGGAAGGCATGAAACGTGTGATTCTTTAATTTGTTTACAGATACGACCAAGCAGACAAAATAGGCAAATGCCTTAAAATCCTAACCCTGGTAAATAATAACTCATATAATAGAGAATTATGTGTAGCTTTATCAAAATGTAGAATTGTGAAGAACTTAATACTTAAATTTAAACAAGAAACTACATTTTTACTGTACAAATGTTCCACCCGTGATGGTGGAATACCTCATATGTAGGTGAAGTTAATTAAAAGCTTATAAAACGTAAAATTTGTATTCATTGGAGTTCATATAAACCTATTAAAAAAAGATAAAATATTTTTCATTCAAAGTCTTCAAAAATTATTTGATTTTTGTTTAGAAAGGTTATAACCTAGAAACTAATATAGTCTTATAAGTTCATACCTTTTGCATGTTCTTTACATTCGCCGAGGTGTAAAAAGGCAACATCGACAATCGCCATAAACCATCGGTGTTTAACAAACATGCAAAAAAAAAATCGATGCATCGATAGTGCCATCGATGTTTTCTCCTCCTCTAGAATAAAACGCATACCAAAAATTTCAGAAAAAGCTCTGCCAAGCTCATTGGAAACATTCCTTCGCGCCAAATAATTTTTTATGTTATTTAATTTTTCGACCATGAACGGTATGTATAGTACTTAAATTCACATACACAAAATTTACATTCAGCAGTCATCTTTTTAGCAAACACACGCCTAATGCAGATAAATTTGATAAGCGCCAAATACCTCATACATACTTCAGTTCAACTGCCAAATAGGCGGTACTCTAAGTCCTCGAATTGCATACAAAAACTTTACAGAGAAATGAACTATTATTTGGAATTTGAGAGAAAAAAATTGCTGTGTTGAAATCAAATCCGTTGCAACGCTTTATGTGTCAATATTGTATGCATACAAGTATTGGTTGTTTTTGTGAAAAATTTTTTTGAGCGGTAGTATTATGGCGGTTAGCCAAGTGATTTTGGCTTTGCATATATGCACTTCCATACATTTTTAGCATATATCGATATACACATGTATGGGCGCTTCAATGAAAATTCACGAAACACTCAAAAGTAGCAGCAATCCTTACAAATGGCAGTGTTGCAATTTTAATTGCAGTGATTTTTCTGTTATATTTTCGTCATCAATACAATCAATGGTTTGGGTGCTTGGCCTGGAGCAGTGCACGTAAAAAATTTAACCAATAAAAATACAAAATGCCTCGGATAATCGTATACATACTCGACTATTCGTGTAACTTCAGACCTGGTAAGTCCACCATGTGCTAGGTTTTCACAACACATCAAATCTTAGAGAATACAAAAATATTTTATTGGTATAACAATTATAGATCAATAAACTAAAACCGCGCCTTTATGTAGCACGCTCCTAGCTATCTATATATCTATGTATATATATATATATATAATACGCGAAGGAATTTATTGTGCAGCATAAAAGATCTGCACCGTTCGTTCGATTTTCAAAAATGGGGTGTCACATTAAAGGGCTTAGGGTGTGGATGTTCAAGAAGGTTTTACTTTTTCGAAAAAAAGTTGCCACCTGTTAAGAAATTAAGCTCAAATTAATTAAAAAGTTAAATCAATTATTAAATATGGGTATCAATCGAAATGGTTTTAAAAATGATTTATAGCTTAACTACGTATAGGAGGGTTTCCACATGTAAAAAAAATGTAATTAAAGTTTAATTAAAGGAGTTTGTTAAGTGAATAAGGTATCGCTATATGGGTGTCATTCAAAAGAGGTTTAGGAAGGTAGTAGTTTGAAAGTATTTTGAATAGGGTTGCCACCTATTTGAGAAGTCTAACTGAACTATTTTTTATAAGGAGCTTCAAGAAATACTTAGTTTGACAATTTAGAACATTTTTGATGTGTTTGAGGGTTGCCCCAGTTTAAGGGGCTGAACTAAAATTATTTAATGAGTTAAATGAATTACTAACCGATGGTTATCAATAGAAATGGGATTAAAATCCTTCATTTAAGAACTATATTTAGGAGGATGGCCACGTGTTTAAAAAATAAATTTCCACCTAATTAATCAGTTACATGAAATATTTATAACAATGTCAGACGAAAAATATTTAATGAAAGTTTAGTTCAAAAATAATTTTTAAGAGGATTGCTGCCTGTTTGGAAAGTGGTATTTCGTTTAAGTATACATAAGTTACATGAAATTTTAAAATATGGTTATCAAAAGAACGAGCGTTAAGAAATCTTTAAATTGAACATTTGGTTTTTTTTAATTGAGCTCAAATTATTTAATAAGTTAAATGGATTGTCAAAAGATGGGTATCAATCGAAATGGGTTTGAAAATAATTTTTTTCTAAACTGAATTTAGGAGAGTTGCCATGTGCTTAAGCAAATTAAATTCAACCTAACTCATCAGTTAATTGAAATATGTATGTATAACAATGCCAGGCGAAGATTTTAGTTTGAAAATACTTTTAAAATGGTTGGTTGTAAAAATTATTTTCTACATTTTAGTCCATTTATAGAAGCGTGGAATATATATTTAAAAGTATTTTTTTTTTGGTTTTTTCTATATATTTTGAAATTCTTCCAAACTCTAAGCAATGATAATACCGAGTTTGGTGAGGGTGGGTGAAGCGGTTACTGAGTTCTAGCGATTCTTCATAAGAGCACGGTGCCACGCCCATTTCCCAAACACTTCATATTGGTCTTGTTTTATTCTACTTCATATATTAATTTTCAATAATTTGAATCACACCAGCACTTAAGGTATAAAAACGTGTCGCTCATTAACTTCAATACTGTCAATACTATTATAACTCAATAAAAACAGAAAGTAGAGAAAACCAATTTTTAGGATTTGAATTTATATGTACATATCGTCACCTGAAATGCAAAAAGACGTAACAACATCGTAACTGAAATGAGAAAGGTCGTGACTAATATTTTTTATTTTTTTCATAAAATGATGTGGGAGTTGTAATTCGATGAAATACATCATATCAATCAAAAGCTGATTTTAAATATTTTACTAGTTACGACTTTTTGTATTTCAGCGACAATGCTTTTTAGGTATTTTTGCACAGGTGACAATATGTATGAAAGTGCTTATATACTCCCGTAGCAAATGTTAATACAAGTTTTTTTCTAGTGAGCTATTAATAATCGACATAGCTATGAAATTGTTTCCAACAAAGAAAAAAATTTTGCGGTTACTTCTGCATACTCAACTCGAGTTTGTATTATTTTAGATTATGACACTATTGAAGAAAATGAGCGTTATGTAAGCGAATGTTTGTAAGTAATTCTTTTTATTTTCTGTATGCTATCAAATTTGTCTGCGGTTAATAAAATTGTCATGTTTATTTAGTCATTTAAAGCATTGCCCACGTCATTTTGTTTTTGCCTACGTAATATTGCGTTGCCTCCTTTAGCGCTTTTGTTTCGCCTACTTAGTTTTGTGGCCTGCTTCTAAGTGCGTAATTTACTTAATACCCTATTTGTGTACTTAACCAGACCTACATTTTTCATTACACCCGTAGTGTGCATTTTCTCCAGTCACCGTTTTGCTTTATGATTTCATCTCAATTATGTTGCGGGGAAAGCACAGGCGAAAGCAAACTGGAATTCGTCGAACTTATGATACCAAACATTGCAAGAAGATTCAGTGTTCAAGTCGTAGAAACGGGCCCAGCAAATAATGTGGGTATGGTGGGTAGTTATACCCGTACGGAATTTCGTAGGTGGGTAATTACCCATGCAGCAAATGCTCTCAATAAAGTTAAAATGTATCATATTTATTGTAAAAATCTTAAGGGTCTCCTTCAAACCATAAATTACTTCAGCTTAACTCAGCGATTGATCTTCGTTGAACTAACTGACTAATTATATATTAGCATTATGAAATTAAATAACTCCATGGTATGAATCACAGCCAACTTCACTCATTCAACTGATTGACTACCAGAAGGGAAATAAATACAAATTACAAATAACCTGGTAGTAGTAAACAAAAAATTTGAAGGTTTGTAGTAAGGCAAATACGGACTAAATGACATAGTTGGAATGCATTTTTCTACTTAGTATGATGATTGACATACATATGTATTTACCCGCATTGAATACGGATTTACAAAATTCTGGTCTCTATGTAATCGAAATGATTAACCCTTCTGTGGCATCCTCTCTCGCACTCCTTCTATTGACATTCTTGGCACAGCTATAACTTTGGGTGTGTTTAAACTAAAACCATACATTGTCCATTATTATTGAAATGTAAAATATTCTATTTTTCTATTTCATTTTAGAATATACATATCTATGTGTGTTTTAATAATTTTTTTTTAATGGCTCATTAAGGAGTCCTATTTCGGAGCCTTTACTCTCATAATGACCACATTTAAGAGTCCTAATTGAAGGTGTTTTCCTTTCTCCGAAGGCCGACTTAGTTATATGACCTTAAATTCATACACCAAGTGAGCCTGAATATGAATAATATCGGACTCTTATTGGCCTCATATACAGCTCATTTCGGACCATTTGAGACAAATTCTGGCCCCAAATAATTTTGGGCTCTTAATGACCCTTATTGGACTCATAAATAGTTACTTTTGGACTCTTATTTCAGGTTGTTCTTTGAGTCTTATTTGCCCCGTTCTATGACTCTTATTGAAGCCATATTTGCAAAGGTGCAAAAATTTCTTTTAAGTACCATACTGACATGCGTGCATATATGTATATATACATACCTCTGTACATATAAACATTTGTTTATTTTTTGTTTCCTAAATATTTTCCATATCTGTATAAACAGGCTTAAAGCTGGGTTATGCAAAACTTAGACTTGGCTTGACTTACCTAGAAACTTAAACCCGATTACTCAGCGTGTCAGCTATTGCCTTTTCCTTTCGTTTGATTCTCAGTACTTGTATTTGTACACGTAAAATTGTAAACTTTTAATTTGTTTTTATACCAAAAATATACCAAATTACTTTTAAAGTAAATGTATTTACGCGTATCAAATTGTGATTATTTTTATTTAATTTTCTGTCTTTATTTGATAGTTTTTTTTTCGATTGCCAGATGAATTACATTTACGCAAAAACTTATATTTCCATGGCACGCGTCTAACGCCTCTCTTTGCAATTAGAAATTTAACTTAGAAATCAAAAATCTATATGTAGTTCTCCAAGTTTCTAAGTGAAGTTGGCTTTTTCGGTAACTACATACACGCGCTGCGCATTCGCTAGATGTACAATTTTTAAGTCAATTCAAGTGTACACTCTAAAAAAATGATTTCCTACCTTATTATTCGCGATATTACATGCTCGATTATTCAACGAATAGTTTGTTTAAATTTCGGACTCTTTAGAGTGTAATATAGCTGCTGTGGTGTGCGTAAATTTACTACGAAAGTGTGTACAAGCTACAAAATACACATCTGCTGTTTGATTTCACCCGTAGAATTGTGTAAAGCCGCTAACAAAAAGGATTTTTACACACGAAAATGTGTAAACGAGAAAAATACATATTCATCGTGTAAATTTACCAAAAAAATTTAAAAATAAACAAAAATATACTCGATTTATAGTCGCATTTTTAAACAGATTTTTTAGAGTGTAGGTCTTGCATAAGTGAGCTTTTAGATATAAGTTTCGAATTTTTATTGTTTTTATATTGGCACAAAGTGCTGACTCATAACTTGGAACATAAAAGACTACTAAAATATTTTTATAAGATTCATATATTTTTTTGTTTTTGAAGCTCATATTTCTTACCTACCTAGCACTGCTTTCGGACTCATATATTCTGAATACTCAAAATGTGTTTGCGGGGTACTATTTTTTGAAGCTACAAAAGTATGTAAACAAATTCGTGCATTTTCCATGAATACATATATTGGTGATACAATTTTATCAACGATGTCAATGAAGGTGTAGATGTACCATGGCCACTACCTCCGACATACGAGTTGTACATCGAAGTTTTCGACCAATTAATAGTGGCGCTTAAAAGTCGAATTGAAAACGACTTTACTAATTTTTTTTTTAAGTATAAGAACGGTTCGTGGGAGATAGTGAACATATCGTTCCATTTTGTCGCTTTCGCGTAGTTGAGCCACAAACATCAAAGTCGACAAACATAAAAATTTTCTCATTTATAATATTTTTAGGAGAGGATAGGATTCATGCACGCGTGTTTGTTTTTGTATGTAATTTACATATTTTTTATTGCAATAATACTGGCATTTGTTAGCCTCGACCTTTAATGTGATCATTGACTGCAGCAACCAACAGACCGCGACCAAATAGCACAGCAGCCACTTTATAGTGCCTTCTGCTGGCATAGCGAATGTGAGATAAGCAGCGACAAATGCAGCAAAATTAGCAACAGAAAAATAATATGTAATTTTAAATAAAGCTGAAAGTGGCATCAACCGATTACATGCAATTAAAAATTCTCAAAAGTTATCTTCAATTATCAGAGATGAGTTGGTGTGGATTTGCTGTTTTTGCTTAAGTTGTTCTCTTTTTATGTGTTTAAAAGCAGTGAATTTGTCAGCATATTCGAAGAAATGATAAGCAAATTTAAAACGGCAACAAATTTCAAGATATTTCATGAATACCAAAATGTGCAATTATTTTTTCTGTAGGTCAAGTTAAGCGTATAAAACTACATACCTATTTTGTCTAATTTGGTTTGTACACCGACCTTCAAAATCTGCACTTACGACCAAAAGCAGGGTTTTTATAGGCTAGGGCATACATTTGCTTGTAACAGTGTTTTCTACCAATAAGAAGAGAACATTTGGCCGTTTCTAATGGTAAAAGGTTATCTGCAAGGCTGCAATGGGTAGAGCGCAACAACTCGAGTGAAAAACCAGAGAACTTTCCCACGGGCACATCAAAGCCTTACTACAGGTATTTAAAGGTATATTCTGGTGGAAATGCTCTATCAAGCCCAAACTTATCTATCCAGATCACTGTGCATCAGTCAATGTTGGTTCTAAAACTAGGCAGGCACAGTCAATGCTTCGGGTTTACTAACAGTGCGGAATTAATATCGGTCGACTGCCGATTGTTCTTACATTAGGCTTGAGACACGCAAGCTACTTCCGTTAAGACAGTTCATCTTTTTTAAACTTTGACCGTTTTCGCATTACTAACCTGACCGCATTACACAGCCCAAGAACAATTAGTTCTGATATGGTTGTTTCTGTAGATTTAGGACCTGACTTTGTATATATTTAATTGGCTTTTTGTCATTCTTTTAAACTTTGTTGAAAGAAGACGAAGAATATAATCCTTTGAACAGTACAAAATTAAAGCTGCTGTACCAATTGAAAACTTAGATTCCTGAATCCTAAGGCTTTAAATTTTATTTCAAAAATACCAACAAAAAGTTTCGAAATTTTTTTAATTTTCGAAGAGATGTAAGTATGTGGAGAGTTTGTACACTTTGGTCATACAAGATTTTATTTGACATTGTAATCTATCTTTCATGCGCTGATACTTACTCCTAAGCAGACCTGGTATTCTATATTCTTCCACAAAAATTTTCTTGGTCCTAATCTTATGTCATTGATATAGTAGAAGGCTGTGTTAGGTCCAATTAGTGCAAACGGCTTTGCCGCTTGACGAAAACCATTCAGCTAAACTGTATCTACATATATAGTGCAAAGAAAAGTTTCACGGTTGGCTCCCTTTGCAATTATTTTGGAACTTCTTATTTCGGACCCTCTATTTTTACGGGCAACACAAAAATCATATCTTGTGTTTGGTTTGGGATGACCCTCAAATAGAAATAGTTCTACGACTTCAAAAATTATAAAATATTTTGATATCTGAGGCTTTTACTATCGGCAAGGTGTTCATAAAAGCTTGAACTTAAAACGACCTAAAATGACGTTAGGATAGGAGATGCACCTTACAAATTTTGATGCTATGAGCTCACACAGATAAAACCATTGCATCTGTATGATATGTTAAGGGCTTGCAAAGAATGGTTTGCCAATTGTATGTAATCTTCTCGTGCTTAAAGGTGTTAGGAATTTCCTCTCATATTCTTGCCAATACAGCAATGGTCTAGCGAGTCCACCCCTAGTCTTACGGCGTTACGAGTTTGCTGCTACAGTAAGGTCATTTAATCCTTGCGGTTTCACTGAATGGGCCATATCATTCAAAGATAAACGACATGCATTATGAGATAATTTTATATTTGGGATCTTTTACCTTTCAGCCATCAAGGAGCCAAATGAGGTGAAAGAGTTTGCATATAGTAAAGAGAGCTTACTCAACTTGAGCTGTGTTTACCTCAGTTAGCTTCTGACTCTCCTGCAAAGCACAAAAACCCCAAATTCGCCACATTGCTGCTTGAATGAGTCAAATTAGGGACTATCAAGAGAGGTGTCATATCGGAGGTTATTGCATTCGGAAGCAGGTTCCAAAAATTTTAGTTTTATTTGAAAGTTAGATTCTTAAATCGACATTCAGACCATTTCATCATCCCTCCTCTAATGCTACATTTATAGGCACGCGTCTTTATATGCATACTTAATCGCATCCTTTATTTAGCCATCGGAAAACTAAATTCGTCTAAGATAAACAAACGCCGTGGGGTTTCTATATATTTCGGGTGCAGCGTCATCCACTGCGTCCCTTTTCTGCAAAACCTTTGCTTGTCATGAAATGAATACGAATTATGAATTCCAATCAGATTTTATAAAAAATACAGATTTTCTAAATACCTAAACTCTAGCGGGTCCTTTTTTAGCAAAGGAATTTTTAATAATACAGGTAGTCACGCTGCGAATTGGAACGAAATCTGTTAATAAATACGACTTTTATAAATAACTCAACTCCCGCGCCACCTAGCGGGTCTGTTTTTTGTAAACGTGTTTGCCATCATGCTGGTAGCCTATATTTTGAATTTAAAAGAAATCGGTTCATAAATACGATTTTTATAAATAACTCGATCCCAGCGCCACAAACCGAGTTTTCTGGTAGCCTATAATAGGGCCATGTATGCAAGGTATAACCTCTGAATATTTGACTGAAATCTATGCAGTAGTTTAGGAGTTAACTCCGAACAACGAAAACGGCTATTATTATATATATATAGATATGTATACTAGACTGCATCACTCCCCATACAAAAAAAATCGCTACTATTATTCCATTAGAATTATAAAATCTATTATATTTTAAGACGTCCACCAAAATATTTCCGAAAAATATTAAGATTTAAGTGAGCTGGACCAATTTGAAAATACCTCCAAAAATGGAGTTTTTTATGAATAAAAATAGTTTCTTAAAGATTTTTTTTGAAAAAATCCCCTCAAATGACAAACCGCTTAAGCTTAAAAAATTTGCAGAAAAAAATTTAAAAAAAAATTTAAAAAATTTTGAATGGAATCGTAATGATGAGATTTTTGATGCTGTTTTTTAACTTTTTTTTTAAAGATTGCTAAAACAAAAACTTGAATAACTGAACCTAAACTCTTCCGATTTAGACTGAGGAGTTGTCATTAGAAAGGTATTTTCTCTATTTGCTAATAAACTCATTCAAAGGATGAAAGAGAAAGGTAGGATGAAGGAACGTCATGGTATTTGAAAAAAAAATATTGGGGCACGAATGACTTTTGGACAGAAATAAAAACAGTGTGAAAATACTTTTCAACTGAGATCCCATAAGTCTAAATCATAATAGTTTTGGCCCAGTTATTCAAGTTTTTCGTAAATCAATCTTTGAAAAAAGTAAAAAAACAGCATCAAAAATCTCATTCTTACGATTCCGTTTAAGAGATTTTTAAGTATTTTTATGCAGATTTTTTAAGCTTAATCTGTTTTGTCATCTGAGGGACTATTTTTAAAAAGTTCTTTAAGAAACTATTTTTATTCATAAAAAACTACATTTTTGGAGGTATTTTCAAATCGGTCCAGCTCACTTAAATCTTAATATTTTTCCGAAATATTTTGGTGGACTTCTTAAAATATAATAAATTTTGTAATCCCGGCAGAAAAACTGCAACTTTTTTTGGTGATGCAGTCTAATGTATACGTATATTTGCATTTATATGTATATGTATATACATTTACGTAATTTTAAATACAGACGCCTAGTCACCTTTTCCTTTCATTTGCTTTGAAGTTTGTAAAAATGTTTAAAAATTTTGTCGCACAGTCCCATACTATTCGTTCAATGTGCAGCAAATTCGTATTTTAAACACATCACTCATACGCCTAGACATACCATAACGCTGCAAAATCATGTATCCCAAAGTTCTCATGTAATAATGTATATGTGTGAATGTGCATAGATATGAGCAGAGGTCGGCAACTACATATTCACTTTGGAATTATTATGCAGCATGCGTACAGCAGTCAGCGTTTTCTCCCTTTGTGACTGTTGTCTCGATTTTGATTTGTTACATTGAATTTTTAACGAAGAAAAGAATTTGTAAGAAGAAATTTGAAAATATAAAATAATCAAATACTGGCAAACTTAACGAAAGGACGTACATATACGTATGTATGTACTAGTATGAATGTATATTGCTTCTTTCAATGCAAGTGGGAAGATATGGTGGCACATACATACATAAATATGTAAACGATTTTAAACTTGAGTTTGATTTCCTCTTTCAGGTTTACGCAGATTTGTAGTAACCTGTTTCGTAGTTTTTGCTTACTTCAAGCAACGTTCAGGTCAAATTGTAAATGATAAAGGCTTACTTGCTGAAACGGAATTTTAATTATTGTAAAATGCACGTATGTTTGCAACTTCGTTTGTTAGTTATGTTAAACACATTAAAATTGCCATTAAATCAAAATATATTACATATGACATTTCCTTTAAAAAAACGAGTAGTATGATAAGGCTTCAAAAATTAATTTGTAAACTGTTTAAGTAAAACTGGATAGGCTTGCAAAATCTAACTTTTTCCCTTCCAATAATTTGTTTATTATATCTGGGTATGTTTAATCAAAATGGATACATGCAGAATTATTTTTTCTAGCACATTGAGATTTAATTTTGTTGACGATATGTTTTGGTGCTTAACGCCAGTAATACGCGGTAGCACTGATGAAAACGAAAAAAAGTTGTATCGGTAAATATTCATGCGGCCTGAGGGATCTGTTATTAAATTTTCTCAGCTTCATATTCCGTAACATCGAAGTTGACTTCTAATTGTATTTTTGAAATACTTTGGCCAAGTTTTATAATAAAACAAGTAAGAAAGTCTAAGTTCGGGTGGAGCCGAACATTAAATACCCGGCGCAAGTATTCAATATATGTTTTTTTACCTTTCCGGGGTGTATAAATTTTGAGTAAATTAGCGTCCTTAAATTTCGAAATATTGCAGTTTCAAGCATTTCTGAAATTTACCGTTGAATGAAAAGCGGCCGTAATTTTAGTCCGATTTCAATAATTTTCAACGTTTTGCTTTTATGTGGCAAACACAATAAAAACACCGAGTTTGGTACAAATTGGTAGACCGGTTACCGATATACATATATGTGATCATAAGTGGGCGACGCCATGCCCATTTTCCAAAATTTTACCATACACGTATTTCTTGGTAAAGAATTGTTGCAAGCATCAATTTTGAATAAATTTGCTTTAATATTTACTGATTTATCGAAGATTTTTTATTTCTCTAAATTACCGTTATATGGGATGTAAGCGTGGTTATTGTCCGATTTTTTAAATTTTCGGCCATTTAGTATGCTGTACCAAGGCCAACAACTGTGCCAAGTTTGGAATAAATTGGTGCAGCGGTTACCAGGATATACACATGTAACCATAAGTGGGCGTGGCTACGCCCATTTTCCAAAAATTTATAATATTCTTATTTTTCGTCTAAAAATTATTGTAAATATCAATTTTGAGTGAATTATCTTCAGCATTTATGTATGCATTTATCTATATCTATCTCGATTCGTTTTGGCTGTTACAAACAACCGTTATGTGAACAAAATTAATATACCCTTGTACACAAGTGCGCTCTGGTATAAAAAAAATTTAATCTAAAAATACAGGTTTTGTTTTGTGAACGAAAGTATACCAGCTGGCTTATTTAAAAAAAACGAACTGCGCGCCGGGGTTTTCTTTGAGCAATACAACGTAAAGCTATGTCAGACTATGCAAGTGTTTTGCAGACCGAAATGTTTGCAATTAAGGGGGCAGTAAGGTAAATAAAAGGTAATGAATCCCCGAGAATGCAAGTAAAAATCTGTGCAATGCAATAAAGCCCATGGGCTTTGTTTTCCAAACACAAAATAAGTAAAGCCCGCGTGCGTTATTTCCATTTCGAAGGGGAAATATCGCCCACCAATAAAAGGCAATAAAGTTCGCGGGCTTTGTTTCCTTTGCGAAAGAGCAATAATGACAGCAAGATTTATCTCCGAAAGAAAAGGAAATAACGACCGCTTGATTTATTTCATAAAAAAAGAAATAAAGCTCGTGAGTAGTATTGTCTCTGGCTTTATTTTACTGAATCATTCCAATTATTTATGAATGCAGGCATACATTTTCATAAAGTCGAATGTATTTTAAATGAATTACTCTATTTTTGCATACAGTATAATTCTGCGTTGAATTCCCTACTGCAGTATACGCATAAAATCGAACGGTATTTTCGCCAATAACTGATAAGCGAATTACTAGAAAATTAAAAGTAAATTATTATTGCTTTAAGCCTTCAATGCGATGCGCATATTTGTTTTCAGCTTCTTGTTGGATGTTTATATACTTACATAATTTAAATGCTCTGCATAAATTTACAATGAGGAGTTGGGGTTGTTTGTGTACCAGCGCCGTAGAAATACTGTGGTGATGTGGAAGGCGCACGGGATATTTTAACAGAGAAGGCGACTGAAAATTTCACAAACTACAAAAATGAGTAAGAATAACATAAATTAGCCGTGGTCGAGTGGTTTGTGTGACATTTAGGCACATACCGCCAATCGGAGGAGAAGCTTGGCTAATCATTTTAAACTTTGCACAGATTTCTTTTCAGAGCACAGTAGGCGTACTAATCTGAATGTTAATACAAGCATTTTGTGTCCAATTTGCCGTCAAATTGTTCGACAATCAACGAAAGTATTTATTTAACATTTAGGTTTTTCATGTTCTTTTTTTGTTCAAACTTTGAATTATATAATTTTCATACACATGTGCATACATATGTATTAAATATATGCATTGAAAATTTATTTGCACTCCACCGTGAAAATCTTCTCGGATAGCCAAGCGGCCATTCAGGCACTTCGATAATACCCTAACATGGGTCCCGGGGCATAGGCACATTTACGGAAACGATGTAGCTAACGAACTACCAAGGTGAGGCTCCGCACCGAATGTGTCCCATGCGGTGTGCATGGGGCCTCGATATTGCCGAAATTGTTCACTTAAAGGCCAAGTAGAGGTGGAACCGTACAGGTTGCTATATCATTACCCGGCAGTTTTGGATGTTCTCCGACCCACTTAAAATCAAAGCTCTCTTAGGAATAAGCAAAGAAGATACCTATAAACTTGGATTGCCCTTCAATACTAAAACTAAACTTTTAACGAAGAATAGTAAATGTCCGGCTTGCTGCGCCGCGCCTGAAAAGAACTTTTTCGTTTGTCAACGCAAAAATAGTCAGATCGCTACTAAGATTTCATTAAAGGGTTCGCATTACATTCGTAACCGTTTTCTATGATCATGCCACTAAAACAGTGTTATGTCTTGTATGCCAACAAAAGAGCACAGACGTGTGTTTTATCTTATATAAATGCCAAGAAAATTCACTGGTCCATAGGAAGAAGTCGTTTTCCCGTTCATTGGTTAAATGTGTCGTATGATCTCCTAAATTTCGTTAAATTGGGACATTAATTAACAAGAACACTGTAGGTATTGTTCTACTACTTTGTCTGATTCGTTAATTTTTCTATTCCTCTTAACATCCAGGGTTTCAAGCACCTATGTATGTATATTAGTAAGGTTGTACAAATCTGGGCTGCCTCGATCAGAGGTATACGGCATTCTGTAGGGGAATTTGCATTGGCTATGTTTGAGTGTAAAGCTTTGAGGGTTGCCTGACTACCATGGAAGATAACACCACGTTCCTTCTCTCAACGTCACTGAGTGAGGCTCCGTACTGCCACCAGAACGTAAAGCATGTCTTCTTTATACATGCGTAATAGCGTAGGTCGAAAATCCGCATTTTTTAGAATTTTAATTGGTAATAGCAAAAATGTGATTCGTTATGCTCTAAATACAATCTGTGTGCAAGATGACAATTTTTGGTCAATATATTAGGCTCGTCCAAGTTCATCAAAGTTCAAGTGCTAAAATTATTATTTTTTTGCGTTACTTGGATTTTCTAAAAAAAAGGTCCATAAACCAAATTATGTGCGTCTAATACTTTCGAAGATACTTGCAATTTTATTAAAAAAATTAATTAATTGGTGTATTTATTAATTTATATTTTTTGAGCCCATTGAACTTTGATGGACTTGGGCGAGCCTAGGATATTGACCAAAAATTTTCATCTTTCACACAGATGGTTTTAAGAGCATAATGAGCCATATTTTTGCTATTTCCAATAAAAAATCCTAAAAAACCGGATTGTCGGCCCACGCTAACGCGTAACCCGTTGTTTCGCCTAGAATATCTGAACGAACGAATCCACGGGCTGTGTTCTTCGAGCCTTATTGCTGCCATTACAAGCGCAGGTAGATGCAAGATCTTATCTAGGGTAGGGTATGCGGGTGTTAGACATGCGAAATTTTATCCTTCATTTACGAAATCCTACGAAAATCGTTGCCTTTTGTTTATGCTTAATACACGGTAGTCCGGACGAAATTTGCGGCGTAGATTTAGGAGCTCGACGAAACACTTAGCAAAAACCTGTTTTCTGGGGTATTTGTGACACCCCACCGATTCAGTTGACCGAACGAGATTTTTAAGAATACGCGTCGGCATTTGGCCAAAAGAGAAGTATTCTACCACCGAGGCGGAGCACTCAATTGCCAACAGTCAGTATTTCCTGTTCTCAACAACTTGTCCCATAACATCAGTTTAATAAAGCAGTACCGACAGACTTAAAATTTTTAGCAATCTGTTATATGAATCGTTTAAGAGAAGAAATATACTTATTGAAAGGAGACAACAAAAATTTCTGCACAGTGTTCTCTATAATTGTGTTTGCAATACGTGTATGCACAAACATACATATAAGTATACTTCAATGTCAAAGTATGTATGTACACCTGCATTACGTATTCAAGTTGTAAGTTTCAATCTTAATTAATATGCTTTCAACTCTACGGCATGTAGCAGGACAAACCGGCGTAAAACAAGTGAACGAACAGTTTGTGAATCGGGCCACATAGAGTTTGTGACATCAATACTCTGGGCAGGAACCAAATACCTTTGAAAGGCAAATTCATGAGAACGCAAAAAGTTGCTGTCACACAACAACACTCTACTCGGGCATGCTGGCTGAAAGGCTTTTTCCCATGCAAAGACATGTTCTGTTATTCCCCATTCTACATATATTCTAGCCACTTCAGCCTTTAGTACAAATGGGCCTAATTAGTTGCTTTAGTGTTGGCATTGAATTATTGCTGAATCAGTAATCAAAATGCTTAAATATCCCATCAACAACACCATTGAATTGGCGAACTTCAGTGTGAGTAAAACCATAGAAACTTGCTGGCTCCTCAGGGGAATACTCACTGTTAACAATTTGAAAAATGTGAAAATGTGCAAGCGCGTAGTTATCTAGTATGCGTTAAATGTAATTTTCTTCCTGCATTTAGTTATCCCTTAGCAAAACTTTAGTTTGTTCATTCGTGCATTCACGCTGCGACCCAATCAAGTGTGCAAAACAAATCGTTGGCGCTGCTTTGTTTCAGTTCATCCACATACACATCCTGTTAGTTTTTTGCAATAAATAGTTACAAACATACAAAAACATCTATTGCAATTTACATTTGTGCAATTCAACAAAATTTGCATTTGCACATTTATTGATCGAATTATTTAGCGCCATTTTGACTGCTTTGTAGTGTCGCCATATCGGGCGCAGTTAAGAAAATAATGAGTGTACAAAAGTATATGTTTAGAACATGTGTTAACTAGTAGAAATGTATATTACCAAACGCAACATAAGTATGTATATTAGGGTGGTCCAAAAAGCATGTGAATAAGTAAAGTCGGAATTTTTATGCTCTCACTAACTAGGATTGTTCCATACCGAAAAAAATATTCCCATATTTTTTTATTTTTTCTATGTATTTTATATGGGGAACACAACTTTTGATAGAAATGGTATAGAATTCTTAGAAATCTATATTTTTCTATCGCAAAACTCCGCTTATCTGCAGGAGATTCCCATTAATAAAACCCAATTGTTTGTTTAACCATTTTTCATCGCATCTATAATTTATTGGTCCGCCAAAATCCACAAAAACCGCGAAAAATGCAATAGGGCGACCAATAATATGATCACGATTATTGTAATAAACGAAGAAAGTGCAGGCCAAGGTCACATAATTTTTAGTATTTTTATACCCGAGCGCACTTGTGCACAAGGGTATTATAACTTTGTTCACATAACGGTTGTTTGTAACAGGCAAAACGAATCGAGATAGATAT
>NW_023458561.1:21861936-21867808 GCF_013731165.1 Rhagoletis pomonella
ATCTTAACGAAACTTGGTACGTGAACTTCTTTTGGGCGTGGGACGGACGGTATTGAAAATGGGCGAAATTGGATAATAACCACGCCTACCTCCCATATAACGGTAATTTTAAGAAATACGAAAACTGCGATATTTTACTAACTACTGAAGATAATTCACTCAAAATTGATATTTGCAATGAGTTTTAGACGAAAAATAAGAATATTACAAAATTTTGGCAAATGGGCGTAGCCACGCCCACTTATGGTTACATGTGTACATCTTGGTAACCGCTACACCAATTTCTTCCAAACTAGGCACAGTTGTTGGTCCTGGTACAGCATACCAACTGGCCGAAAATTTCTAAAATCGGACAATAACCACGCCCACATCACATATAACGGTAATTACGAGAAATACAAAATCTTCGATAAATCAGTAAATATTGAAGCTAATTTATTCAAAATTCAAAAAAAATTATTCAAAATTGATGATTGCAACAATTCTTTACCAAGAAATACGTTTATGACAAAATTTTTGAAAATGGGCGTAGTACCGCCCACTTGTGATCACATATATGTATCTCGCTAACCGTTCTAGCAATTTATACCAAGCTCGGTATGGTTATTGTGCTTGCCACATAAAAGCAAACTGTTGAAAATTGTTGAAATCGGACTAAAATTGAGGCCGCTTTTCATATAACGGTAAATTTCAGATATGCTTGAAATTTCAATATTTCGAAATTTAAGGACGCTAATTTACTTAAAATGTATACACCCCGGCTTATCATGTAGCGGGAGCTTTCGGAAAGGTGGAAAACATATATTTAATACTTGCGCCGGGTATTTAATGTTCGGCTCCGCCCGAACTTAGACTTTCTTATATAAGTTATAAGTGAAAACCCGCGCCTGAATATTTAGATTCATTAGTTTAAGTAAACTAAATAAAAGGAACTGAATTCCGAGAAACTCCGCGTTTTATTTGGACATTTATTTGGAACGGAATCCGCCGCAACATACATACTTATGAGCAAATTTCGCGGATTGTTTCTTTATGTTTCATTTTCTTCTCTCGCCAGAAAAAAAACGCTGGAGCATTCTTCTTGCATTTATTTCAATGAATACAGTTCCAGAAACAAGTTCAATAAAAAATAAATCAAGCATTCCAACATTTTTGGCTTTAGAACGTTCATTTAGGCGAAAGAGTACCAAAATTACTAACTTTTTATTGTCGCTTAAAAAACTCGTAATGGTTTTTTTTAATAACTTAGGAAAGTTTTCAAATAGAATGGTCATATAAGAGGCAATGGACGTTGAAATGAAATACAACATATCTATGAAGTTTCAGAAGTGTGCCACCAAATAAAAAAAATGATAACATGCAGAAAAGCTGTCGCAGCTACTTTTTAAATTTTGAAACGAAACGGTTTTTTTTTATTATAAAAGTTTAAGATACTTCAAGATGTCACCATTAAACGGTGAAAATGTTTTGTTTTGCGAAAATTAACCAATCTAGAATAGTAACACTAGTGTGCCACCTAATGAAAAATAATTACATTGATTACAAATATAAGAGTATGTACGATGATTTGCGAAAGAAATTTCAATTTTAAAACTCTTATAGGCACACTTAAAATTCATTCTAAAACTGTTATATACATGAAGAAATTAATAAATATATTCGTAAAGAATGCTATAGAAAAATATTACATGGCAATATTTAAGGACTACTCCGTGTACTTCAAAGAACAAATAATAAATAAGCAGATAAATACTGCATCGGACGTACTATTTGAACCTCTAAAACTACAGTACGAGAAGAAACACGGCAACAACTAAATATTAAGGATGGACATGGAAGCGAATACACTAACTACAAAAACAAACAAGGTAAAAGTAACGGACTTCTACCTGCCAGAAAACCAAGCCACAATACGAGCAACTAACAAAAATTATACTGAACGAGAAATTACACTGAAGATGGACAACGACGAAACAGGTTTGTCTCCAAACCAAGCTAATAACTTTTAAGCTAAGGCGTACGAGTAAACGTGTTAGTTGGCGGTGCATAGTGCTACGGGGCGTATACGTTACATACACCACTACGGGTACATGTTGTCACGAATTGTTATTTTGCCTTATTTACAATTTCGCAATTAAATCTCGTTCTTTATGCAAAACTGAAGATAATGCACTGTATAAAGTAAGTATGACACCATTTCCAAAAAAAAAAACACGTTTTTGTCGATAAATATAGCAACCCGTGAAATTTGCTCATACATGTATTTATGTGTATGCATACATAAGTCCTAAGCAATGACATAGTGCTTTATTAGAGTATTATTTCTCTAAATATATTAAAATTATTCTTTATGTTGTGTACTTAACGCATTCAGAATTTTGCAATTGTATAATAATATTTGATTAATACATACATTACAAGTCGTAACTATAACGTAAAAATATAAAGAAGCTATTTTTAATGCACTGCAAAATGAAATGAATTGTGCGGCTAATAAAAGAGATAAATAAAAACACACTGTAAATTTTACAACTTCAACGCGTTTCATTCCAAAGCCAATCGTTTAATGCAGAATTAAATTATAAAGAAAAGAACTTCAGAAATAACAATGGAGAAGAGAGAAAAGCACAAGTTTAATGCAAGATGCAAAGGATATTATGCAAAAGAGCAGCAAAAAGTCAGCTCACATACATACGACGTGACTAAGTATACCCGTACAGGCACAGAAAGTTTAGCTACACGACTCAAAGCAGGAAACAGATGTGAAAGTGAAAGCACCTAAGCCTCCGACAAACCGACGCGAATTGCTGTGAACATACAACCGACAAGAGACGGTCATTGTAATGGCAAACAAAATGGTCAACGAATGCTAGTTAAGTGAGTCTGCTTGTGTGTGAGTACAAATGGCGCAATGGGACATACAAGGTACGAGTATATTATCCACTTTAACACACTGGCGCTGAGTGAATGGCTGGCATCGCTGTGAGCAAAGTGAGGCTGTTATGCCATTGTCATTCATTACTTCAGCCAGAACGCTATACATAAGTATGTATTCTGTATGTAGTATGTATTCTGGTTTACACTCTGGTTGGGCATGCCGTTATAATTAAGCAATGCAACACCCATCGTCCGACAATTTTACTTCGCTCTTACGGCGACACTGAAAACATTGCCTCGTATTGTGCGTATAAGGCAGTATGCACACGGGTCATATAGCTCTAGGCGCGTATTCGATTTTTCATATAGCGACGATTCCTTTACGCCTCAAGATCTGCACACGAAGCGACTTCAAAGCTTCAAAGTATGGGACGCAAAATGTCAGGCGATGAGAAATATTTATTTTTTTCAATTAATTTTCAATTAGTAGCACGAACTAAATTGTTCCATTTGTTTTATTTTTATGAAATGCATGCCCGCACACGAAAAACTAAAAACAAATTGTTTTCCTCTTCTTCCTCTAAGCATACATATGCCTAGCTACCAACGCTGCTGTGCGCCTAACGATTTGCAGCTAGCTTGCTTTGACAAATTCGTAAAGCTGACGACCGCTGGTACTTAAAAAAAAAAATATTTACATAATTTACTCCACAGTGGAGAGAATACAGAAGGTGGCGCCGATGGCGATGCCGCTAATCGGCTCTCAGTGAATTTGACAGAATCAGCTGTTTTGCTGACGTCACAGTCGAGATGACAGCAGTAGTGATGTGCTGAGTCACTACCTTTCAAGTATCCAATACTCTCGATACTCGGTACCGAAACATTTAAAAAAACGGTTCAGGGGAGACTCGCCTATCAAGCCCAGAATGTAGGAGCCAATAGAGATTTTAATACTGATTCAAATGAAAGATGTATATATGTCGGTTCGAGGCCATAATACAGAGAAACTCTTACTTGCTTGAAGCATTTTTGTTCCAGCTGAATCGGACGATATCATTTCTGTAGGCAGACTCTGTAACCAGTTAGCGACATATTTTGTACCCAGTTAGCGACAATTTTCGAATCGGTATCGGTTTTGTTGACGTATGAAATTAAATATTTTTATGTCTACAAGTGCGATATCGATCCGAAACTTGTCGCTAACTTGGTGGGTAAAAAGGTGATGAAATAAGGAACATTTTGGGGTATTTTTGAAAAAAATCTAAGGGGGCATAAAAGGTTAAAAATTAAAAAAAAAAATAAATTTCTATGAAATATTAATTTTAAATTTTTTTATGATACACAGTTTTAAAGTCTAAGAAAGTTTGTACAAAAAAGTCTAATGGCGTTTTAAAATCCGTTCATTCGTTTAAAAGTTATGGCGGTTCAAAAATTTGTTTGCAAAAAAACTTTGACCCCTGACAGTATGGCAACCCCGCATTACACAGACCTAACACCATATTTTTTATTTTAGTTTTTGCATGTACTATAAGACATATCATTGCCAAAAAAAATATAGAACTTTTTTTTTCGAGTGGCTTTTTTTGCAGAGAATGCCTCATATTTCAATCCATTTTAACCCGCCGTTACTCCCGCATCTGTTTTAGTGCTTCGTTCTCGCGGGGTGTCACAGACAACCCAAGCTTTAGTATACAATTTACATTGGTTTTTCAGTTAAATAAAAGATGTTTGTGTATTAAATATTTAAAATTTGATTTAAATTAGAAGCATTCCTTTCACCGTTCACATTGTAGCACAATATTTACACACTGCTCTGTTCTAGAAGCCTGAGATACATGAAAAAATTCAAGGTATATTTGCACAAAACATTTATGAAAAACAACCACATGATTAAGTTTAAATAGCACTGGGATAGCTGCGCTTCATTGTAGTTGGCTAAACAACTGAAATAGTGGAAAAAAGCAACAAGAAGTAGGCAACTGGCTGAATCAGTGGGATCATCGGTTCGAATCCTACTGGAAGAAGTCTGATGAGGAAATGTGGTGATTTCCGAAATAGCTATCACTTCTACCATTTTTTCAAATTATTGTTGTTTTCCCGCAATAAGGCATCCGCACACCTATGCGATTCTGTCGCAACGAATCCGCACCGTTTTTATGCAACAGACGTTTATTTATAGACAAACAAAAAATATTAAAAAAAACATTATTCTTAACTTTTCTACATCTTGTTTTCTTACGTGAACTGTGAATGTTCGAATAAATCGCTGCAGAAAAATCGCCTAAGTGTGTGGTTCCCCATTTAAAAGTATGTTCGGAATTGTTGTAAATTTTATCGGAACAGATTCGTACCGACAGAATCGTATAGGTGTGTGAATACCAGACAACAGCATGAGTTTACTCACTTCCATCTAAACAGTATGAACTCATTGCTGTGAACTCTATAAGGTTAGTGAGAAACACCGTACAAACAGTGAGATTCGTAGTTAGTTTTGAAATCAATGTTTAGCTGCAGTGTACTCATTTGATTTCAAATATGGCAAATCAAGTCAAGCCAGTGAAAAATGCTGTTATGAAAAGCAAGTCGAGCAATCGAGTGACACTCATTGGGCACGTTCAGTAACTGTTGCGATTGCACCTTCTGAACGCGTTGTTTTGTATTTCTGATCAACTGAACAGATGCGTGTTAGATGATCGTAATATTTTTCTGATCATTTGAGACAACATGTTGTGTGTTTTGAATTTGACAGATAATATATCAAGCCGTTCAGAAGACGCATTACAATCTTGATGAAGTATTTTTTTAAATATATTAGTTTTACTAAATTATTTAGTTATGTACCTGACGTACATTTATATAACTAGTCTACAAAAGAAATGCAATTTTACCTCAGAAGACATCGGCTTTATAAGGGACTTGAAAAATAAGTTGCTTTATTATTTAAAAACAGTTGCTCTTGAAAACTAACAGATTTGTACAAAATTGTGCTTTTTTT
>NW_023458561.1:21867908-21873767 GCF_013731165.1 Rhagoletis pomonella
TAAAAATCTAGTTGCATTACAAAAAAAGAGAAACAAATATAAAAAAAATATTTTTTTTTTTAGTTAAATTTAAGAATAACAAAAAAAAACCCTAAATAAAAGAAATATTATAAACAAAAAAATAAAATAAAAAAATTTTCCCTGCACCAGGGCTTGAACCTGGTGCCTCAGGCATACCACGCGAGTGCTTTGCTTTGTCGGCCATTGCGACTGTTGGAGCGCCGCGAGCGAAAAGGCATACTAATGCTTTTCATGGGGGATGAATTGGCCGACTATCTCATCAACTGGTATGATGCTACTAGTATTCCTACTAGTAGATTCTGATGCATAGCCTGACAATTGACATCTCGTAGGACATCGCAATGTTAAAAATACCAGTCGCTAACATTGAAAAAGGATAGAACGTGAACTAGTTGAGCTGAAACGCAAACTGGTAGAATTCTACTTCACAACTAGTAGCTTTCCCTGCAGGGATATGAACTGTAATAACTAAACCTTTTTCTCTGTGTATAATGTGTACGTGGACATTTGTGGTTGGGGAAAAATACAGCAATCATTTTGTCACAATTAGGAATATCTTAGCATGTGCTAGATAAGTAAGTGCGTTTCCATTAATTTCCAAGCAGATACACCGTGCTGCAAAAACAAAAAAAAATTCGAAACACATAAAGCAATCACGAAACTGTGGCCTAAATATATTAAAACTGCATTTTTAGTTTTTTTCTCTGACGTCAGGGTCTTTTTTTAAAAGTACTTAGAAATTTCAAAGATATGATTACTACCAAAAATTATTTAATAAATTCATTCCAATATAGCAAAACAGTGTGCGCACCAAATGAAAGAGAAAATTCTGTATATGTAAAAAACTAAAATTCTTTGGCTTACAAGGACGAATAGGTATTGAAAATGTTATTTTAATTAGTTTAATTTTTTAAGCGAGTAAAGTTAGAAGAACGAAATGCGAGGATATGGTCGAGTGCATATTAGTCCTTATCATATAATTTTGCCGAAAATAATGATTGTGAAATTTCAATGATTTTCAATGATAAAATGTGAAAAGGACCTTTTCAATACCTAAAAGGCTTATGCACCAAAAAAGTTAATCGGCAGAATTTTCTCGTTATTTTGATAGTCATACAGGTTTTCTACATTGCACTGAATATTTATACCTTTCATGAGCATGAAATGGTATTATAAGTTTGGTCCGATGTTTGTAAGTACCAGAACAAAAAGAGATAGACCCATTAAAATGTATACTTATATGATCAGAACGTCGAGCTGAGTTGATTTAACCATGTCCGTCTGTCCGTCTGTCCGTCTGTCCGTCTGTTTGTATGCAATCTAGTCTCTCAGTTTTCGAGATATCCGTATCAAATTTGGTATGTGGGTGTATTTTTATAATGTATTAATCATTTGTCGGAACCGGAAGAATCGGACCACTATAACATATAGCTCCAATACAACTGATTGTTCAGATATGAGATTTTTCGTTATAACTTCTCCATTTATGCAGCTACGAACATGAAATTTTGCAGTACTTGCACCCATTATCAGCAGAATACTTACAGTGAAAATTACAAAGATCGGGTCACTATAACCTATAGCCCCCATACAACTGATTGTTCAGATATAAAATTTTTCGTTATAACTCCTCCATTTATATCGCTAGGAACACGAAATTCCGCACTGTTTTCAATAATTATCAACAGAAAACTTACAGTGAAAATTAAAAAGATCGGGTAACTATAACCTATAGCTCCCATACAACTGATTGTTCAGATATAAAATTTTGCGTTATAACTCCTCCATTTATATAGCTAGGACCATGAAATTTCGCGCTGTTTTCACTCATTATCAACAGAAGACTTACAGCGAAAATAACAAAGATCGGGTCACTATAACCTGCAGCCCCCATACAACTGATTGTTCAGATATGAGGTCTTTTATCATAACTCCTCCATTTATGCAGCTGGGAACATGAAATTTCGCACCATTTTCACTCATCATTAACAGAATACTTACAGTGAAAATAACAAGGATCGGATGACTACAACATATATCTTCCATACATCTGATTGTTCAGATATGGGATTTTACTGTAAAACTTCTTTATTTGAACAGCTAAAACCGATAAATTTCGTAAGCTATTTTATAAATAATAATACAAAGTCTACTGAGAAAATCATCAAAATATATGCTGTATAAGCTTTATCTCCTATAGCACTGATTGTTCAGATACCAGTTTTTGCCATATATCTCCTTTATGTAGGAAACTAAACCCAATAAATTGTGTTACCGGTTTACATACCGATCACATAGCAGTGAAAATCACTTAGATTGGTGCCATATAAAGTATATCTTCCATACCTCTGATTGTTTAGATGCGATTTTTTATATAAGTATGTAACTCCTCTATCGATGTATGCAGATGTATTCAAAAGCAGTAATCTGTCAAAGTAAAATTTGCAGATGTTCATGAAAGGTATGAAGCCTTCGGCATAGCCGAAGACAGCGCTGCTCTTACTTGTTTTGAATTATATTTTTCAAATTTCCAAGGCCATAAAAAATCCTGACTTCAGAGTGGAAAACCAAGATTGCAGATGTACTATATTTGGCCCATGGTTTCGCAAATATATCAATTTTTTTGTGTAAAATTTACTGTCGCACGGTGTCATCAAACATTTGTCGTACATACAGACTTTTGCACATACGTACGTATGCACTGGTGAAAGCATAGGCACTTAGTTATGTAGAATATTTTATGGCGCAATATGGTCCATTATATTGGAGATATGAGCAAATTCACTATGTGAAATTAGGGTTATTTGGTCCAAATTCGAGTTTTTGAGAGTTAATTAAAAAATTTAGCTTGATTAAAGATACGATTAGATGTTCATAATAAAAATAACAAATGGGAGGCACAGACAGATTAAGGTCTTAAGGATTAACGAACGGCGATCGCATTTTTATGAGAAGCTGATTTTCGTGGCAGAAATAAACTAGAGGGTATTTCATTGCCTGCCGAGAGGCGACCGCTATTTGAAAACACTTTTTCTTTTCCTTTGTTGATGTTGACGAACCCATGTCCTGCGGAATTGTAGCGCGCACACACATATGTATTAGCGTGGGCCGAAAATCGGTTTTTTTTTAGAATTTTGATTTGTAATAGCAAAAATATTATATATAGTTCATTATGAAAGATAAGAATTTTTGGCAATATCTTAGCCTCGCCCAAGTCCATCAAAGTTCAAGGGGTAAGCAAATTTTTTCTTAGCTGACTTTGATTCTCTACAAAAAGTCCATATACCAACCTATGTAGGACTAGTACTTTCCAAGATACTGGCAATTTTAGTAAAAAAAATAAATTAATAAATGTATTTATTAATTTTTATTTTTTGATCACATTGATTGTTTTTAGAGCATAATAAGCGGATTTTCGGCCCACGCTAATATGTACATATGTCTCTTAAAAAGCAATTACTTTAAGGCGGCCGCATGGCAGAGGTGCGCATCACCACTCCATATGTGCAGAATTTGAACCCTAATCCTAGAAACAGAATAAGATGTTGTTTTGATGGTGACAGGCAGGGGCGCACCCAAGAATATATTTTAGGGGGGGTTTATATTTCTGAAGATATATCACCGGAAAATACTGTAAATTTGCTTCAGATAATACCCTCTTTAAAATACATTTATGCAAGTTTTATGTACAGTATGTAATAAATAAATAAACGTTTTAAAATTCATAAACTGCACTTTATTTACAGATTAACAGAACTCAAACGCTTTTAACCGACTTCAAAAAAAAGGGAGGTTATCATCTCGCCGGAATACATAACTTTGGACCAAGTGAACCGTTTTCAATAATCCTTTTTTTATTAGAAAGATAGTACCTCAAGGTCGTCCCGTAATTTGTTTTAGAGATCCGATGATTGGATCATGAAGAAATTAACGGTACCCCTAAATTTGAATATGAGAATTGAAGTCGGTTGTGTTCATTCCTTAAAAACTACTTGTTTAATAAAAAGTTCTATAAACTCAAGATGCGCTCAACTTTCAAAAGTACCTAATAAAAAATTTTAAAAAGAGTCAGTAAAAATAAATTTATTGATTCCATGAATTTTTGCACTTCTATGTTAATTTTTTCGATTTCTGGTTTTCGATAGAGATGGTGATTTACGATTGCTAAATTTTTTTAATATTTCAAATACCGAAAAAATTAGCTGAACTCTCAAGAAAAACGAAAAATTCATATAAAACGACGGACGAGAAATGGGAAAGAAATTTTCTTCTACCAAAACTTCTTAAATCAGTTTGCAGCTCTCAAGAAAAAAAAATGCTCGTATATTTATTCCCTCATGAAAATTTACAGCAAAAGCAAAGCGCTTTTTCAAGCAACAGAAATTATAATAAATATATCTTACAATTTCCTTGAGAGCTGGATTCTTAGCTTTAAGATACAGATTGTATTTGAGGTTATTAGCTTTAGGGGGGGTTTGAAACCCAAAACCCACTCCTTGTGTGCGCTAATGGTGACAGGTAATATGACGCACCAGGGTGGGAAATAAAGTCAATTGACCTTATTTCCATTGACTTTATTACCTGTCACCGTTTTGATACCGATGAAAAAAGCTTCTATGTAATTAGAACCATTTGTTGTTCGGTGGGGGCGTAAAACTCTAGGTGCCCCCCCTTTGTGTGAAACATCAGGGCAGACATCGCAAATGTTGTTTTTTGTTGTACTTTAAGGCAAATTACATTTGCATCCAAAAATGTAAGCAATAAGTAGGTCCTTCCTATGGGAAAACTTGGCAAGCCGTGCAATCCGTCCACGGTGCAAAGCTCTTGAAAGACTTAAAAACACCCCTAATGTTTTAATGTAAATTTCCATCCGCTCGAGCTAGCAATCATTTTTTCACATGTTGTTAAACGCAATACAACCAATCCTCAAAAAAAAAAAAAAAACAGTAAGTGATTACACACTGATTCTAAAAATGCTAAAAAATCACGCTGCGGTTCCACAGATTAACACTTTGTGAGCTCAACGAAGCGTAAAGTTATTAAAGACCAAAAAAAAAGAAAAAATAACAAGAAGAAGGAGTGAAAACTAATCTTTAACTACTTTGTTAGGAGTTGAGTAAACAAGAACATTACA
Organism: Rhagoletis pomonella; assembly: GCF_013731165.1. NCBI lineage: Eukaryota > Metazoa > Arthropoda > Insecta > Diptera > Tephritidae > Rhagoletis > Rhagoletis pomonella. Next base: position 21,873,064 of record NW_023458561.1, read on the forward strand.
AGCAGAACATCCTGCAACAAAAAAAGTCAGATATACAAAAAGCTCGGCAATAATAGGTTCAGAAAGTAGGACAAAACTTCAAGAAGCAGTAAAATAACAACAACGGGGTTTGCGGGAGACTATATGGAGTGTGGAGAAAGAGAAGGAACGCAGCACTTAAAACGGGCAAACAGTACTTTCCCAGATATAATGTAGTTGAAGAAATCGCGGTGATAGTGACAGCTGCTGGTGTAGCAGCAGGAACCGAGTGGCATCACGTATGCTTTCAATGTCGTCAATTGCAGTTACGGTGTCTGGGATATGGATAATTTCATGTACATATGCATGTGTGTTGTAGTTTTACGTGCAAGCACACATTTGCACATAATATATTTTAAAGCCTTTGTGCATATTTACATTGAAACTGTGAAATTTTGTGCACCACTTTTTTATTTGTTCTTTTAAAAGTTACATAGCGAAAAACATATACCAACCTAGTATGTGTTGTAGTAGTGTATTTACTAGTATCTTTTTGTCCCTACTGAAAACAGCTCAAAGTTGTCTGAAGGTAACAAAGGTGTATGCGCAATTTGTGGTTCCGTTGTACTATCAGAATTCTCAGTTGTGTACCTTTGCTCAGATTCGGTAAAGTTCTTGAGCTCTTTTGCTGGCGGGTATAAAAAAAGCACAATTTTGTACAAATCTGTTAGTTTTCAAGAGCAACT
>NW_023458561.1:21873867-21879202 GCF_013731165.1 Rhagoletis pomonella
AGTTGCTCTTGAAAACTAACAGATTTGTACAAAATTGTGCTTTTTTTTATACCCGCCAGCAAAAGAGCTCAAGAATTTACCGAATCTGAGCAAAGGTACACAACTGAGAACTCTGATAGTACAACGGAACCACAAATTGCGCATACACCTTTGTTACCTTCAGACAACTTTGAGCTGTTTTCAGTAGGGACAAAAAGATACTAGTAAATACACTACTACAACACATACTAGGTTGGTATTTCTTTTTCGCTATGTAACTTTTAAAAGAACAAATAAAAAAGTGGTGCACAAAATTTCACAGTTTCAATGTAAATATGCACAAAGTCTTTAAAATATATTATGTGCAAATGTGTGCTTACACGTAAAACTACAACAACACGCACAACACATGCTGCAAAAACTTTGAAGCATACACACGTGCATATGTACATGGAATTATCCATATCCCAGACACCGTAACTGCAATTGACGACATGGAAAGCATACGTGATGCCACTCGGGTCCTGCTGCTACACCAGCAGCTGTCACTATCACCGCGATTTCTTCAACTACATTATATCTGGGAAAGTACTGTTTGCCCGTTTTAAGTGCTGCGTTCCTTCTCTTTCTCCACACTCCATATAGTCTCCCGCAAACCGCGTTGTTGTTATTTTACTGCTTCTTGAAGTTTTGTCCTACTTTCTGAACCTATTATTGCCGAGCTTTTTGTATATCTGATTTTTTTTTGTTGCAGGATGTTCTGCTTGTAATGTTCTTGTTTACTCAACTCCTAACAAAGTAGTTAAAGATTAGTTTTCACTCCTTCTTCTTGTTATTTTTTCTTTTTGTTTGGTCTTTAATAACTTTACGCTTCGTTGAGCTCACAAAGTGTTAATCTGTGGAACCGCAGCGTGCGTGATTTTTTAACATTTTTAGAATCAGTGTGTAATCACTTACTGTTTTTTTCTTTTTGAGGTTTTGTTGTATTGCGTTTAACAACATGTCAAAAAATGATTGCTAGCTCGAGCGGATGGAAATTTATATTAAAACATTAGGGGCGTTTTTAAGTCTTTCAAGACCTTTGCACCGTGGACGGATTGCACGGTTTGCCAAGATTTCCCATAGGAAGGACCTACTCTATTGCTTACATTTTTGGATGCAAATGTAATTTGCCTTAAAGTACAAAAAAAAAACATTTGCGATGTCTGATGTTTCACACAAAGGGGGGCACCTAGAGTTTTACGCCGCCACTGAACAACAAATGGTTCTAATTACATAGAAGCCTTTTTCATCGGTATCAAAACGGTGACAGGTAATAAAGTCAATGGAAATAAAGTCATTGACGCTATTTCCTCATTCAAATGGAAATAGCGTCAACAATGCTTAACGTATGTCGATTCATAGAAAAAAATGTTGTTCTGTGCTTAAGGTATGTCGATTCATAGAAAAAAATGTTGTTCTTACAATACACATTGTCCCGTAAGTGTTGTTTTTTAATAGACGAAAAAGGTTATTGCCAAATCCTCAGTGTTGTGATATTAATCTAAACACAATCATGAACTACCACCAATTAATTTTATTAAAAAAAATTTAAATTACGAATATGTAAAAACTCGATGCGAAAAACTAAACAACTGCGCACAGCTGGAATACGAGAAATATTTGAAGAAAGAGTGTAGAAATTATCCATAACTTGCAAAACATGTTCCGTTTCCACAAAAATAAAGCGAACACTATTAAATTGATGAAACAGTCCATGTCCAAAAACCCCGGAGGAACACTGAAAGAATTCTGTGTTTTAAATTAGCATATTTTGAACGAATTCAGAATGTCTAAGGTGGAAAAGAAACCAACCTTTCTATAAGGAAACAATTATAGAAAAGAATTTTCTTACACTGTATTCATGTCTCCGCCAGCAATTTGTGACGACGTCATTTAAAAGCAGCTAAGCAGAATGACGACACTATTTATTAGATGGCACATTCAACGAGCCAATGTGCCAAAATGCGGGTATAAACAATTATTGATTATTTAATATCGGAACCGAGATCATATAAGTTAATTGATTGGTTTTCACACACTTTTGAAACACAAATTATATGATTTTTTACTGCAGACAAGTTGATGCCCCAAAACAGAGCAGAAATCTTCGAATCAGAGCTGGCAACTATCCTTAGTCATGAGGTGCCATATTGAGGATAAAAAAGTGCCAAAATGTGCCAAATAGAAAAATAAAAGTGCCAAAAAAGGTGTCATTCCTTTTAATCATTCACATTTACCACTAAAATAAAGCTACATTTTCCAAACAAAAGTGCAATGATAAAATAAGATAAACCAGTTGAATAGCCTTTATAAATTAGAAAATTTTAGTTGAGAAAAAGAAGTGCACGCAAAGGATTTCACAAAAATGTATTGAAATGTAATTTTTTTTACAAAAGTGCCATTTTGGAACTTTGTGCCAAATTGAAAAATTAAGTGCCATTTGAAGTAAAATAGGCACAAATGGCGCGGTTTGAGCCAAGTTCGCATCCCTGCTTCTAATAACTTACAAATATAAAAATGTGAAATATCGAGGGCTTGAATTCATTAATACCCTCTATCTGCAATTTGCACAGACTAATTTGCGGCGTAGCGTGAGTGGTGTGCGCGCCGGTCGCGCGGGGTACGCGGGGCGTAGGCGCGAGCGCGGCGCGCGCGTTGTGAAATACCCTCTACGTTATTTCTGCCACGAAAATCAGCTTCTCATAAAAATGCGATCGCCGTTCATTTATGACGTTAATCTGTCTGTCCCTCCCATTTGTTATTTTTATTATGAACATCTAATCGTATCTTTAATCAAGCTAAATTTTTTAATTAACTCTCAAAAACTCAAATTTGGACCAAAGAACCCTAATTTCACATAGTGAATTTGCTCATATCTCCAATATATGGGCCATATTGCGCCATAAAATATTCTACATGACTAAAGGCCCGTCCACATAGAACTTTGGCGTTGCGTTGGCGTTGGCGTCGCTTCAACAGCTGACTATGAATACATGAATTCAAATGCAGCCGTCCACATAGCCAAAATTTTACAACGCTCACGCCAACACAAAGCAAAAAGATGGCCAACTCTCAACTTTTCGCGTGCGTCGCTCGTCAGCTGTTGCAAATAAATAAAATTATGTGAAATATTTTTCCTTTTTAATAAAGTGCGGGCAAGAAATATCGTTTTTAATGCAATTATTGATAAGAAATATTAATTTATCTGTCGTTAGTATGTTAATTTAGTGGCCCAAGGATTCGCTGCCAAGCGTTCATTGTAGCAAGCATACTTTTAACGTGCGTTCTGTCAAACCAACGCCAACGCCTAAGCCAACGCGAAAGTTCTATGTGGACCGGCCTTAAGTGCCTATGCTTTCACCAGTGCACATGTATGTATGTGCAAAAGTCTGTAAGTACATAGATATTTACTCAGCTCACGACAAATGTTGGATGACACCGTGCGACAGTAAATTTCACACAAAAAAATTGATATATTTGCGAAACCATGGGCCAAATATAGTACTTCTGCAATCTTCGTTTTCCACTCTGAAGTCAGGATTTTTTAAGGCCTTTGAGATTTGAAAAATATAATTATTTCAAAAAATCATTCAAAAATATTCAGTGCAAGGTAGAAAACCTGTGTGACTATCAAAATAACGAGAAAATTCTGCCGATTAAGTTTTTTGGTGCATAGGCCTTTTAGGTATTGAAAAGGTCCTTGAAATTTCACAATAATTATTTTCGGCAAAATTATATGATAAGGACTAATATGCACTCGACCATATCCTCGCATTTCGTTCTTCTAACTTTACTCGCTTAAAAAATTAAACTAATTAAAATAACATTTTCAATACCTATTCGTCCTTGTAAGCCAAAGAATTTTAGTTTTTTACATATACAGAGTTTTCTCTTTCATTTGTTGCGCACAGTGTTTTGCTATATTGGAATGAATTTATTAAATAATTTTTGGTAGTAATCATAGCTTTGAAATTTCTAAGTCCTTTTAAAAAAGACCCTGACGTCAGAGAAAAAAACTAAAAATGCAGTTTTAATATATTTAGGCCACAGTTTCGTAATTGCTTTATGTGTTTCGAATTTTTTTTGTTTTTGCAGCACGGTGTATCTGCTTGGAAATTAATGGAAACGCACTTACTTATCTAGCACATGCTAAGATATTCCTAATTGTGACAAAATGATTGCTGTATTTTTCCCCAACCACAAATGTCCACGTACACATTATACACAAAGAAAAAGGTTTAGTTATTACAGTTCATATATTAGCTGACTTTTTTCTGAGTGAAGTAGAATGTCCTATTCTCTGTCCTTTCTGCAGACGGATTGTTCCCGACATGGCCAAAATATTCAAATGACGTAAAAGGTAAAATTGTAAATTACATAATATGCGTACATATATATATAAGTATTTATAAATTATGTCAATTTTTAAAATGTGCATGGCTTCCATGAAATATACATGCAAAAAGCGGATTTAGTCAATACTTCTTTGATAGGTCGGCGGAGGGGGAGGACGGCGCGGCACGACACAGTACAGTACTTACCATTGTACATATTATCAAATATCTACATATATTCATATTCATATGTCTATAAATAAATGTTTTTATTAAAATTATTCTTAGCACCTTATCGGTAAGCTGCATGTTATTTGTTATTCTTATCAATGGAAAAATATTTAATAAAACCGCTAGTATGTTTGCAAATATTTCATGCGCTCGAGTCTTACCTTTTAGTTATCAAGCTCACATACGCATTTTGCAGAATCAATACGTTTAATATAGTTATGAACAGTATCAGTTCTGCGGTGTTAGATAAGCAAGATATATATTATTGATTTTGTCGGGACAAAAAACCCAAAATTTTACTGGTTTAAGCTAGTTTCAAGGATATGATACGAAATGTATTTGATAAGATACAAATTAATAAATGTATACACAATATACACGCATATGCATTCATACAAAGATAAGCATGAGCGACGTAAGTCGAGGCCACATTAGGCAATCACGCGGTCACGCATGCCTGGGCATAAAATACGGCCCATTGAAATTTGAAAGATACATCGTACAAAGTAAGGGAAGGGAGTAATTATGTAACAAGAAGGCAAATTTTGTGACATAACCCGTGCTTATGATGTTTATACTTTTCGTAAATTGCTCAAGTAGCGCTGTTTTGGAAATTTTGATATTTTTTAAACGAATTCTGTATGCATTCAAAAATAATAACACGCAAGGTTAATTTACTATTTAATCATATTAGCAGAGTTGTTAGTAAGTGTGTATTGATTTAAAATACCTTTAATTACCTTACCGCA
>NW_023458561.1:21879302-21896844 GCF_013731165.1 Rhagoletis pomonella
TTAGTAAGTGTGTATTGATTTAAAATACCTTTAATTACCTTACCGCAAAAAAATTTGGCATTATCAGCAATGTTACATGAGATATTATTATATCTGGAAATTTAGATATTTGGATGTTGCTTTAATTTCGATCCTTACACAAACTTATTTGTGATAAAATGTATTTTATGATCAAATGAGTTATTATGACATTTTGCAACAAATGAACTGCGGGGTCTTGCCTTCGCCAACCATTCAAAGGAGCTCACATGCTTTCGGCAATCGTACAAATGCAGTATCATGCTTTCGGCAGTCGATCAAATACCGCGATTGCTGGTTTCGTGCACGAGCATTCGGAATACTACCCTGCAGGAAATTAAATTAATTTTATTTTCAATGATAACTAATTGAAATTCTCACTATTTTACCTGCAACGAGCTCATTTATTTAACATGGCGATGTCACTTGCCTCTTCCTGCAAGTATTTTCAACACTTTAAAATGAATTTGGCTTAAGCAACTTCAAAGTCACTATGTCTCGTTAGAATACGTTTTCGTTCTGAACTTCACAGATGGGTTTTTCATTTTTAAAAGACACAAAAAAAAAGTATTATCATTTTCACATGTTGCCTCCATTGGGACTCGAACCCGGACGTTCTGGCTAAGCTTACAAGTAACAACAAACATTTATGCAGGCCCAGCTACAGCCAGACATGTAAATGTGCTTTCAAATGTTCGGTTTGAATTATGTGCAAGCAGCAAGCATTTAATTTTAACTAATTTGGTATGAATTTGGTTTGAGCAACTTCAAAGTGAGTATGTTTCTTTGAATACGCTTGCGTTCTGCTCTTCACATATGCTTTTTCATACTTCCATGGTTTCGTTGAATAAAACATTCATTTGTTTTAAAGTAGTCTTTCAAATTAGTTGATTAAAAAAAAAAAAATCACTTGCTTCCGTCAGGGTGGTTTGCCGAAGTCAATATCGGTATGAGCTGTTTTAATGATCGTTCATTTGTGGTGGCTGTATTTGCAAGACAGCATGCTTTGCGCTGGTTTTCAGTCATTCACTGATTTCTTTTAAGTATCGATACTATTAAGTCAATGCGCTGTTCAGACATACAAAGCAGGAGTATTGATTGAGTAGGCAATAGTTGAGGTTCAATGCATGTCATTCTCTGATGTGCATTACACAAGGTAATCAGGGCTGCCGTTTTGGTAGAGTTCTATCAAAACTGGTAACTTTTACCTTCACAAATTTGAGTTGGTAACTTTTTGGTAAGTTCTTTAACTTCTACTGAACCTTTTCAAATATCTTTAGAAATGAACTTACATTCGCTATTATTTGCCAGGTAGTAGTCAGGTTCCCTTTTTTACTCTTCAATTTAAATCGGAATTGTTGTGAATGAGCATTTCAATTAATTTATAATTACTGGATGGCAATGTTGACACTTTGAAACTTTAAATTACTCTGAATGACCATTTCAATTAATTTATTCGTACCACCAGGCAATTTGGATACTTTCAAATTCTTAAGAGAAACGTTTATTTTCGTAGAAAATCTATGCTGTACGTGTTTTTTTAGGGGAGAGTTTATGGACAATGATGGAAAAGTAAGTTGCAAGCAATTTTTAGTCAGTTAGTAAAGAAGTTTTCTTGAATATTAAAAATATTAAACTGAAATCAAATTTTTTTAATTTACTATGTATGTATTGTTATTCACTTATTTATTTCATTTTTATAAAGACGATTAAAAATCAAGCTTTCTTTGTGTTTTTAAATTTTTGGTAAGCTTTGGGAAAATTTTGGAAACTTTTGGTAACTATTTTTAATGTATTTTAAAAATATGGTTAAAGAAAAAATTTTAAAGGGCAGCTCTACGAGTATTTCATCTGCCTTCCGTTTTATATTTAAGTTTGGAAATAAATCACTAAAATCTCGATGTGAAATGATGCTCAAAATATATTTTTTCAAATAATAATTTTGAAATATTTTTATGTTTAAGTAAAAAAACACTTTTTAAATTCTTCAAGGCTTATGGTATCTTCAATTTAAAACAAAATGTCAAAAGCCCAGTTTACGACAAATGGGAGCAATGGCGAATGAGAAGAAGATGTGAAACTACCTTTAAAGACATATTTGCATCATGACCTCAGTTACATTGTGACTTTAAAGTTTAAACAGAAAAATGTTCTTTGAATTTGTTTCAAAAACACTACTTCACACCAAGGCATATCAAATAGGTACCCCGCAAACATATTCTGAGCGTTCAGAATATATGAGTCCGAAGGGAGTCCTAGGTAGGTAAGAAATATGAGTTTCAAAAACCAAAATTTTTCTACTCTTATATGAATCTTTTAGGACTCATATATGATCCAAGTTATGAGGCAGCACCTTGTGCCAATATAAAAACAATAAAGATTTGAAATTTATATCCAAACTTGTTTATACAGAAATTGAAAATAATTAGAAAACAATAAATGAACAAAATTTAGCTGTAGCTGCTGCTATTGCATGCATGTTGGAATGTGTATATGCACGTAAGTATGTATGCATGTTATTTGAAAGGAATTTTCGCTGAATGCTTTTGCAAATAAAGTGCGTTCAATAAGACTCAAAGAACAACCTAAAATAAGAGTCCGAATTTAGTAATTTATGAGGCTGATTAGAAGCTCGAAAAGAGTCTGAAATGATTCATATATGAGGCCAATAATTGTTTTAAAAGAGTCCAAACTGAGCCGTATATTAGGCCAATAAGAGTCCAATATGACTCATATTGAGGCTCATTTGTTGTATGAATTTAAGCTCATGTAAGTCGACCTTCGGAGAAAGGGAAACACCCTCATATCGGACTCTTAAATGAGCTCATTATGAGCATAATGGCTCCGAAATAGGACTCCCTAAAGACTGATTTATGACTCCAAATGTTTGCTGGGTAGTAGCATTAGAGCAAAAAACAACATTTGCATGTATTTTGTTGTTGCTTCTAGTATCGAAAGTGTAAAAACTGTTTTGATTTTTTTCTTATAAATCAAAGCGAGCCATGTGGAATACAAAAATTATAAAAAATAAAAAATATAAATTGCAAAAAATAAAAACTGTTGCAACTTTCTTTCTTAGTAATTTTGTTTGCTTCTCGAAGCATTGATCCATCCTTTGCAAGACCCAGTAATCAGCGGTTGTGCTACTGAGTTGGGCGAACGTTCCAAAAGCTGCTATTAAGTCGGTGGTTTTGTATGGACAAAGGTTTCACATGCAAATAAATTTTAACAATTTAGAATTTTTGTGTTTTGTGTGTGAATTAAAAATATTTGACATTTTTGAGACCATATTATTTGAAAAAATCAAATCAGCTGCGCTACGGATACTACCTGTTCAATGTGCCGTGCTTCACACTAAAAAAATCATTTTTTGGTTGTTTTACTTATTTCTTTGTTTTTTTATGCTGATTTTTACTATCCAAAAATAATTTGTCTTCTATGGCATTATTTTAATTAAAACATATCGCTATGTTACGGTGAAAAGATGCCAAGTCTATTTTTCGAAATTGTTCTGCATCGGTTGACGTGGTCCAAAGTTATGCGGTAACATACATAAAAAAAATAATAATATTTGAACGAATTGATAACCTTCTCTATTTAAGTCGGTTAAAAATTGAATTGAAATAAATTTTAAGCATTTTTGGCTGCTTATATGACGTTGTAAGATGATAAATCGCAAAGTTTTTAATCAATCTGATAAAAATGCAAATATATAAACAAATGGTTTTGTTTTGTTTTTTTTTTTTCATTCCTTATTTTAAAATTATAACAGATCTCTCGAAAACCATATCCACTTTTGGGCTTGTGACAACGATCAAAAAAAAAACACATTAAAAATCGTTTAAACGTTGCAAAAAATGCTGGCAAAGGGTTAAGTACGAGCAGAGAAAAGCTACACACTTTTGCTAAGCAGCAAACGCTAGACGGTTTTAATTTAAGCACAGGCCTGAGCATGCAAAAGAATAAATAATTAGTTTTCAGGACTAAGAAAATATATACAAACAATATTTTAGAGATGTCGGAAAACATAGAAGAATTAAGAATAAGAATACCGAAAATTTTCCACTCCATATATAAATAGTCGATGTATCGCGCATCGATGCACCGATGTTTTTTGAAAAACTGACACCTCTAGTCATTACTCGAGCGCCCTTGTGCACAAGGGTATATTAATTTTGTTCACATAACCGTTGTTGGTAACAGCCAAAACGAATCGAGATAGATATAGATAAATGCATACATAAATGCTCAGACTGAATAGAGAAATCGATTAAGCCATGTCCGTCTGTCCGTCCGTCTGTCCGACTGTCCGTCTGTCCGTCCGTCCGTATACACGATACCTCGAGAAAAAATTGGGATATCTCAACGAAATTTGGTATGTAGGTTTCGCTTAATCCAAGGTAGGTTGGTGTTGAAAATGGGCGAAATCGGACTGTAACCACGCCCACCTCCCATATAAAGGTAATTTCCAGAAATACGAAAACTGCGATATTTTAGGAACTACTGAAGATAATTCACTCAAAATTTATATTTACAATAATTTTCAGACGAAAAATAAGAATATTATAAATTTTTGGAAAATGGGCGTAGCTACGCCCACTTATGGTTACATGTGTATATCTTGGTAACCGCAGCTCCAATTTCTTCCAAACTTGGCACAGTTGTTGGCATTTATACAGTATACTAAATGGCTGAAATGGCCGCTGTGGTGTAGTGGTAAGCAGTGCGCGCTTCCACTCCACAATGCCTGGGTTCAAACCCTGGTCAAAGCAACATCGCAAAAATATAGAAAAAAGGTTTTTTCTTAACAGCGGTCGTCCCTCGGCAGGCAATGGCAAACCTCCGAGTGTATTTCTGCCATGAAAAACAGCTTCTCATAAAAATACAATCGCCGTTCGGAGTCGGCGTAAAACTGTAGGTCCCTCCGCTTTGTGTGACAACATCAAAGGCGCACGCCACAAATCGGAGGAGAAGCTCGGCCAAACACTAACATATGTGTAAGCGCCAATCTATTATTATTATTATTAAATGGCTGAAAATTTTAAAAATCGGACAATAACCACGCCCACATCCCATATAACGGTAATTTAGAGAAATACAAAATCTTCGATAAATCAATAAATATTAAAGCTTATTTATTCAAAATTAATGCTTGCAACAATTCTTTACCAAGAAATACGTGTATGGTAAAATTTTGAAAAATGGGCGTGGCACCGCCCACTTATGATCACATATATATATATCGGTAACTGTTCTACCAATTTGTACCAAACTCGGTATGGTTATTGTGCTTGCCACATAAAAGAAAAACGTTGAAAATTATTGAAATCGGACTAAAATTACGGCCGCTTTTCATATAACAGTAAATTTCAGAAATACTTCAATATTTCGAAATTTAAGGACGCTAATTTACTCTAAATTGATACACCCCGGCATACCGGAAAGGTGAAAAAACATATACATATTTAATGCTTGCGCCGGGTATTTAATGTTCGGCTCCGCCCGAACTTAGACTTTCTTACTTGTTATTGTACGATTAGTGAACGAAAACTGTTAACAATAGGCACGTTCAGAAGGCGCAACAGCTCAGTAATTGTAGCGATTGCGCCTCCTGAACGCATTGTTTTGTACTTCTGATCAACTGAACAGTTGCGTTGTAGATGATCGTAATATATTTCTGATCATTTGAGACAACATGTTTTGTGTTGTTGGATTTGACAGCTAATGTATCAAGCCGTTCAGAAGACGTATTACGATCACTGATTTTTTCAGCAACGGTTGCGTTCAACTGCTGCGCCTTCTGAACCTACCATATGGGAGTATTTACATATTGGTGGAATAATACAGTGCGTTAAGAAATGATAGCGACCTAGTGTCTGGAAAGTTCAAAAATTTAGGGGGATGAATCCTTGCACATATTTACATAATATTGCAATCTTAAATTTTACTTTTTCATTCGTATCATTGGAATACTCCTCGCTTTTAAAAGTCCCACTTTAAAGCGTTAATAAATGATAGCTCCAGTGAAGCAATACGCAATCAAATTTAATGAGGGTTTGGAGTTTCTCCAACATTAATTTATAATTTTTTGCCGAAAATTTGCCGGCCATTTGTTGATATTTCCCCTCAAAGTCACGATATTTCTTTTTTCTGCCATTCGACGTTATAAAAATGTCTGCAATCTTATCAACTTTACGCGATGTGATGCTCCTAGGGATTTCTAATGAATTCAGATGGGAAATCAATCATTTTCTATATCCCCCTTGAAGTTTTCCAAAAACTTTTGGTGGCAAGTTACAAAAATGGCGTTGCAAGTAATATTCCGTCACTAGTTTAATAATTACAAAGCACAACATACATTACGCTTTGCATTGAACATTTTTGCAAAAAAGTTCGCGCGCTTCCACACTTTAATGAACGCCATGTGTTTTTTTAAATAAGTTTCGTGTTGACTTTCAGTATATACGAATATTAAATCAATTTATAATAAACATTTTTTTCAGTGCATATTTTTTACTATTTCTTCATTCTATATTTGTTTGTGTAAACTTGCACATTTTACTGAAGTTTCTGAGCTTCTTATGGGAGGGCGTTTGCTTTGCCCTTCCATATGAATCCCAGGCAGTTTCAACTGAGTTCTGTTTACATGCCAGGGCATACGGGAGGGCGAGAATTTTTTATTTTTTTATTTAAAGTGTAAATTTGTATATGTTCCTATACTTCATGGCAAAACAAAAACAAAAGTGATACAAGTGCTTACAGAGTGAGCAGCTCTGCTTTAAAAAATAACCGCTTTTGTGTTAAGGCCTGTTTTGCTACAAAAAAATTTAAAATCAAGCTACCAATGAAGCAAATCGATTAATAAATTAAGAAGTAATGAGTGGAAATTAAAATGCGCAAATATTTTTTGAATGGAAAAGAAGCAGGAAAGAATGTTACTCTTTGTTCCTTTTCTTTTCACTACTCAGTCTTTTTAAATATTTATCCATCGATATACACAGAAAATGTTATTTTTTAAATTTTACAGTTGTTAAAGTTAATTGTTTTTTAAATTTTTTCATAAAAAAAAGAAAACAGAAAATCTGGAATGATTAATTAATTTCTCAGAAACTTCAATCCTATAGGGTTTAAATTTTTTTCTTTTCTCGACTTGAAACTAGTTTGCGGTGAACTTATGAAAAAGTTTTAACCACACATTTTTGCTACTTTCCACTTTAAATTTTGTATGTATTCATTACATGGTGTTTTTTGGTAAAAAAATATAAAAAATCAAAATTTTCACTTTTGAAGGTCATTTTGAAGATCAAGGTACATACGTATGTATGATATTATATTTTCTAATCTCTCACACACACATGTATATAAGACACGAACATTTACCATGATCGTCTACCTGGTACTGTGGTCAAGAAAGAATGAATAAATGCGTTATTCGGTATTACTTGAATCATGAATGAAAATTTATTCTTCATTCGAAATTACTTGAATGATGAATAAAAATTCATTCGTTATTTGAAATTACTTGAATGATGAATAAATATTAAAAATTAATTCATTATTCGAAAATGCTTGAATAAAGAATTAAAATTTATTGGTCATTCAAAATTGTTGAAATGATGAAGGAAAACTTATTCTTATTTTTTTTATTCAATTATCATTTTCTCTCCGAAGTACCACATCTCGAGTTAGTTAGTTCTTTCTTTCTGAAAATATTTGAGTGTACAATTTTTCGAGCGTTTCTTACCTATGTACATTCATTTGTATATGTATATAAATAATATTAAGTTTTGACATACTTTTAATATTCAAATGGATTAATTTAATTTTGCTTGCATTCAGAACCCGTCAAAGAACTAAATATTTAAGCATACATACTTACTACTGCCAACCCCCTAAACAAAGAACAAGCATACATTATGTCTGTATTTTACTAGTGTCAATAGGTATCAAATTACCAATTGAAATTTAATACCACAAGGGCAACAGCAACACTTGACGTTGATGTGTAGACCGATTGATGAAATGCGTAAACAAGTAAGCACATATACATATGTATGTAGTATACACTAGGGTGCCCATCGAAAATGTTTTTTTTTTTTTTTAATTTTAAGACCCTATCCCCTAGTTTTATTCATTTTGATGGGAAATAGTATTGCCTATTTTTATAAATTTTTTAAAGGTCATTGAATAACTATTTTGGTTCGATTTCAAAGATCAAATATGATCTGAGAAGAGAATGTATAGGCCTTTAAAATGGGATATAATAATCTATTGTCGTACTTGCTTTGTTGGGATTTTTATCGGATAAAAAAACGCATCTTAATTTTTTAAATTAGGGGCTTTCGGCCCTGAATTTATATTGTTTATGTAGCGGACTTTCAGATTTTTTGAGCAGTGTGGCTAAGAAATTCATCAATATTTATTCAAAATTGATATATACAATCGGTCTTTAGTAAAAATTTGGTTTTTTCCAAAAATTGTATAAAATTGGTAGTGGCCCACTTATATCATATGTTTGTATCTCAAAAACCACTTGACCGATCTTGATCAAAATTGGTACACTCATTGTACTTCTTTGCTAAAGAGCGATTGTATGTATCAATTTTGAATAAATATTGATGAATTCCTCAGCAACACCGCTCAAAAAAATCTGAAAGTCCGCTACAAAAACAATATAAATTCAATTCGCCAATTTTTATGCTATTGCAAGTTTATTTAGAAATAGATTTAGTTTTAGATAGTACTACATATTTTAAAATTACTGAAATTATCGGTTGTCAAAATTTAAAAAATTAAGAGAAATATGGGTATGTTTTATTTTACCCGATAAAATATCGCATCAACCCTAGTCCAACAATAGATTATTATATATCATTTTAAAGGCATATATATCTTCTTCTCAGTTCATATTTGATTTTTGAAATCGAATCAAAAATATTCATCCAAAGACTCATAAATCTACAAAACCTTATTTTCTGACCAAATCGACAGGTCGCGACCTGTAAATGACCCTTAGAAAAGCTATAAAAATAGGCAATAATATTTCTCATAAAAACGAATAAATCTAGGCGATGCGGTCTTGAAATTTTCAAAAAAAAACATTTTCGACACTTATGTCATTGTATACTTATGTATACATATACATACATACATTAGACTGCACCACCAAAAAAAGTTGCGGTTTTCCAGCGGGGTTACAAAATCTAGTATATTCTAAGATTTCTACCGAAACATTTCGCAAAAATATTAAGATTTACGTGAGCTGGACCGCTTTGAAAATACCTCTAAAAATTTAGTGTTTTTATTAAAAAAAACATTTTTCCTTTTATGATGCACAATCAGATGAAAAGACACGGAGAAAGACTTACTTCTTTTGCCCAAAATGTGCAGAGCCAGTATGTCAGCAACATTCAAAAATCGACTACCTTTGCATCTGTTGTATTCCACAGGAACAATGAAGTAATTTTAACACTTTAATCAATATCGCAATCAAATGTACACTGGCGATCAAAACCGAGTGCATGTTCGACATTTTATTACTTACAGTAACATAACTTTTTTAATAATAAGCGGATTGCTTTGAAATTTTAGCAATTGGACCTTATTATCTAAGGAATAAAGCTTAGTATACAGAAAAACTAAACTCAAAAAAGAAACAAATGATTGACAGCAAAAACACAAGGCAACTCTATTCACTCAGTTTTCAACTTTTCTGTTTTGGGATTTCAGGAGGTTGATATCAAGAGCATTGTGGAGACTCCCTTGTTTTAATAGCGATTTTAATACGTCTGGAAATGCTCTATACTGAGTTTTCTATGATATCGCTTGGAATATTACCCCATTATAATTTTACACGCCTCCAAAGCTCTTCCATGCTACTCGGAGCTCGCTTGTGCTATGATAATCCTCTCTTGACCACAGCGCTCAATTTTTCGATAGCGTTGAGGTCTGGGATTTGTGCTTATATATTAGAAGTTTTTCTTGGCATGGTGTTTATGAAGATAAACATTTTGAAGATAACATGGAAGAGCTTTGGAGGCGAGTAAAATTATAATAGGGTAATATTTCAAGCGAAATCATAGAAAACTCAGTAGAGAGCATTCCCAAATGTATGAAAATCGCTGGTAAAGGCAAGGGAGTCTCCACAATCCTCTTGATATATACTTACTAAAATCTCAAAACAGAAAAGTTCAAAACTGAGTGAATAGAGTTGCCTTGCGTTTTTGCTGTGAATCGCTTGTTAGTTTTTCTGTATATTATGCTTTTTTCCTTAGATAATAAGGATAAATTGGTGAAGATTTTAAAGCCATCAGCTTATTATTAAAAAAGTTATATTACTGTAAGTAATAAAATGTCGAACATGCACTCGGTTTGGATCGCCAGTGTATTTAAATAATAAAATATAAGCTACTATTGTCGCAATTATTTTCAAAAGAAAGCCAAAAAATTAAATAAATATTTGAATAACATACAATAAATAAGTTTAAATGAACAAGTGTTGCACATGTTGTTTCTATATAAATGCATACAATGTGCATGTGGGTCCAGCCAGACGGAGAGTTAATATCTACACATTCAGCGCGTGGCGAATCCTCGCACATACGAGGCCGGCTAGTACATATCTACATATATTCTTATGTACCTAGCGATGTCATGCATGAATGACTAAAAACCTTAGATGTAAGTATAAACTCGTATGTATACATATGTGGTATCGATGCCGTTACATTAACAGATACATATATATGTAAAGGAATGGGAGTACTCTACAAATTTATCACATTTGTGTCATGGTGCTTTATAAACTTGGATTATGCAGCGAAGATGTGCGAAATGTCTTCGACAAGAGCACGAACTACGAAACGTCACAGTCATCAATATGAACAGGAAAAAATAGCATACAGACATTATGCGGATGCACGCACACGCTTTAGTTGAAATTTAAAAAGTAAGTTTGCGGTTGTTCTTTTTTTTTGTTAAAAAATCACATATGTATGCGGAATTTCAGAGACCATAACGATTATAAAAAATAAAACTAAATATTTCTGGATAATTATTACTGAACAATGGAAAAATTGTTTTCGTATCCTGGGACGAAAATCGTTAGACTAAAAACAGTTGCATCATCTCCTTATAATTGCACTGTTTTACAGCAAAAATGTTCTATGGATGCCACTATCCAATTCCTGTGTAGAATTGCTCGGTGATTCCGAAAATCGAGTTAATTTTTTTTTATGGATACATTTTCGAGATATTTGCAATTTACCGTTATTCAGATTAAAGCAAAAATATTTTCCTTTTAATCACGTATATCTAAAAATACGTACGTAAATGAAAGCCAATGAAATTCTCCATAAACCGTATATACATCACTTTCCGATAGGGCTTATAGTTTCTGACAAATTAATTAATCATTCCAGCTTTGTTTATTTTTTTAATGAAAAAATGAAAAAAATCAAATTTTAACAGAAGAAATTTAAAATATAACAGGTTCTGTGCCAAATTTTTGCATTTTTACTAAAGCCTGTTCTGTTAAAAAAAAAAAAAATAAATCAAGTTACTGATGAAGAAAATCGTATCGGAAAAGATGTGTTACTACTTTTTTTAGTGAAACGATCTAATAAAATCCCTTTTTTGCGCGAAATCGTACGCAACCCCGCCCACCCCGCAGACAACGATATTTTCGAAAAATGCAACAAATACGATATTTTCATAAATACTCGATCAAATAGTTGAAATGTGAACGAAGTTTTGGCATACAAGAACACAGTTAAGTATATAATTTTTGGAAAACACGTTTGAAACTGCTCACATTTGACGAACTGCTATAACTCAGTAGCCGCTTCACTAACCCTCACAAAATTCGGTACGAACGTTGCTTAGAGTAAAACAGTTGAAGGCTTTGAAATTGGACTTAAATTACGTCCAATATTAGAAGTAACGGTATAACTCGGGATAAGAAAACTCCGATATTTCAGTATAAGTTTTATCGAAAATATTTTAATTATGGACAAAACACTCTCAATTAAAAAGGAGTTTACAGAAAGAGAAAAAACTATATTCAATACTTGCGCGTGGTATATAAAATTCGGTTTCGGCCCACCTTACTGACTGTGTCTTTTGGCACGACTTTTTATGCGAAATTTCTAGCCCCACTAGCCTTCAACTCTTTAAAGTTTAATTATGATTACTAAACAAAAGTTAAACTCAATAAAGTCTGTAATTAAAAACAGTTATACAAACCTTTTCACTTTTTGAAGCATCACCAGTCTACTTTAGCTTTCCAATATCCGTTTTAAAAGTGCTGATGCTGAGCTCCAGAGCTTTTTAAATTAATTAAATTTTTACTGTAGTCTGCTTACATTACATATTTTTATTAAAAATTCCAGGCGATCTTATACACAAATTTTTCATATATTATTTTTGTGTTATGTATTGATTTGCAGTATTTTTTGTTGCACTCATTTACTTGGTAACTTCTTGGAATATGTATATATTTTTTATTTTTATAAACTTTAATTCATTTTATCTATTAATCACTGAGATTTTTAAAATATTATCCTTTCCCTTTCAAATCAAGTTTCCCCTCTTTTTCTTCTTCTTTTTCTTTAGCAAATTATTTAACTTAGCGCATAGCAATTAACACTGAACCTGATATTAATGCGGCCATTAATTTGAATAGTGGCACCAACAAAAACACTTATAATGCGCGCAATCACAGCATCACAAAAATTACGAACACAATAACCACTACCAGGCAGAGAGAGAGAGAGAGGGAGTGAGAAAGAAAGAAGCGCGTTAATTAATGCAAATTTTCATTCTCCATACTAATTTTCAGAGTTATGCATTTTTTATGCCACCATTTATATTTATAACGCTTTTTTAAGTACAGAAAAATTCTAAAGCTTTTATAAATTTACATTTAGAGTATCGAATTATGTAAAGCGCGAAACGTAGACGCCATAACCGACGGGCGCAAACATTGCCAACAGATGGTTAGTTAAGAATGCCTTTTCATATTCAAATTTAATGAGTTTAACGCGCAACGTGGCCAAGCGACGGTGTAGCAAGCCGGAAAATATTGGTGCTGATGATAACTGGTAGCGAACAGCGGTCGACTTCTCAATTTGCAATGCAACCAATCACGCACGAATGCACTCACAAAGGATGGACGCGTCTTACCAGCAGTTACACTTTCATTACTTTCATGAAATCATACTCACAAGCAATAATAAAAAGATGCACTTCAGTGATTTATTACAAAAAAAATAACCCCATCAGAAAGAGGAAAAGTAGAGTCGCGCCAGCTATTGACTATTCATTCACTATCTTCACAATTTTCTCCAATTTTCCATACGCTTATCCTTTCGCGAAAAATGCACTAACTACACTTGTATATTCGTTAGAAAGAGTTAAATTTAATTAAACTTCTGTTATTAATTGGCTCCAATGCTCGAACGCGCGACCGTGTGCGACACTATGCCCGGCTAGCGACGGAATGATGTTTGCGAACGCACTCAAAGTGATGCAGAGCACAGCGCATCAGCGCAGCCGCCAGGCCGACGTCGCAGCCACCTCAACAGAACAGCGGAGCAAAACAGCCAATCTGTGGGGCATCAGTCGTTCATTCATGTCCGGCGCCATGTGGATGTAATCGTTTACATAGAACTTGAAAGAAAGAAAGTATGGCCGAAGTGAGTGCAACTATCACACAACCGACCGCAAAAAAAATTTAACCATAAAAGCAACGAAAGCAGAAACAGTTACCAGCACACAAATAACGCTCATACGCCGTGTAGCACCAAGTCACAGCTGACACATTTCCCACGCGGCTAACTCATCTTATACTGCTGTTGCCTCACTGCTTTTATTATGCGTTAACTGTTATTTGCTTTTACTGATAAATCTCTCCCTCACTTGCCACGCATTTAATAAAATTCATTCATTTTTTGCCATTGATAAGAAAGCTCCGCACAAATAACTCATACGACATGTTGGTACTCTGAGCGCGTACATAAATACATACACACATATGTGTGTGCGTATATTCATACATGGCTGTCGCTAATGGAGCTTTTTACATGTGCTGAGAGCAAACATACTCTAGAACGAAATGAGCAACTTGTTCACGCTGAAGTGGCGCAGAGAGAAACAAAGAGAAAGTGCGCTGTGATGCCACGGAAGGTTGGAAACAACCTGTTGCTAACTGTCTTCTTAATGTTTAAATTATGCCTGGCATTGTATAAGGGATGAAAAATAGATATTACAGATTGTACCCAATATCATGAAATAAATGTACCTAAGCGAACAAAAAGTATTTCACATATCGTCTCCTCAATTCACTTTTTTTTTTTAATCTTACAGGAGTAGCAAAAACCATTATAAAAAGAGTGTCGAAAATAGGTAGGGTTTTTTAAAAGTGGCATGCAACTTATGAAAGTGTATTTTAATATATTCTACCAAAATCTTTGAAAAACGCAGTTTCGAAAAAGTGTTGGTTAGGGCCTTTGTGAATTAAGGTAACGATATACATATAGTCGATCTATACTTTTGGGTTTGTTAGCGCATAACTTCTTTGTTGAACTAATTTGAAGGATTCTTTGAGCTTCGGTTAAGGGCAGCCCCAAATTGGTCCCATTTAAATTAAAAAAATGAGCGTGGCACCAAGAACTTATGATTATATAGGTATATCTCGGTAAAAGATTTATAAATTTCTATCAATCTCAGTACAAATATATTCCTGAGAGTACGGAAACTATGAGGGGAAAAGGTTTGAAATCGATAAAGAATTAAGCCCACTTTCCATATACATAATGGTAATCTTCATAAATACGAAAACTATAGATAATTGGATAACTACTGTAAAGCCATCTTAAGTAAATTTTATATTTACAATAATTGCTAAGCAAGGTATAAAATTATAAATTTTTTCGGCAAATGGGCGTGGCTTCGCCCACTAACTAGGTATATCTCGATGACCGATTTATTAGTTTATTCCTAGCTCCGTGCAAATATTTCCCTGAGCCTAGCGAAGCTATGGGTGGGAACTTCTTGAAATCGAGAAGAATTACGCCCACACTCCATACGATGGTAATTTTTAGTATTACGAAAAATATAATTTTTTTTAAACCTACTGCAGCCATCTCGTGCCGAGTAAATATTTTCAATAATCGCTAAGCACTAATTAAGACTGTTATAAATGGTTTGCAATATGGACGCGGAATCGTCCTCTTATGATTAAATATATATGTAAGAGCATATATCTCTCTATTCGATTTATCAATTTTATTCCGCAAACGATCATAATTTATATATTATGCTTATCCACAAATGATCATTATTTACAACGACGAGTATTGAAATTTAAGAAATTCGCGACTTTAGTACGCAGCCAACATATTTTACCATTACGTAGAATTATAAGAAATATTTATTCTACAAGATGTGAGAAAATGAACAGAGAGTCATTAGTTATTGCTTCAAGCTTTTTTATTCCGCCTTGGGTTTATCCTTTACTAAAAATACTGAAATAAAGTTTTTTTCACAGAAAAAAGAAACAATTTCAAAAAAATAAAACACAAACGAATTAAAAAGCAAAAAATAAATTCTTAAAGCTCAAGTATTAACTCATGAATTATCAAATTATATAATTAAGCGCTTATATAAAAATATATTTAAAGTCGGGCGGCTGCACAATTCCTTCGTGCCTACACCTCTCCATAATCCGCATTTCGGTGTACCAACTTCACAGAGTCCTCATATAAAAAAGTTCATAGTTTAACAACCAACATATTTCGCACATTGTCAATTCCTTCACCGTCAACTATGTTTGCGCGTCTTATTTTTTGTATGCCTACTTTTTGCGGCGGCAATATGTTTTTTTCTCTTTTAAACGGTAGAATTTGTATTCCTATATTTTAGCTTTCTTTAATTATAACATAAAACCACATATTAACTTTATGGCTCCCGATCCGTGAAGTATTCGATATATGTCATTTGCGTAGTAAGGCAAAAATCGTTTTTTACGCACCTTGAATGTCATAGCTAATCAGCGAGGTTAATGATCGGATGTTACATATTTGTACCAGCTCCTTAACTTTTTGTTCCTCGGCTTTTCTTGGAAGAGCATTCTACTGATATGTCGTCAGCATGTAAGGCGACTTCAAAAAAAGGAGGAGGTTATCAATTCGACGGAATATTTTTTTTTGTAAGTAGTTACCGCCTATGCAATATTGGCAAACCTCAGGGCGTATTTCTGCTACGAAAAACAGCTGATGGTGTTAGGTCAATCAGATAAAGATATCGGTCTATTACGAAATAATATGGGTAGATAATAATAATAAGGTGCGAAAACACTTAATTATTCTTACAAATCGCTCTGTCATTACATAGCAATCTAAGGTAAACGATTTTGTTCAAAAACAGTTTTGTGATAAAGTCACTGAATTCCATCTCCATTTAACCTTTTTTATTGGTTAGATTTTTCTTGCTTAGCAAACGGCTAATGACTAAGGTCACTGTTGGAATTGCATCCCACGCGTTAGTCCTTATTTAATTTAAGATATAATGGGGCTGGTATAACTGCATAGTCATTTATTTGCCAACATTGCCTTTCATTAACCCTAGCGTGCCCAACCGGGAACCCGGGTACCCATCGACACATATTGTATAAATTTTTTCCAACAAATTTTTAAAATCCCCTCGGATTGCCACGATTTCACTGATTGGACACGGAGAAAAGCATTTAAAATATTTTATATTTCTTTTTCAGCCTAGAAAGTTTTGAATTTTATAACCTTTTCTCGAATAGTCCAACCGGGGTACCCGGGTACCCACATACAAAATATGCGGAAGAATATATAAAATATATGGTATAACAAAAAATATGGTCTTCAATTGTTTATTTTTTAAATTGAGCTAATATGAATAATAATAAAAACAATATTTAATTAACTAAAATAACAAAAACTTATTTTTTTACTTGTCAGGCAATAAAAATGAAATAAGTGAATTCTGAAAAATTGTACATTTCAAACGTGCAAATAAAAACTTTGTCCGTTATTTATATTCGTAAAGTAATTTTATCTATATAAAAAACTGCACACAACAGTTAAAAAAAATATGTACAAAAATATTATAAAAACACACAAAAATTTCCGAGCGGCTCTCTTAAAACGACTGCGCTGAGAAGCACGCGTATTGCTGGCTGCTCCAAGTAAACGATCGATTAGTCTTTATGGCAGCAGCTTCAGCAGCGATAGTTTCCTGCGTCCGAACTGAAAGGTTTCAATCTTAAGGTCTCCTTGCGATGGACCCATTCTCGGCAAAAAATTTTCACGAGCCTCATTATAGTACATCTACTTGGAGGAGTGCCGCCAAATGTGCGCGTATCGAAACTATCAATCCAAATTCTTGCCTCAGTGTCCCAGTTCTGAATTATTGCTAAATTTAAAGATCAGCCTATAAAACTAAAAAAAATTTCAGCAGATTAATTACGTAGAAAAAAGTTATTAATTATTTTTTT
>NW_023458561.1:21896944-21900343 GCF_013731165.1 Rhagoletis pomonella
ATTTCAGCAGATTAATTACGTAGAAAAAAGTTATTAATTATTTTTTTGGTAGCAGCTTTCATCAGCCATAAATCATTAATCAATATACATCTATTACCCAGTATTATACGAAGTTACAGCCGACTTTTAAATATAAATCCATATGTGGGTACCCAGGTACACCGTTTGGACTACAGCGTTAGTAAATTTGGTTGGGCACACTAGCGCGAAATGATGTAAAGCGCATCTAATGGGCATATTTATAATAATTATTTTGGATTTGATTACAAAAAACTGCTATACGTTTTATGTTTATGTTGAAACCATCTTTTTTAAGTTCATTCAGGTGCTGGGGTCTAGGATATTTTTTTACTAGCTCTTAGTTCTTAGCTTTGCGCATACTTTCTCAAACTATTCAAAATGAGCGGGGAGCGAACAAATTTGGATGATTGCAATTTTCATGTATCTCGGAGGTTTCTAATGTATATATGTACATTAGGGTGATCCAGAAAACGCAATGGTGGGGACCAATAAAAAATCTTCAGTATTAAAAATGGTTAAAGACACAGTTTGATATTAATATTGGAAGTCTCCTGAAGAGAACCAGAGTTTTCCGATCGAAAAAATACTGATTTTCAAGATTTCTATACCATTTATACGACTTTTTTTCATATAAAATACATAGAAAACTTTGATCGCTTTGAGCACTCACTAAATATTTCTTGATTTCAAAATAAAAAATAGGGGTATATTTTTTTCGGTATAGAAAAATCCTAGGGGGTGGCGGCATTAAAATTCCAACTTTACTGTTTTTGGACTACACTAATATGTATACATATATATGTATGTAGTATATCCGACCAAGGCATATTAAACAAGGTAGTAGTGCTTTTGACATTTCTCTCTTTTGAACTCCGACTATAATGTCAAATGATGAATAACTTTTAACCCTTTTCAAGTTGGCATTTTTCTAATTTTCATTGAAAATTCAATTGTGTGCTTTGAGATAGTTTTGAATTGTGTGATCTTTCGACCATATGCGTTTATAGGTACATAAGCTGCATTTTTTTGTAAGCGAGCGAGAAAAGAACGCTCAACTCGGGTAAAATTTCCTTTTAGCTACGTTGCTTAAATAGCTGTTGGTAGCTGGCAAAAAACATGTGATTAGTTTAGATATAAAAACCAATTTATATGAGTAGATATGCGAGGTATTTGCGTAATATATATACTTATTTAAAATATAAGTCACGTATATAAAGAAACAAAAATTTCACTTACCAACACTACCCTTCAGGTCGCGTATTTTTTAACCGACCTGGCTGAGCTCTGATAAATAGCCGAGTTTGTGTTGTTGCTTTGCGTGTATTTCGTCAGTTAAGCGAGTGTTCTTTTGTAGCTCGGTTGAAAAAGAATGCACCTATACATATAAAAAAAAAAGGGGCAGGAACCAAGAGCGTTGCATTGTGTGGAAAGTGGTGCGATACTTTAAGGCGCCTAGTTGCGAAGTTAGAAGACTTGGTTGCCTGAAGCACACGGAATTTCGGAACTGAGTAAGAGAATTTTCTTACAATATTATACACACATAACCACGTCAGGACCTAGATTTACACTGATATACATACGTATGTATAAGAAAACATTAAATCGTTTTTATATAAGTGGGGATGTTTTTTAGAAGTAAATATTTAATTAAACGCGCAAAAACATTGGGCGAATAGAAACAAAAAATGTTTAAAACAGTTTCATAAAACATTTATTTCATTTAATGTGGTGGTTTCCTTTATGAGGTATTATTTTGTGTCCATATGTATATGTGCATATAAGATGCGAATGCAGCTAAAATTCTTTGAAGGTAATATTGAAGTAATACTTAAAATTTGTATACTTACATATATATGTATTTATTTATGCTGATGCATTTCCATGATGAAATTATAAGCAGGTGAAGTAATAAAATAGCTTTCTCGCTTTATTTTCCTGGCATGCGGCTAACTTATACAAATTTTTAAAGGAAAATTTTCAAATAAGATAGGTCAAATCTTTCATCTCGCTCTTATTACTACACCTGGTATAATTTCACTGTGATGGGGTTCAATTGATGCTAATTTGTAGCAAACGTAGCACGCGCACCTCATAGGGTTAATTTATTTGTTTACAGTTTTTTGACATTATAACTAGCTACAAGATAGTTCGAGCTAGTTGACACTACTACCTTGTTAAATATGCCTTGTATCCGACTGTAAAGCGTTAACACGAATTTTCGTTGCTTTATGTGATAAACAGACTTTTTATTTTGTCAGTTGCTTGAAGGGAAAAGACAAATGGCGTAAACTTGTCACGGTAGGGTCTTGACTAGAATGTTACATGTGCATTTCTTTAAAGGAAAGCATTTGGGATACCAATTCGCATAAAATTAATTTAATTAAAGGTTAAAAATAAAAAATAAAAAATAAAAATAAAAAACAATTAGTTTGGTTAAAATAAATTAGTGAACCACTCCAAAAGAAAGCTAATCAAGCAAACATAAATTAATGCAGGTCAACATACGTTTATACATTGCAATTTAATCAGTATAAAATAATGTTTGTTAAACACGCTGGCTTTAACTGTCAATTAAGATTTCCATTTATTGCGCCTTATGCTTTCGAATGCCGCACTGCATGAAACCACTTCTGCGACACCCCTTCGTCGCCAACAATGACATACTGCTGTTTTTGTTGATATGGTGATCTTCAACGTTTCTTTTAATAATAACTCGCCATTAACCATTAGTTAATTAGCGCAATTCAATTGCTGCAGAGAATACCACAGGAACAGTAGTAGCAATTGGAGGGCTGACAGCGACAGTGCGAGTTGCGTGTAATCCTGTGACGCAGACGTCAATGAAAATTAAAGCAATCATTCTTACAAATACAAAATATTAGCTGCAGTGTTGGGTAGTGTTTCACTTTCAATTTTCCTAATTTAGTTAATCACCGAACGGTCCCCAGAGAGGTAAAATTAAGTGATAGCTGCCATTAGTAAGGTAGGGACAGTACATACAAATATTGAGGTACGCTTTTCGTGTGTCCCGTTAGCAACTGGGTGGGAGCTTGATAAAAGACTACATAAATAATGCCAACTTATAGCCCAATTATGTATCGGTGACAAGAATTTATTTTGCTGACAAATTTAAACTTTTTATATTTTTCCGTAGTAGAAACTGTGACAAGAATTTGTCACTGATACAGAATTGAGCCATTAGTTGGAGGCAGTTCGTCATAAATAGAAGTGTGTTGTTGTTGTTATGCAAAAAAATATTGGGGAATAACTGCTGAAATGGCAGTCCGTCGCCAGATATAAATCCAGATCGTTCTGGTTGTTGTTGTAGAAGAGGGGGTTAGTGTCGTGCGTGCGTCTTCGTTTATTGGATATAGATTG
>NW_023458561.1:21900443-21903867 GCF_013731165.1 Rhagoletis pomonella
CTACAGCTTAAACTACAATATATGCATAAGTAATACCGCTGTAACAACCTATATTCAATAACCGAAGACGCACGCACGACACTAACCCCCTCTTCTACAACAACAACCGGAACGATCTGGATTTATATCTGGCGACGGACTGCCATTTCAGCAGCTATTCCCCAATATGTTTTTGTATAACAACAACAACACACTTCTATTTATGATGAACTGCCTCCACTGAGCCATTAGGGCTCAATTCTGTACCAGTGACAAATTCTTGTCACAGTTTCTACTACGGAAAAATATAAAAAGTTTAAATTTGTCAGCAATATAAATTCTTGTCACCGATACATAATTGGGCTATTATTTATGTAGTCTTTTATCAAGCTCCAACCCAGTTGCTAACGGGACACACGAAAAGCGTACCTCAACATTTGTATGTACTGTCCCTACCTGACTAATGGCTGCTATCACTTAATTTTACCTCTCTGGGGACCGTTCGATGATTAACTAAATTAGGAAAATTGAATGTGAAACACTACCCAACACTGCAGCTAATATTTTGTATTTGTAAGAATGATTGCTCTAATTTTCATTGACGTCTGCGTCACAGGATTACACGCAACTCGCACTGTCGCTGTCAGCCCTCCAATTGCTATTACTGTTCCTGTGGTATTCTCTGCAGCAATTGACTTGCGCTAATTAACTAATGGTTAATGGCGAATTATTATTAAAAGAAACGTTGAAGATCACCATATCAACAACAACAGCAGTATGTCATTGTTGGCGACGAAGGGGTGTGTCGCAGAAGTGGTTTCATGCAGTGCGGCATTCGAAAGCATAAGGCGCAATAAATGGAAATCTTAATTGACAGTTAAAGCCAGCGTGTTTAACAAACATTATTTTATACTGATTAAATTGCAATGTATAAACGTATGTTGGCCTGCATTAATTTATGTTTGCTTGATTAGCTTTCTTTTGGGGTGGTTCACTAATTTATTTTAACCAAACTAATTGTTTTTTATTTTTATTTTTTATTTTTAACCTTTAATTAAATTAATTTTATGCGAATTGGTATCCCAAGTGCTTTCCTTTAAAGAAATGCACATGCAACATTCTAGTCAAGACCCTACCGTGACAAGTTTATGTCATTTGTCTTTTCCCTTCAAGCAACTGACAAAATAAAAAGTCTGTTTATCACATAAAGCAACGAAAATTCGTTTTAACGCTTTACAGTCGGATACAAGGCATATTTAACAAGGTAGTAGTGACAACTAGCTCCAACTCTCTTGTAGCTAGTTATAATGTCAAAAAACTGTAAACAAATAAATTAACCCTATAAGGTGCGCATGCTAGGTTTGCTACAAATTAGCTTCAATTGAACCCCATCACAGTGAAATTATACCAGGTGTAGTAATAAGAGCGAGATGAAAGATTTGACCTATCTTATTTGAAAATTTGCCTTTAAAAATTTTGTATAAGTTAGCCGCATGTCAGAAAAATAAAGCGAGAAAGCTATTTTATTACTTCACCTGCTTATAATTTCATCATGGAAATGCATAAGCATAAATACATACATATATATGTACGTATACTAATTTTAAATATGACTTCAATATTACCTTCAAAGAATTTTAGCTGCATTCGCATCTTATATGCACATATACATATGGACAGAAAATAATACCTCATAAAGGAAACCACCACATTAAATGATATAAATGTTTTATGAAACTATTTTAAACATTTTTTGTTTCTATTCGCCCAATGTTTTTGCGCGTTTAATTAAATATTTACTTCTAAAAAACATCCCCACTTATATAAAAACGATTTAATGTTTTCTTATACATACGTATGTATATCAGTGTAAATCTAGGTCCTGACGTGGTTATGTGTGCATAATATTGTAAGAAAATTCTCTTACTCAGTTCTGAAATTCTGTGTTCTTCAGGCAACCAAGTCTTCTAACTTCGCAACTAGGCGCCTTAAAGTATCGCACCACTTTCCACACAATGCAACGCTCTTAGTTCCTGCCCCTTTTAATTTTTGTGTATGTATAGGTGCATTCTTTTTCAACCGAGCTACAAAAGAACACTCGCTTAAATGACGAAATACACGCAAAGCAACAACACAAACTCGGCTATTTATCAGAGCTCAGCCAGGTCGGCTAAAAAATACGCGACCTGAAGGGTAGTGTTGGTAAGTGAAATTTGTGTTTCTTTATATACGTGACTTATATTTTAAATAAGTATATATATTACGCAAATACCTCGCATATCTACTCAATTAAATTGGTTTTTATATCTAAACTAATCACATGTTTTTTACCAGCTACCAACAGCTACTTAAGCAACGTAGCTAAACGGAAATTTTACCCGAGTTGAGCGTTCTTTTCTCGCTCGCTTACAAAAAAATGCAGCTTATGTATCTATAAACGCATATGGTCGAAAGACAAAAAAAATCACACAATTCAAAACTATCTCAAAGCACACAATTGAATTTTCAATGAAAATTAGAAAAACGCCAACTTGATAAGGGTTAAAAGTTATTCATCATTTGACATTATAGTCGGAGTTCAAAAGAGAGAAATGTCAAAATCACTACTACCTTGTTTAATATGCCTTGGTCGGATATACATACATATATATGTATACATATTAGTGTAGTCCAAAAACAGTAAATTTGGAATTTTAATGCCGCCACCCCCTAGGATTGTTCTATACCGAAAAAAATATACCCCTATTTTTTATTTTGAAGTCAAGGAATATTTAGGGAGTGCTCGAAGCGATCAAGGTTTTCTATGTATTTTATATGAAAAAAAAATCGTATAAATGGTATAGAAATCTTGAAAACTCCGGTTCTCTTCAGGAGACTTCCAATATTAATATCAAACTGTTTCTTTAACCATTTTTTAATACTGAAGATTTTTTATTGGTCCCCACCATTGCGTTTTCTGGACCACCCTAATGTACATATATACATTAGAAGACTCCGAGTAACATGAAAATTGCAATCATCCAAATTTGTTCGCTCCCCGCTCATTTTTAATAGTTTGAGAAAGTATGCGCAAAGCTAAGAACTAAGAGCTAGTAAAAAAATATCCTAGACCCCAGCACCTGAATGAACTTAAAAAAGATGGTTTCAACATAAACATAAAACGTATAGCAGTTTTTTGTAATCAAATCCAAAATAATTATTATAAATATGCCCATTAGATGCGCTTTACATCATTTCGCGCTAGTGTGCCCAACCAAATTTACTAACGCTGTAGTCCAAACGGGGTACCTGGGTGCCCACATATGGATTTATATTTAAAAGTCGGCTGTAACTTCGTATAATACTGGGTAATAGATGTATATTGATTAATGATTTATGGCTGATGAAAGCTGCTACCAAAAAAAATAATTAATAACTTTTTTCTACGTAATTAATCTGCTGAAAT
>NW_023458561.1:21903967-21912524 GCF_013731165.1 Rhagoletis pomonella
TTACAGCGGTATTACTTATGCATATATTGTAGTTTAAGCTGTAGCAAAATCTAGAACAGAGTTGCGCCAAGGTAATGCGGGCCCTACGAGCTCTTCGTCTGCAATATTCATGTAGATGATATAGAGGTTTGCACTTCGAACAAAAGATCTATTGTTCCCTGAACCATTTACAGTACCTCAACCAAAGGTTCCAGGATATCCTAAAATTACTCCAGGGGTTAGCGATTGTATGGATGCAACAGTTGACAAGAGTAGGCCTAGGTATAATTCTTACCTTTTCCACGGTCTCGCACACGCGAAGCAGGTGTAGCGGAGTCTCCTCAAACGAACCACAGAAGCGACATGGGTGGTTCGACCGGATCCCTGCCTTACGCACCCGTCAAAATACCAGTAAGTATTCCAAACCTCTTTTTGGGGAGGTATATAATTGTCCTGTAGTTTGTAAGTATGCAGCCTCCAAATAAAGATTTAACTTGGCGTAAACCAATTGTGTTACGCCTGTGTTGTGACCTAAATTTGTTTTTTTTTCCCCTTAGGCGCAATAGGAAACGAAGCGGCCGCCAGCCTAGCTAGACGGACCGATTCCTTGTTACCCTCCGCCTGGTACATATCCAAACTAGTTGGATTCGTCTCCGATCGTAGTGGTTGTTTTCTGAGACGACAATCAGAGCTTAACGAGAGTTTTAGCTGACTCTCGATGAATGTGGATAACGTTTCTTTGCTCCAAGTGCTTGTTTCGGTACTGTACTTTAATAACGATTGCGGTTGTATGCTTTCTGAAGAAGCACGTTTTTTTTAGTTAAGCACCAGCGACCCGTTTTCTGTACTAATGGCGTGAATAATAGGACCTATTATGTCTTCTGACGATAAGACTCCAGTGAGTCTTCAGACTGCAGTAACGGTGCCGCCTACCAATTTTCAAAAAGGATTGAAAACTTTACCGTGGTAGTTATCCGCCGCTGTTTCAGCATTTTCATGCTTAGACTTTCTGCTATGCAGGCCTTTAGCCTTCCTGACTACCACCCGAACTTACTGGTTACTAGTGTTTGCAAATATGTGCAGTTTTCTGGTGGCGAAGTGCAAATCACCAGACGTGATAGACACCACTTCATTCTTCTAGGACTGGTGAAGATGCAGGTATTTGTGTAATCATCTCATTTCGTCCGCTCATTAACCAATTGCCGATTATCCAAATTACGATCTCTTATGCGGGGATCCCAGAGATCAGTCTGGGTTTAGTGGTCACATTTGTTTGCTAAGGCAAGTTCTGTCGCCAACTCCAAAACTCGTAGAAATAATAACGGCGGATAGTTTGCTCTCGCTTAATTCTGCGTAGATGATCCAATCGTTTTGTCAAAGAAAATACACATAGGTGCTGTATTGCACGGAAATGAAGTCCGCTGGTTGGTCGCCTGAGATTTATTTATTTATTTATATATTTAATTTAAAGAGCGGAACCAAGCCAAGTTTACTATTTGCCAGAAAAGTTTTTTTTTACAAAAAAACAAAATAATCAACTTCAAGTTAGACATTCAAGGTTACAATAATTTACGAAAAGCCAAAAACTGGTACGAGTGTTGCATTTCTTGAAATTTTTTAAACTAGTTATCGTTCTATGTTAAAAAGTATCTTTCGCTGTTGTTTAAGTTCCGACGAAATAGTTATAATTCTCATTTGATCACGTTGTGGAGTAAAATGTCCCACCAGTTAAAATGCAATCGCCCATATATACGCCTTACTATTTTCATACCATTATCTAAGGTTTAACTGCCACTCACGGCAGATATGTATATACCTACATTTGACCACGTGGCAAACGTTCAAGCTAAATATTTCTAAACCCTCGTTTGTATGTTAACCAAATTTTGAAATTGCATATAATTTGTGTATAATTAAACTGAATTCGACTTTCAGAACAGGCGGCAACCTCTTCAAAACAATTTTCCAACTAAAATCTTCTTAAATATCGTTCGTATGACATTGTTATACATTTTTCAAGTAACTGATAAATTAAGTGGAATTAAATTTTTAGCACATGGCAATCCTAGTAAATATAATTCAGGAGTAAAGGGTTTAAAACCCATTTTGATTGATCAGCAACTTTTTGTTATTCATTTAGCTTGTGCAATAATTTTAAATTAAGCTTTTAAACTGATGGCAACCCCCCGACACATCACAGGTATTGTAAATTGTCAAACTAAATATATCTGAAAACTTTCAATTTACAACCATTTTTTAATTTCATATCCTTGGGTATTAATTAATTTAATTCAACTTTTAAAAAAGGTGGCAACCCTTTCCAAACCATTTGTTCTGGATTTTTAAGCATGTGGCAACCCTACTATACGTAGCTAAGATATAAAGCCTTTTCAAACCCAATTCGGTTGGTACCCATATTGCAACAACTTATTTAGCTTTTTTAATCACTTGAGCTTAATTTTTTAACAGGTGGCAACTCCTTTCGAAAAATTGAAACCTTACTGCAACTCTACAGTCATAGCCCTTTAAACTAACACCTCATTTTTGAAAATCGAAAAACGGTGCGGATTATAATGGAACTGATTTGTAAATAATTAGAGTTTAATTATTTCACGTGAGGCAACTCTTTTCGAAAAAGTAAAACCTTATTGCACATCTACAAGCCCTTTACTTTGACGCCTCACTCTAAATTAGACGAACGGTGCAGATCTTATCACCTGAACAATAAATAACTTCGCGTATTATATATATATAATAGTATTGTGTTTTATTCCACATTCAATTGGCAAATAACATGTTATTGCCGTTTGTGTTATTGCACAAAACTTGTATTTAGTATGTGGTATTTCTTATGATTTATGTACACTATAAAAATAATCGGCAATCATTTCAAGATGAAAACAAAACATATGCACACTCATATATAAATGCTTAGATTTCTTACCAAACTACAGCATTTGTATTTAAAAGTACATTCGTTTTGTTTATAATAACAACCAATTTTCTTTATCGACAGGAAAATACACCTCTTGCCATCATTCCGCACATTTCAACACAAAGTTAGCACATCATTTACAAACACTTTTTAGTATGAATCCGTTTATTGAAAAACTCTTAACAATTCCATACTACAATAAAAAGAAAATTATTTTTCAACAGTTTTATAACAATGGCGTACCTTTAACTTACGCTTAACAATTTACTTCACCCACTCGCTTTTTCCTATATATATGTTACCGGCCAAACCCGATCTCACGACAAACTAGTTTTGCCTAGGCTAAACTATATAAGCGGCCACAGTACTTTTGCGCAGAACACTTTTCCGCGGAGGCTTCAAAAAAATAACCTTCATCGGTCCAACTCCAAGTACGCAGTCCAAAATATTGTTGTGTTCAATTTATTTCCACATTAGATGGATTAGGTAGAACTAGTTTAGCCCAGGAAAAACTAGTTTGTCCTAAGAAAGGGTTTGGCCGGTAACATATGGACATATTTATGTATAAACCAGCAGATACAAACTTTAAAAAATCTGATAGAATTCCACTTTTCTCACTAACCGATTTCACAAAAAGGTGAAGGTTATCCGTTCGTCGGAATTTTTTTTTTTTTGTATATACATATGTTACCACATAACTTTGGACCACGTCAACCGATTCCTATAATTCTTTTTTTAAAGGAAAGGTGTTACCTCAAAGGTGGCCTCGCACCAATTGAGTTTAAATCGGATCATTTTATCATGAAGAAATTAACGATAACCTTAAATTTTTATATGAGAATTGAAGTCAGTTTTGTGTTTTGCTAAAAAACTAAAAATCACCATTTCAAGTGTTTTATAATTTTTTAACAAAAAATTTACATAAGGGTCCTTATTTCTACATCGCAAATAATATTCGCAATTCAGTAAATCAAAGGTAAGTTTTGGCAAAAACTTTTCTGGTGTCTCTAAAAAAGCAGCACCTGTTATTTACCACCGATTAATCTGTTTACTAAGGAAAGTGCTCATTTAGTCTGAGAAAAGAACATACATATGTACGTATGGGGCATAAATGTACCAGTACTCTTTTAACAGCCCAATCATTCGCGTAAAAATCTGACTACATCTTCAAGAAAAACTGCACCATAATATTTCCATGCAGTGGAGTGCTGTTTTTACTCAGCGCTTTGAAATATACATTTTTATGGAGGACTCAAACATTTATTTTGAAGTAGGAGCGGGGATTTTTTCAACTGAACTTCAAATCGAGGTATCGAATTAGGCCAGTATTTTTCGGGCAGAGGTCTGATCAATGGTGGACTTTCCAGGTCTGCAGTCACAGCTAGAAGCTGAATCCAGCCAAAAAGTGTAGACTTTGGATGTCTCAGTGGCAGAAATGGTTCTTTGTATTAAACATCGCTTTCCTCAGTATTTCTCATCAAACTGAGCAGGAGGAATTTGTCTCGACAAACCGTCATTTTCAGTGCGGTATGGGCCCTGGGAACCCACGCTACAATGCTTGTACTTGAACACAACACTTCTTGTATTAGCTGTAATTCATCAGATGCAGAATAAAAGTGTAAGCATAGACTGCACTTTATAAATCATAGACAGACGGCAATGTTGGTCTGGATCAACTTGTTAATTAGGAATTATCTTGCGAATCAACTGCAGTTGATTTGGATTAAGTCCTGCAGCTAATCCTCTAAATAAATGCGGATCAAGGGAGCTTTCAATAACGACACTGGCCAAACCTCAGAGAACATAGAAGAATAGCCCAATTTCGTATCGGTGACAAACATTTTTAAGCTTTTTCATATATTGTCCAGTAATAAGAACTGTGACAAAAATTTGTCACTGATACTGAATAGAGCCGTAACTAGAATTCTTAAAAGCAGCTTGGCCATACATCTTGTCATCGGTAATGCAGCCACCATTCTGATTCAGATAGGAATGCGATTTAAATTGAATAGCAACTTATTTGAATTGGTATGGTGACTACATTACCGGCGGCTATCTGTATAGATGTCCAGAAGTGATCAGCAAATAGTGCCTATTTTGATGAAAAAGGTACCTCTTGTTATTTACGAGATAGGGGCAAAAAAACGGAAATTTCATGAAAATATTGGGTTTAGGGACCCGTACCCGTGTTAAAACTGAACTGTGATTGC
This sequence comes from Rhagoletis pomonella, assembly GCF_013731165.1. Classification (NCBI taxonomy): domain Eukaryota; kingdom Metazoa; phylum Arthropoda; class Insecta; order Diptera; family Tephritidae; genus Rhagoletis; species Rhagoletis pomonella. Next base: position 21,909,092 of record NW_023458561.1, read on the forward strand.
AAGAAAATGTGGTTATTTTTTGTTCTAACAAAAGATAGATACGTACTTTGTGTTTTATGTACACTTAAAAAAGCAAAATGGAGCTTACTCTTTGAAAAAAATCGATTTACTTAATTTTAAAGTAAATCAGCGGCTTCGGTAAACGGCCGAATGTTAGATCAAAAGCGAACTTTCGTTTTGGCTTCGGCCGAAAAATCTACTTTCGGTCGGAGTCTAGTGACTGCAAGGACTCTAAAATTATACACACAAAAAAACGCCAAGCCACGTAAACTTAATTTTGAGGCGTAGACTACGGATCTGAATACCGTTTTTCTAGAACAGGTAATTTTCCCAAGATATTTGCATCTTAAGTTTGCATTGCGAATGAAGAAAAATTTCAACTTTTATGTGGAAAATGTTACTTATACGCCATGTAGGTACGAATATGGCCATGTACGATGTGTGTGTGTATGAGTAATATTATTTCCTGCCCCTATTTCATACAAATTATTTCCTATTTTAATTTTACCATTCAAAAGCGGTTTATTTATCCATCGATTTCCATCGTTAGGAGATTTTTTGGCAAAGAACGGACTTTAATAAAAATAAAAAAATTAATTTTTTTTTCTTGTTTTTTGTTTTTTGTTATTTAATGGCCTTTTAACAATTATATTCAACAATTTTATTGACCTTGAGGCTTGCGGTTTTTTATAAAAAATGTTGTGGAAAAATAACAATAATTTACAAAGGTAGAAGTTATAGCTGCACACCGTTCGTTTTCATTTGAATATTTTGATATCTTGTTTGCAGCAGTGTCACGAAGCAGACAAATTTAATAGAAAATTCAAAATCAAAACCCGCTTTTTTTCAGCTCAAAACGCTTCTGAAAAAGCTTGACTTTAATTAGCTGCAGCATTTTGAAAGCTTTAATCTGCTCGGAATGGTTTTGCTCGGCTCGGCTCCACTTTCTGTGTGAGCGTACCTTAGTCCATTATCGATTCCATCATTATATATACAATGACTGAAACAAGGGACCACGTGTAATTTTTTTTTTCAAATATTCGCAATATTTTGCTAGTAAAATTTTTTGTTGTCTTTCTACAAAAAATATTATCCAAGCTTAAACCAAAACCAAACCAAAACTTACGTAAATAAATGTTTCGAACTTTAAACAAATTTAATGAACGTTCGTCCAATGCAGTTTTATAGCTCACGGATGAGTGCAATGTATAAGAACTTGCGCTAATTTTTTGAAATTTTGTTGCCAACGGCCTTCTTTATTTTATTTTATAAGAACTTAATCCCCACTTATAGGGGGAAAAAGGTGCAAAAATTTTTCAGCAAAAAAATACAAAATTTTGAGAATCATCGAAATTTCGACCGCAAATTCAAAATCCACTTTTCGAGAAAACTGCCTGGAAACTAAAAAAAAGGCGTATTCTAACGGAAACTGTCTTTGAGATATATCCAATTAACATGCCGACGAAACAGCTAAGCACCTGCTCCATTCAAACTAGGCTTCGTTGTGGACAGTCAAGTTACTACCAAGGTTTCGATAACAGCTAACTAGTAACGAATATACCTTCAATCTCTTCGGGACACAGTGGTATTCCAGGAAGTCAGTAATGGATTAAAGAAAACGGTTTAAGGCATACAATCTGACCTGTGATTCCAATTTTCGCAATTAAGGATACGACTAGAGAAGCTAACCATAGCAAGCGCCCTGTACCGCGCTGAGCCTGGGCACTGCTCGATAAACGAATAATACAGAGCCGAATGTGTAGCTTTTCGCCGAAATACTAAGGGATCATGTGGCATATTGTCGCCAGTTTAGAGCAGCATATTTTGGTAGAAGCTGTATGGATGAGAATTACGGTGGATCTAAAAAACTGTTTGTCAGAATTCTGAATGAAACTTTGCATCATTCGATTGTATTTCTACCCGAAAAACGGAAACCTTTCCTGAAACTACATTTTAATGATATAACTGCAATTTAGCAATAATCAGAGACTGAAAACTGGAGAACTATTACGTAGTTTTCCTTTTTTGAATTATGTATTTTTGTTGTTTTTTCACCAACCGACAGTTCGACTGCATTACAGTATATTTTGCTTTGCTGCCTCTATGCTTAAGTGCACAAAATGCGCATCAAAAGCATTACTTCTAACATTTATAAGGAAACTGATCCGATAGTTGCATTCAACATACCTGCACATTGGCGATACCTGCCTTAAAAATTGTGCGACTAATATCAATTATCAAAGAAAGTATTACGTTTACCTGCACTGGCCCTACAATTACCTAATTTTACAACCTTTTATTTATTTTGCTCATCTCGCAGAACAACGAAAATGGCTATCAATTTATGTAGTTTTATAGATAATTAGATAACATTCGGTAAAAATTTCGCTTGCAGTAATTTCTACATGGTAAGTGCTCCGCCAATATTTGGTTTCATAGGGATTCGGATACCTTCCTCATTGAAGTAGTAAAGAAAATTCGCTTAAGTGCCTTTTTTGGTTACGTGCACAAGTTTTTCGTGCAAAGAAGGATGTGCAGCTAAGCGAAATATACTGTATTTCCTTTAATGATTAAGTATAACCAAATTTAAAGTTCTCAAATTCCTTTAATTTTCTAGTTAACAAAAGTTAAATATAAATCTCGTTTAATATTTTCATATAATAATGCCTCTAGATTATTTGTAAGCATTTTGAGGACACTTTCGTTTTTATTGTTTTAAAACGGAAATTCTTTAGTTAGTCTTGTATGCCCCTCAATAATATTTAAAATTTGTTGGCTTGATATTACTTTAATTTTCAAATTCACACAAGTATACTTAATGGAGGATGGTTCCGTGCGCAGAAGTGTAAAACTTTTGACTGCCATTCACCTGGGAGTGGCCAGAAGCAATTCTTGTGCGTACGGTTCAAATCGCAGCTCACAACGTCCGGATATTTATATCCACGTATCCTCTGGGTAGCAACCAAACACCCGTTTAGGAGCGAGCTAAAGTGAGAAGGCGTAAAACTTCGCGTGCGCTGGGTTTGGGTCCCGGCACGTTAAAACCCCGCCCAATGAAAAAATCTAAAAAGCCTCGGATGAGACCCCCTTTTTCTGATGACGACCACGGCAAACGTATAAAGGACTATGATTTAAGGGTATGCACCTGGAATATCCGGACCCTTAATGGGCAAGGTGCCTCTGCCCTGCTGGTTGATGTCCTCGGGAAGACAAAGGCTAACATCAACGCCATCCAAGAAATGCGATGGACGGGGCAAGGAAAAGTAAGCATGAAGCCTTGCGACGTCTACTACAGTTGCCACGTAAAGGAGGGCAAATTCCGTGTTGGATTTGTGGTAGGAGAGAGACTCCGTCGCTGAGTACTCGCGTTCACCCCGGTGGACGAACGTCTAGCCACAATCCGCATCAAAGCTAGATTCTTCAACATCTCGCT
>NW_023458561.1:21912534-21912773 GCF_013731165.1 Rhagoletis pomonella
GTTACAGCGCCAATAAAGAAGAAGAAGATACTTAAGGTATGTCAATTAAAATTTTACATTAACCACTTTCATAGCGCAGTGTGAGGCACACAATTCGCTGATTTTAACGAACGCCACTACCACAAACCCGACGCATTCGTCAAATATTTCTGTCGAATTCATATTTAAAACCGCAACAGAGGACATGAGACTAAAACTGAAAGCAATTTGTGCTAAGTGAGGAGCGGACAATAAAAATA
>NW_023458561.1:21912873-21914112 GCF_013731165.1 Rhagoletis pomonella
AAAACTGAAAGCAATTTGTGCTAAGTGAGGAGCGGACAATAAAAATAATTGCAAAGTGAAATCAGTAGCAACACTTTTACTTTGTTACGAGTGCCGCTCCCCTTCTACATATTTCTTTTACTCGCTTCCCAACCCCCCGGCGTTCATTCGTTTGCATTAATCGCCTCGCGAAATAAAAACAGAAAGGTGTAAAATACATAAGATGAAGAACAAAACAAACACCGGCAAAAGCAACAACCGCAGTCAGTAGTCAATGAAAAAACGCAAAATAATTAACACAACAACAGTAGCGCAGGGTGCGTACGTACATTGATGGGCTCCAGCGGCCTGGTACATGCGGTCAATCGTTTAATGTCAGTGTTGCCATTGCTTTGGAAAATTCTCGCTGCTATCCAGCGCTGTGCTGTCGAGCTAACAGATCCTGTGACTTTGCTATCCTGTCAGCTTTTTCTTTTTTTAATTTTTTGTTGTTGGCACTTGGGTGGAGTTGCAGCTAAAGAGCTTCGTAAGTTAACCCTCTGCGACTGACGCGGTACTCTGACAGACACCGAAGGTTTACCATTTTTCCTGAGTTTCAATAGTGTTGATTACTAAAGACGCCTATTTTCCGACAAATAGTTTATTTATTTGACTATTTCGTTAACGAGTATCTAAAAAAATTATTAATATTTATCTAACATACATATATATTTTGATCTGAAAAATTGGTGTCTGAGAGACTACACGTCTTTGAAATAGGGAAATTTCGGTCACGTCAGTAGCAGAGGGTTAAACTAGCAGCAGCTGCGGTTTTTTGCCTTCATATGTCACAGTGTTTTCCTTTTAATGTGTAGGTGTATTGTATGAGGAGAGGCGAGTTTGTATATGTGCGGCTATTTACTATGTGGCGTACCATAATGACCGGCCAGCAAACTAATAAATTGCTGATGACCGAACGCAAAGTAATACAATGAACAAAAGTGAGCAGAGACGAGAAGGACATTCACTAAACAAAGACGCTGACGCCGATGATGGAAAGGAACAGCAAGTAAGAATGATTGCGATGCGGGTATGAACGAGGGAGGAGACACGTCAAAAGTGAGCGTGCAAAGGTAAATTGATATAATGATATCCGTCAACATAAATAGGCTAGCTGCGTATTCCTACATATAAGGTGCTTCATTTTAGATGCGTTGTTGAACCTATAATTGTTTAATGCATAATTTAATATTTATAACGAGATTTTTATTAGCAAAGAAC
>NW_023458561.1:21914212-21915369 GCF_013731165.1 Rhagoletis pomonella
AAAAAAATCACCCGTTAGGTTCAACAACGCATCTAAAATGAAGCACCTTATATGTAGATATACGCAGCTAGCCTATTTATGTTGACGGATATCATTATATCAATTTACCTTTGCACGCTCACTTTTGACGTGTCTCCTCCCTCGTTCATACCCGCATCGCAATCATTCTTACTTGCTGTTCCTTTCCATCATCGGCGTCAGCGTCTTTGTTTAGTGAATGTCCTTCTCGTCTCTGCTCACTTTTGTTCATTGTATTACTTTGCGTTCGGTCATCAGCAATTTATTAGTTTGCTGGCCGGTCATTATGGTACGCCACATAGTAAATAGCCGCACATACATATACAAACTCGCCTCTCCTCATACAATACACCCACACATTAAAAGGAAAACACTGTGACATATGAAGGCAAAAAACCGAAGCTGCTGCTAGTTTAACCCTCTGCTACTGACGTGACCGAAATTTCCCTATTTCAAAGACGTGTAGTCTCTCTGGCACCAATTTTCCAGATCAAAATATATATGTTAGATAAATATTAATAATTTTTTTAGAGACTCGCTAACGAAATAGTCATCAACACTATTGAAACTCAGGAAAAATGGTAAACCTTCGGTGTCTGTCAGAGTACCGCGTCAGCCGCAGAGGGTTAACTTACGAAACTCTTTAGCTGCAACTCCACCCAAGTGCCAACAACAAAAAATTAAAAAAAGAAAAAGCTGACAGGATAGCAAAGTCACAGGATCTGTGAGCTAGACAGCACAGCGCTGGATGGCGGCGAGAATTTTCCAGAGCAATGGCAACACTGACATTAAACGATTGTCCGCATGTACCAGGCCGCTGGAGCCCATCAATGTACGTCCGCACCCTGCGCTACTGTTGTTGTGTTAATTATTTGCGTTTTTTCATTGACTACTGACTGCGGTTGTTGCTTTTGCCGGTGTTTGTTTCGTTCTTCATCTTATGTATTTTACACCTTTCTGTTGTTATTTCGCGAGGCGATTAATGCAAACGAATGAACGCCGAGGGGTTGGGAAGCGAGTAAAAGAAATATGTAGAAGGGGAGCGGCACTCGTAACAAAGTAAAAGTGTTGCTACTGATTTAACTTTGCAAATATTTTTATTGTCCGCTCCTCACTTAGCACAAATTGCTTTCAGTTTT
>NW_023458561.1:21915469-21918098 GCF_013731165.1 Rhagoletis pomonella
TAATGCATAATTTAATATTTATAACGAGATTTTTATTAGCAAAGAACACGAATCACTTAATTATCGCAATAGAGCATATCCAAAAAAATTTGTTTATGGTCTCAACTAAACTAATTTTATTTAAGAAAAGTTTCAAAATTTTGGATCCCCATAAAATTTATAGGGGAACCTGCAAGTTAAGGACTAGAAATAACTACCACGGCCGCAAAGTGATAGAAAAAAAGAAGAAGAACTGCTCAGTCTGTCAAGAGAGGACATTTCGTAACCGATATTTATGTAACCGGTCATTGGCCATTTGGTAGGCATGCTTCGAGATTATGAATATTCTCCCATGAATACTGAAGAAGTTGAAGACTTGAGGAACAATAAGAAACAGTCGGTTACATCTTAATGCAATTTTTGTTAAGCAAATATTTTCTGGCTTTATTTTCACGTTTCTGAAGGTAAAATAGAAAGCAATTATCTTTTCTTCCATATTTTTCTTTCTGTGGCCTGCTCAGGGGCAGCTGACAAATTAGTGACATTTTTTGAGATTAGATAAGTGAGATCGTGAGAAAGCTTACTGAATACCAAATAGTCTCAACGACAAGCGACTGCCTACTGGATTCCGGAATTAACATCCCAAAAATGTAAGACCAGCAGCAGTGCAGGGTAAGGCCGCGGCTCGGTAAGGAAGATTCTTATCCACGTTATGTAGTGGTTTCGGTAAGGCCGGTAAGACACTACTGCAAGCGATGTCTCGAATTCGCTCTTACCGAAACCGCAGCCTAAGAGTAATGGCAGCAGTTGGGACGTGCGACAGGAGGCGGAAGGCAGCGAACGCAGCAGAAAAAGTCACAATTGCGCAATTTATATATAAATCAAAAGCAGAGAGAAGTTAGAGGAGCTCACACGCACCAAAACTAAGTAATATGTAGTTTCCGTTCTCTTCTATTTCTTTTTCTCAGCTGCTAGATGCAAACGTATTTCGACCTTTAAACCAGCGCGCCGGAGATTAAGTACCCACAACAATCAGGCACCTGCTTTGCATGGTTGATTGGACAGCAAAACCGCAGAATATTGGATAGCAAAATGATATTACCTCTAACGGACGCCCCTCAATCGCATGTTTATCTATCTTTTTTACTTGCCTTTACAGCGATGCTATTTTCGTATATTTAGGGCCGTTTTCTCATCTAACCTTTAGTTTACCGGCCACTTAATCGTCTCGATATACGAGTTTTCGTTTTCTCATCAGAGCATTAATTTCTCGAATCGATGAACTGTTGCTCACCCGATGCAACCTTTAAAATTTGTACCCAACTTTAAATTTTGGTTTGGTTTTGGTTCATGAGCCAGATATATTAGATATTTCAACCAAGGTTTTGGTTTTTGCTAACAGTTGCTCTTGCTCTATATTTGCTTATGTTGCATTGCCAATAATTGAAATTTTATGACGGATGTAGTGAAGTTTCACTCTCGGAAATGTAGTGAAGTTTCACTATACGGAATAACAAATTTATTTTTACCGGCAAGGTAAGAAAACGAAAACACTTTAAATTGAGGAACAATTTATCTGCCCTGTTAGTAAAGGCAACTTTACTGCTTACCTTAGAAAACGGCCCTAAATCTTTGTATCTGATAGCCATTCTTATCATTTCCGCTTGACTGTGTGCGAGCGTTGCGACGCAGGTGGCACAAAAGTAAAGTTTGTGGTGATGATAATGTTCCTATTGTTTTAAGGCTTGTTTTTATTTTCCTTCACTTGCTGATATGCAATAAGTATGCCACGCGCGCCAAGTGCATTTAAAAAAGCAGTCGCACTTCAAAGGGCACCGCAACAGAAGGCAGAAGGTTTTCTATTAGATATTGTTTTACTCCTTTAACCCTGAATCCATGGGCCATTGTTTCAATGTCGCCACAAATGGTGTAATGACCTTCATTTGCGTGCCTTTTGTAAGCCACTTTGTTTACTTCTCCATTAAAGATGACTTAATTAATTGCTTGGCAATCAACTTGAGTCTTATTCAATGCCGTTTATATTATTTTTGAAGTGAAACTTCTTTAGCGGCGTTGGTTGGTTGGGATTAAATTGATAAAATCAACGGAAATGGCACACGGAAATGGTGCAATGGAAATGGTTGGGGCTGAAACTTGAGCTTCTTGAGTGTATGCACATGGTATTAATTTAACAAAAACTTGCTAATAAAATGTTAAAGAGTAACACTTAGAAAAAGACCAATACAAGAATGAAAGTAAAGGTGAGTACGTACATATTTAGATAAAGAAAGGGATAAAGGCAAAGGTAAAAGTAAAACCAAAAACAAAGATGCGAAAAGATAAAGGAAAAAATGAATACCAAGGTAAATTTAAGCACTTTACTTATATAAGGGCAGGGGTGAAGGGGAATATGTAGATGAAGAAAATGGTAAACATAAAAGTAAAAACGAAGATAAATATAAAGAAAAAGATGAGGATGAGGACACCGATAAAAGTAAAGATGAAGATAGAGGAAGAAAGATTAAAATAAAGGTAATAGAAACTCAATCTAAGAACTATTTTGAAATGTTAGAGATTTTCGGGATTCTTGCGCCTTATCGATATATGTAACGGGTGATTTTTTAAGAGCTTGATACCTTTTTTTTTTAAA
>NW_023458561.1:21918198-21923265 GCF_013731165.1 Rhagoletis pomonella
TAATGCATGAAAATCCTAACCTCAAAAAAATCACCCGTTATAAGGGCAGAGGTGAAGGGGAATATGTAGATGAAGAAAATGGTTCACATAAAAGTAAAAACGAAGATAAATATAAAGAAAAAGATGAGGATGAGGATACCGATAAAAGCAAAGATGAAGATAGAGGAAGAAAGATTAAAATAAAGGTAATAGAAACTCAACCTAGGAACTATTTTGAAATGTTAGAGATTTTCGGGATTCTTGCGCCTTATCGATATATGTAGTTACGATTTTGCTATCGACATTGCCGGAACCTGTCGATACAATAATCGATATTTTTATCGATTTTGTTATTGATATTTTTATCGGTTTTTTTGTCGATAGTTTTAACGGTTTTGTTATCGATATTTTTATCGCTATTGTTACTTGTTTTGATATCGATATTGTTATCGAATTTGTTATCAGTTTTGTTATCGATATTTTTATCTATTTGGTTATCGATTATTTTCCGAGTTTGTTATCGATTATTTATTGATTTTGTTATCGATTTTGTAATTAATTATTTATCGATTTTGTTACCGATATTTTTATCGATTTTGTTATATATATTTTTATCGATTTTTTTATCGATATTTTTATCGATTTTCTAGTGCATTTTTGTTATCGATTTTGTTATCAATTATTTGCCGAATTTGCTATCGATATTTTTATCGATTTTCTAATCGATTTCCTACCAATATTATTATTGATTTTGTTATCTAAATTTTTTTCGAATTTGTAATAGATATGTAAGGTAAGTTTCACTTCTCTAGTGTGGCCCAGGCGCACTTTCTTTTTTAAATTAATAATTAAGCAAGTAAATTTTATGTTATTATGCCTGCGATTTTCTGGCTTTAAGTAAGGATCTCTTGTTCTTGTATATTCTGAATTGCTCGTTCAGATTCTTAGTTACTTAAAATTCACAAACTTCAGCGAGCGTGCTACTGAAAAAAAAGATGAAATGAAACGTATAAGCCGTAGCAAAAGGAGGCAGTCCGAAATACGTGATTGCGAAGAACATGATATGCTGTGGTAAAAAAAAAAGTCTAAAAAGTTTATCAAAACGTTAAGTCACTTAGGGAAGGTTAGGTCAAATTATGAAAGGAAAACTTCCTAATCCGGTTGAATGGTAACAGGACTCTAGCGAAGGAAATGGACCCGAATATCCAGTCGAAGGCAACGGAATATTTATTCCGTTACCCGACTATGACGAGGTACTAATAGTAATTTTCACGGCTGAATAACAGAAAAACTGATGTAGTTGTCAGCCTGCCTCCTAGGCTTGAAGGACCCCTCCAACGTATTTGATATGAAACGAATTTTCCAATCGTAAGACCCCCTATCGTGCGACTTTATTGATCTGATACTGATTAAGACAATCGTCGTTTGCCGATGAGATTGACATTATCAGCTCAGCAAACGCAACGTCTGTGCTATCTTTTTCAAGTTAAAAAAGGGAGCCAATCGAGCGGCAAATCGCTTTTACCAACCAGTGTTTATTTACCAATTGAGAAGTAATGTTCTCTATCTTTATATATGAGTTCTTGAGATGCAGAGTAGCCTTACTAATATTCAAAATAAATAGGTACAGCTTAAAATGCATTTTTGTAAAATATATTTATTATTTACTAGCCAATACTTTAAGGTGTCTTAAAAACCCTTTCAAACTGTAAAACAATTATTCAATGGTTCCTAATGGTTTAATGTAATGACTTTAAATTTAATAAAAAGGGAAACAAATTTTATCACCAAACAAACCTGCCGTTTGGACACCGATATTTAAATATTTTATGAAACCTTTTAATTAAACTGATTTTGAACTTCTCTACAGGTAGCAACACTCGTAAATAATTATTTAGAGATAAAGCTTTATAAAACCTCTCTCATTGGACGCCCATATTGAAATATTTCATTTAACTTGCTAATTGACTTTATTTTGAACCCAAAAAAGTGGCAACCCGCTAAACAATTTTTTTTCAAAATACAGTTTTCTTAAACCTTTTTCGTTTGACACCCATATAACAATATTTCATTAAACTTGTAACTTAAATTGATTTAAATTTTAGAACAGGTGGCAACCATCTTTCCAATTATTTCCAATAAAGTCGTTTAGACGTTTCGACGGCCAGATTGTTGTAATATTTTACTTTGTCTATTACTTAATTTATTTTAACTTTTAAAAAAGGTGGCAGCTCTCTTTCAAAGATATCCTATAGCGTACGCGGACTTCGAAAAAATTAATAGTGGTAGATTTACATTTAAAATGTGGTTGAAGCTAGTAGGTTTTCTAAAGATAACGATATTTGATAGTTTTTATCCATATGGGGAAAACCAAGACAAATTCATATGAGGTGGTGTTACAAGAGCGGCATTCAACAGAAACGTATACACAAAAATGGACCCGAATCAAAGCGAACTCGCCACTAATCTCAAAACAAATTTCAATTTGAATTTTATACGATCACGGATTCCGTACTTCAGGCCCCTCAAGCTCATAATTAACTAACATCCCTCCGTTTTCACAAATCTAAACAAATTGTCTTGAAAAATAAATAAATTATTTACCATTGCTCCCGCTCTTAACCTTGTTTAACATTTCGTCGCCTCAGAAAACGGATGACGAATGTGCAAAATCACGATTTTGGGATTTTGATGCAGATTTACTAAGTTGGACATGCTCTTTCGATTTCTGCAATCCATTTTTTTATATCTCCATTAGTTTTTGAGATATTTCGTGCGCATTTTGTCGTATGTTACATAATATTAATGATTGGGTATGCCTTTTGTTGTATGTGCTGAAAATGCGTCACATACGACAAATTCCCATACAAACGTACCTTTTTTTTAATCATAAAACGTTAGTCGTATGTGCCACATACGACAAATTCCCATACAAATGTAATCTTTTTTTAATCATAAAACATTTGTCGTATGTATCGCAAAACTTTGAACTTACGACAATTGGATGGTCCTCTACTATAACGATACAATTAAAATTGAAAATTAAACTAAGTAACTAATTTTAAAATTTTAAATTTTTAAATTTTAGCTTGCACTGAGTCTCCAATGAAATGAAAGAGATAAAAATGTACAAAAGACTGAATTTAAGTATTGTTTTTTGTTTTTATATAAAGAAAACGTATGTTCGTAACATATTTACAGCATAAGAGATGTACAGATTTTTTTTTTAATATTTTTTTCTAATAAGTAATCATTATTTAATAAATATGTCTGTTTTTTTCATCAAATTATACCATCGTCGTTGAAATAGATACTTTACTATTGTCGTATGTTCTGTGGACAAAACAAAGTGGTGAGTAAACGCTACTTACGACAAATGTATACGGGATGAAAAGTAAATTTTCTCATTAACGTTAAGAGATATTAAATTTAAAAATATGGAAAATCAAAACTAATAACACCAACTACGTCTCCTTCAAGAGTTACAAAAATCTACCGTACAGTTTCGGATTAATTCGACCTTAAACTTCAAAGTGAATTTTCTCAAAACCGTGTTTTGTAACATTCGACATCCGTTTTCTGAGACGACGATTTATTGATGCTCGCACTTCAACTGCCCATTTGCTCAGGTGGTATGCGAATACTTAACTTCGATATGCATTCAACTCTGGCCAAAATCCACTCAATTAACATTTTATAGTTTCTAAGTATACACTTAAGTGTGTGTTCACTTCAGCAGCGTACTTTACGATATTGAAGCTTTGCATACCATTCACCTTACGTAATTTCTCTATTTTCCGGGCATAAATAAAAAGTATTGTGAATGGATTCCTGCAAACCCAAGCCAATGTTAACTATCGTCACTCTAAAGGACTTTAATGTGCTAGACTTTAATGTGCTACGCATTTCCATCATATTCGCCTCCAGCTGCCATTGGCACTTCACTTGTGCCCCTAATACGCATCTAAGGTCTCCGCTACATGACGATGCAGCTTAGTACGAGGATTCGTATTTGCATTTTATTGCTGTTCTCATCCATCGGTTATTAGCCCTGTTAGTTATTTATTATTATATTGGTTGCCGTTGGTCAAACCATTGAAATACGATTAGCGATGTAATTGACCTTAGGGAAATTGTCTGCTACCACATAGCTCACTGCTGCGCAAACACTTACATATGTACATATGTATGAAAAGTACGCATCAGTGTCAACCGCCATTTACCATGCGTTCTAACATCTCCTCATTCGAGACTCTCCTCGCCTCTCGGCAATGGCTCATTTATAGGTCCTTCAGTGCCGCTCAATAATATTTAGCTTGCCTCGCAATATCTGCTGACATTTATTTCAATGAAATATTACTCGCAAAGGTGGTGCTTATTGCAAAACGATCAATGAAATTGATAAATGTTTATTAATCGTGTTAAGTAAATAAGCACATACTAGTATTTCGTTGAAGGTTGTGGGTGTGTATATACATACATTCGAAAAGTCTTAAAGGATTAATTTCCGATGTATGTACAGAAAGGCAATTTCCTCATTTAACGTATCCTTATAACTAAGATTCGAATAGGGAACGACCTTCACCCAACTGCTTATTGGACGAAATCTATTTTGTATGAAATTTAACGTGTTACTAAATATTTCGCGAGTGGGTTGGTTGAAAATAACCTGGCCATGGAAAATTTTGAGTGCTTTGAGCGACTACTAAATACATACATATCTTTCGATTTGAAAAAAACAGGGCAAAACAGGGTCGGTAGACCACCCTAATGTACACACAAGCAAAACTATAGCACGTATGCCACAGAAGACCTGTTGAGCAAATGTTGAACTGTTCAAAACCCAAAAAGTCAAACCGCAAAGAATTGGATGTACGGGTACGACAGTTTTTGCCTTTAACTATGCCTTTAATAGTATGCTATAGTTTAAGCTATGCCGAGCTATGCCGAGTGGCTCCTCTAAAGCTTGTTGCCACACGACCTCAAATTGCAAATTGTTTACTTCTTAACCTTTCTCCTGTTTATTCACTGTAACTAGTATATATCGATGGTTCTCTGCAGTAACGACACAATTAAAAATTCAAAAAA
>NW_023458561.1:21923365-21933585 GCF_013731165.1 Rhagoletis pomonella
TACTAATGCATGAAAATCCTAACCTCAAAAAAATCACCCGTTAGTTACGATTTTGCTATCGACATTTTCGTAACCTGTCGATACAATAATCGTTTTTTTTATCGATTTTGTTATTGATATTTTTATCGGTTTTTTTGTCAATAGTTTTAACGGTTTTGTTATCGATATTTTTTATCGCTATTGTTACTTGTTTTGTTATCGATATTGTTATCGAATTTGTTATCGATATTTTTTATCTATTTGGTTATCGATTATTTTCCGAGTATGTTATCCATTATTTATTGATTTTGTTATCGATTTTGTAATCAATTATTTATCGATTTTGTTATCGATATTTTTATCGGTTTTGTTATATATATTTTTATCGATTTTGTTATCGATACCAATATTATTATCGATTTTGTTATCTAAATTTTTTTCCAATTTGTAATAGATATGTAAGGTAAGTTTCACTTCTCCAGTGTGGCCCAGGCGCACTTACTTTTTTTAATTAATAATTAAGCAAGTAAATTTTATGTTAGTATGCCTGCGATTTTCTTGCTTTAAGTAAGGATCTCTTGTTCTTGTATATTCTGAATTGCTCGTTCAGATTCTTAATTACTTAAAATTCACAAACTTCAGCGAGCGTGCTACTGAGAAAAAAGATGAAATGAAACGTATAAGCCGTAGCAAAAGGAGGCAGTTCGAAATACGTGAGTGCGAAGAACATGATATGCTGTGGTAAAAAAAGTTTATCAAAACGTTAAGTCACTTATGGAAGGTTTTGAGATATCCAAAGCGCGTTCAAATTATGAAAGGAAAACTTCCTCATCCGGTTGAATAGTAACAGGACTCTAGCGAAGGAAATGGGTCCGAATATCCAGTCGAAGGCAACGGAGTCGTTATTCCCTTACCCGACTATGACGAGGTACTAATAGTAATTTTTAGTTGTCAGCCTGCCTCCTAGGCTTGAAGGACCTCACCAACGTATTTGATATGAAACGCATTTTCCGATCGTAAGACCCCCTATCGTGCGACTTCATTGATCTGATACTGATTAAGATAATTGTCGTTTGCCGATGACATTGACATTATCAGCTCAGCAAACGCAACGTCTGTGCTATATTTTCAAGTTGGAAAAGGGAGCCAATCGAGCGGCAAATCGCTTTTACCAACCAGTGTTTATTTACCAATTGAGAAGTAACGTTCTCTATCTTTATATATGAGTTCTTGAGAGGCAGAGTAGCCTTACTAATATTCAAAATAAATAGGTACAGCTTAAAATGCATTTTTGTAAAATACATTTATTATTTACTAGCCAATACTTTGAGGCGTCTTAAAAACCCTTTCAAACTGTAAAACAATTATTCAATGGTTCCTAACTAAAACCGGTTACCTGTATGGTTTAATGTTATGACTTTAAATTTAATAAAAAAGGAAATAAATTTTATCACCAAACGACAAACCTGCCGTTTTGACACCGATATTTAAATATTTTATGAAACCTTTTAATTAAACTGATTTTGAACTTCTCTACAGGTAGCAACACCCGTAAATAATTATTTAGAGATAAAGCTTTATAAAACCTCTCTCATTGGACGCCCATATCAAAATATTTCATTTAACTTGCTAATTGACTTTATTTTGAACCCAAAAAAGTGGTCACCCGCTAAACAATTTTTTCAAAATACAATTTTCTTAAACCTTTTTCGTTTGACACCCATATAACAATATTTCATTAAACCTGTAACTTAAATTGATTTAAATTTTAGAACAGGTGGCAACCATCTTTCCAATTATTTCCAATAAAGTCGTTTAGACGTTTCGACGGCCAGATTGTTGTAATATTTTACTTTGTCTATTAATTAATTTATTTTAACTTTTAAAAAAGGTGGCAGCTCTCTTTCAAAGATATCCTATAGCGCACGCGGACTTCGAAAAAATTAATAGTGGTAGATTTACATTTAAAATGTGGTAGAAGCTAGTAGGTTTTCTAAAGATAACGATATTTGATAGTTTTTATCCATATGGGGGAAAACCAAGACAAATTCATATGAGGTGGTGTTACAAGAGCGGCATTCAACAGAAACGTATACACAAAAATGGACCCGAATCAAGGCATTAGTCGAATTAAACTCGATTCGAATCGAATTAAATCATATGACAGCTGTTTTATCTCAAATGCAATTGAAATTGAAAAAGCGAACTCGCCACCAAATAACGTAATCTCAAAAACAAATTTCAATTTGAATTTTATACGTTCACGGATTCCGTACTTCAGGCCCCTCAAGCTCATAATTAACTAATATCCCAGCGACTTCACAAATCTAAACAAATTGTCTTGAAAAATAAATAAATTATTTACCATTGCTCCCGCTCTTAACCTTGTTTAACATTTATTGATGCTCGCACTACAGCTGCTCATTTGCTCAGGTGGTATGCGAATACTTAACTTCGATATGCATTCAACTCTGGCCAAAAGCCACTCAATTAACATTTTATAGTTTCTAAGTAAACACTGTAAGTGTGTGTGTATTCACTTCAGTAGCGTACTTTACGATATTGAAGCTTTGCATACCCTACACCTTACGTAATTTGTCTATTTTCCGGGCATAAATAAAAAGTATTGTGAATGGATTCCTGCAAATCCAAGCCAATGTTCACTATCGCCACTCTAAAGGACTTTAATGTGCTACGCATTTTCATCATATTCGCCTCCACCTGCCATTGGCACTTCACTTGTGCCCCTAATACGCATCTAAGGTCTCCGCTACATGACGATGCAGCTTAGTACGAGGATTCGTATTTGCATTTTATTGCTGTTCTCATCCATCGGTTATTAGCCCTGTTAGTTATTTATTATTATATTGGTTGCCGTTGGTCAAACCATTGAAATACGATTAGCGATGTAATTGACCTTAGGGAAATTGTCTGCTACCACATAGCTCACTGCTGCGCAAACACTTACATATGTACATATGCATGAAAAGTACGCATCAGTGTCAACCGCCATTTACCATGCGTTCTAACATCTCCTCATTCGAGACTCTCCTCGCCTCTCGGCAATGGCTCATTTATAGGTCCTTCAGTGCCGCTCAATAATATTTAGCTTGCCTCGCAATATGTGCTGACATTTATTTCAATTAAATATTACTCGTAAAGGTGGTGCTTATTGCAAAACGATCAATGAAATTGATAAATGTTTATTAATCGTGTTAAGTAATTAAGCACATACTAGTATTTCGTTGAAGGTAGTGGGTGTGTATATACATACATTCGAAAAGTCTTAAAGGATTAATTTCCGATGTACATGTTCCGATGTAGAGTGGGTTGGTTGAAAATATCCTGGCCATGGAAAATTTTGAGCGCTTTGAGCGACTACTAAATACATATATATCTTTCGATTTGAAAAAAACAGGGCAAAGCAGGGTCGGTAGACCACCCTAATGTACACACAAGCAAAACTATGGCACGTATGCCACAGAAGACCTGTTGAGCAAATGTTGAACTGTTCAAAACCCCAAAAGCCAACCCGCAAAGAATGTGATGTACGGGTGCGAACGTTCTTGCCTTTAACTATTCTTTAATAGTATGCTATAGTTTAAGCTATGCCGAGCTATGCCGAGTGATTCCTCTAAAGCTTGGTGTCACTCGACCTCAAATTGCAAACTGTTTACTTCTTGGCCTTTCTTTTGTTTATTCACTGTAACTAGTATACATCGATGGTTCTCAGCAATAACGACACAATTAAAAATTCAAAAAATAAAATCTCTTCGTACTGTTAAGTGACTCATGTCTCTAATCCTTGTCTAATCTATGCCTAATCTTTACTAAAGCAAGTAGTAAGGATTACAACAGTATGTCGCAAGGTCGGACTTAACGGTAGTTAGAATTTTTATATTTTTTTTAATTGTGTCGTTATTCCAGAGGACCATCGATAAGAGGGCTTGAGTGCAACAGTGCATACTGAGAAAAAAATATTTTTTATTTCTTTTCTTTTTTGCTCTTCACTCTTTTCAGGCATGCTTGGAATGTTGCAAATGCTGCAGACGCTTCGAATACTTGAAATATCTGATGGTTGAGGCAAAATTCCTGTGCAATGCAATGCAGTTTTTATACTCGAGAAATTTCGAAGACAACTCTTTGGCTTCCTCTAATTCGTTTCCCCCGTCGCTGATTTAGATGAATATTCTCCTGTGCATCTGTCTTGGTTCTTTATCAGAAACTGCTGCTGCCTTTTAGCCATGGCTGCATACTTTACATTTACTAACTAACTAACTATTTGCTCACATACATACAATGATAATTGTATGTAGACATTTCGATGGTCCTCTGCAATAACGACACAAAAATTATTTAAAGGCTCAATAAAATATTTAAGTTTCTCCATCAAAACTAAAGCGTTTGAGGAGATTTAAAAATATTTTTTTTAACGGAGTTGCCGCCTTTCTAACAAATACAACAACGGTTATTAAAAATTTAAGCTTATCTAATACCACAATATGCGTATCAAGTAGTACGTTTATGCACTCCCAGCAAAGGTGTTTGAAAATACATACTTTAGTTTACATATGTTTTTAATCAAATCATGCTTCATGCGTTTAAGTAAATCATAAGTTTCAAACAAAATGTGTTAAAATTACACTTTACCCCCTACATATTTCTGTATAGAGTTGGCACCAATCTAAAAAATTAAAATGAGTGCAATATATCGCCGCTACCATGTCAAACTATCGAATGTTCAAAAATTTTAGTTAATAGATGGGTGGCAACCCTACTTAAAAACATCTTAGGGTAAAACTTATGCGTACACCTTTCATGTGATACCCATATTATGGTATTAGATTAGTTTACATTTTTAATAATCATTGTTCTATTTTTTTTAGGAGGGCGGTAACCCCATTTAAAAATATTTTTAAATATCTTAAAGCACGTCTAGTTCTGATGAATAAACTTAAAAATTTTTTTGACTTTTAAATAATTTAGAAATTTCAAAATGGGGATTGCTGGCAATAAAGTTTGCAGGCAATGCATGGTGACGGGAACATGGGAGACCCTAGATCACATTGCCATTGTCCTTCTGTATCAAAAACACCATTGAAATATCTCGGAGCTCCAGAGTTTAAAAATCTTGAAGACGTGACCACACTTGGACTACAAGCACTGCTGAAATTCTCAAAAAGCGTTCACATTCTAAATGATGTATACTTCGACCATATTTAACTAAATCTCTATCTCTATCTGGCGTCACTAGGAACCTATTGGTCTATGTGGGGCCGTCAGCCAGCCAGAATAACCTAACATAACCTAACCTACAGAAAACATCGAGTCGAATGCAAAAAAGAATTAAACACATCCATTGAGGTGTTCATGCATGATGTGGTTATGAAAACATCAAAGAACTAATTGTTGTATATAACAGATAGGCTTATCGGTTATTAAAAGACACTTAGGGCCGTTTTCACCAACTCCGTTTAACACTAATCCCCAGTGAAACATCGTTGCCGACGTTATAGGCTCCATGCATATTACATTGTGTCGGTAATGTCTGAAACGATGTTTAACCGGGGATAAGTGTTAACTGGAGATGGTGTAAACGGCCCTTAGTAAAATGCTTAAGTTAAATATGCATCATAGAGTTTTTTTTAAGACTTCTTCTTTTTTTAATATTCTTCAGATCTGGCGGTGCTCTTTGGACCGCCCTAATGTACATATGTATACGTTTAACACATATCTATTTTGATGCAAGCTAGAATAAATCTGAAATTTAATTTCAAACTTAAATACATTATATTGTTGCCCTGTCCTTTAGTTTCCATTCGGCATTGCCTTTACTGGAAATGAGTATAAGTATGCAACTAGGTAGAGTTCAGTTGTAAATATATATTTACATACATACATACTTGCACGTACTTTTTTCCTTAGCATTGCACACTCATATATGAGTTGAAAAAATTGCTCTTGCAAAATTTAAAATTCACTTTCATTCACCAAGATCGCACATATTTAGGAAAGCTGCGAGAATTGATAGAGTGAATCGAATTGTCAGACGCTCAATATTCCAGTAGAAATACACCCCAGCACTCAAGTACTTAGGTAGTTATGCACGTATGTATGTATGCCCCATATCCATCCATACATAATACATTTTATTAGATCACGGCAAAAACAACCTGCATGCGACCGGAACGCGACTCAAAGTTTAGTTTATCTGCTGCCTCTCTACTATAATTCTAAGAGGTCGCTCATCGAACGTTTTTTCCCCAGAGAAATAACACATAACGAAATGAATTCTTCTCTTTTGAGGACAATATAATTTTTTAGCCTAAATCAAAACGCTAGTAACTATTAGAATATATCGATTATACGACATTTAAGCTTTATGCAGACACAGATTATTTAAATTCCTAAATAACATTTTCTATTGGCTCGCCCTGTTTAGGTCAAATCTAGCAATTACAAAATAAAAACAACAATTTTTTATTCAAAAAATCTGAGCCTGCATAATACTTGAATAACGTATAACACTGCTCAAAACGACTGCTCAAATCGGTATTGAGCAAAACCAAATGTACGTGATAGTTTTAGGTGTCAATAATTTTTAATTAAATATTCAAAATTTTTTTTTTGTTTTTAATTTTGCACTCATTTGTATAATTTACAAATTACATTTATACCAATCGAAACCATAAAGCCTATGGAATGTGTTAAACAGTTGAGTGAAAATTAATAGTATTACCTACCTGTTCATACCTACCAACCCGATAAGTAGGCCAGGAAAAAATAGACAACCCAACGTTTTCACATTCTAGAGGCTTAATACTTTCGATTGGTATATAATTTGTTCATGAAACAAATGATTTCAAAATAAAAAAAGTAATATTATTTTTTGAATATTTAGTTAAAAATACCCTGGCCAGCATTTTTTCAGCCAACCCAATCGCCAAATATTTCTTTACACGTGAAATTTCATACTCTATAGATTTCATCCATTAGACAGATATCTAAATGGGTAAAGGTCCTGCCTTTGTATTGGTCTTAGACTGTTAAGTGTTTAGAATTCAATAAACAAATTTGAAATTTGTTCTACGTCACACATATGGTAAGTAAAGGTAAACAAGGAGTGTTTAATTCAATTAACACGATGTGTAAATTTGCATTCATTAATAGAGGAAACTGCGCTAATTTAAACAATTTTTTTTTTAAGTGTATGCTAACCTACCCTTGCTAAAACGTAAAATTTAAAAAAGACATAAAAAAGCTAAATATTAATTGTTAAAGCCTCGGAATCAGATTTTATTAAACTAATGGTGAACGCAATTAAAAAGAAATAAAACACTCTGTAACAGCCCAGCAGCTAACTGTATGAGTGTCAAGTAAATCAGCACAGAATTGGCACAGCAGTGCGCCCTGGGAAACACACTCTGTGTCAGTTTCCATTGAGTGCAATTGAATATTCTTAATATGATTGCATTATGTGGTCATGTGAAGCTGAAGACTTCGTAGTTGTTTGTGCTGCTTGAAACTAAATTATTGAGCATGAACATAAATTTAAAAAATTCACGTATTAATGTTGTTTATTATTTTTAGAATAGTTATTTTGAGTTGTCCATACCGCCAGCCCATATTAATACTTCAGTGGTTGGTTAGTATCATTTGAATGTGAAAGTTTTAATGAATTGCCAAATTGATTTGCAAACAAATATTTAACATAAGCATACAGTATGTAATATATTCCAAAATAACGGAATGTGGTTTTTGTTCGGTCAATGCATACCACAAAAATATTTGAAAATCCATAATTACAGTTTTATTTGTTCAATTATAATTATAGGTTTGTATAGTAACCAATAGTCAGTACTAATTTGTACTAGAACCTGCAAATTTTGACTGGAAAAGTGTATATTAACCCTAAAAATTTGCATGAGAGCACTGAATCGAGAGCGTAACAACACGGGAGAGCTGCAAATTCTTACTAGTGAAATTTCTACTAGCAGAAATTAGCTAGCAGAAAAAGAATAAGAATAAGTGTAAAAAGCCGCCTTGAATTGGTTTAGCACAAACAAAAGCAAAATGAGTGGAAATCAAAATATTAATGATGTACTGGACTGTGTAAGTGCGTGTATGTAAAGCAAAGGGTTTAAAAATGATTTGTAAATAGTAAAATGTTTACAGCAGAATGTCAAAATAGTGCAACAGCTGTTCACTTGCAAGTTTTTGCCAGTTTTGTGTTCATTAACTTTTTTTGCTAGTTTTCTCTTCTTCTCAATTTTACGCTCTATTTTGCTTTTACGCTCTCGCTGCAATGTTTTACTGGAGAAGTTACTATACAAACCTTATCTTATATGCAATATGTGTACATATGTACGTATGTATGTGCAATGCACATTGTGCATGTGTCGATTGGCGTCACCTCAGCTCAATAGCCCGGTCGAATCAGCAATCATTTACACACCATGCTGTTTGTGCGCAAGTGTATGTGCATATGTACAATAAGGTTGGGCGAAATTAAGCTTTTTTTAAATCACTTTAGCATTCCATCAGAGAGCTGAGTTTCGATGGCGTGCATTAACACTCGAGGAGAAAGCGCCCAGGGGCGTTGTTTACTTTTTTTAAGAAATAATGTCCATGGGTGTTATTTCTCTTGCCCGCGGCTGCTATTTAGGGCAGGTTAGGTTAGAATGGCTGCCACTGTACAGGGCACGGAGGCGTACATAAGCGGGAAAGGCCTGTTTTGATGCCACTGCCACTTTTTTCGTTTGCTGCCTTAACTCACCAGTCGAACCACCGAGTGCTTTTTTATAGCACAGAAAATTGAGATTGTTCGCCGTCGGCGAAAGTATCTAAAAAAATAATTTTTAAATAAGTGGGTGCTCGTTTGCCTACTACGACACAGTGGCAACGATAATTGTTCGTGCTCTCAACCTTTTTCTCGGCTCTGCAGCTGCGGCAAAAGTCATTGGTGAGATAAACTAGCGTTTTCTAGTGCGTGCCCATCGAGTGATAGCCGTGAACCGCTCTACATTCATTTTTGGCCAAGTTAGCCTGGTGGTAAGGCAGGTAGTTTCCATAGCCCACCTGGCATTCACCTCTGCGATGAATTCATCCTATAATCTGTTTGCAGGATGCGTTATGTTCACATTTTGGGTAGAGTTAACTTCGGATATTTCCGTTGCTTTCCTTACGAGCTTGTCGGCTATGCAGTTGCCAGGCATGTGGCTGTGTGCGGGGACCCATACAACAATAAAGGAACATTTTGATAGCAGCAGGTTTAGAATTTTTCTGCGTTTTATGGCTATCTTTCACGTTGTCTCAAAAATCCCGGAGATATTCGTAGGACTGGAAGTTAAAAGATACTTGTGCATCGTATTTGCGTTGCATAAAAAAGTATTATTTAGTTGAAAAATTACAAATAAAATTGATTCGCTCTACAAATCAATTCACATATAAAATTTATTTCTTATTTGGTTAACGAATTAAATCACAAATCAATTTTATTTCGTATTTAGTCGGCGAATCAAATCACAAATAAATCGTTGCTTGGCGCGCAATTCTTCGTATCTGCCACGTGTGAGGTGGCATTGAAAAAATTTATTTTGGTTCCTCTGTGTCAATGCTTCCACACATTTTCCGTTAACATCTTTAAAATGTGATGATTTAAAAGAAAATAGTATATAATTAGTGGAAAAGAATATCTTTTGCATTTGCGGTCATTCGATTTAAGAGAAGTTCGCCGTACGAGCGGTTATTAATGTGCATTGTACTCGTAAATATTTAATTTCTTTGTCTAACAAAATCGTACAAGTGACCAAAGAACATAACAATGGCGATAAATAATAAAGCATTTAGTGTTAAAGGGACCCAACAATACAAAAGCGCGCTCATGCGATAATCCATTTATGTAAACACAGAAGCGTAGAGAAACCATTTCTCAAAGTTGTATCTGTATTTATGTGTAAACTAGGGCGATTTTTATTTTACGACTATTGTTTTTTTTTCACTCCTACCTGGAAATTTTGTAAAAAAACACCTAAAAAGGAAACTCCCTGAAAATTTTAACCCTTTATATCAACATTAAGTGCTCGCCCAAGGCGTGCAAAGAATTCCCATATAAAATATACGTAAACTTTGAGTTTTTTTCTTAAAACGTCTACAGCTCAGAGGAATTTTATGGTATATTCTTGATCAATTTTAGATTTTCTTCAGAATTGAATGCTCTACAAAAGCGAGGTAGTACGGGT
>NW_023458561.1:21933685-21935074 GCF_013731165.1 Rhagoletis pomonella
ATTAACACTCGAGGAGAAAGCGCCCAGGGGCGTTGTTTACTTTTTTTTAAGAAATAATGTCCATGGGTGTTATTTCTCTTGCCCGCGGCTGCTATTTAGGGCAGGTTAGGTTAGAATGGCTGCCACTGTACAGGGCACGGAGGCGTACATAAGCAGGAAAAGCCCGTTTTGATGCCACTGCCACTTTTTTCGTTTTCTGCCTTAACTCACCAGTCGAACCACCGAGTGCTTTTTTTATAGCACAAACAATTGAGGTCGTTCGCCGAGGTCGGCGAAAGAATCTAAAAAATATTTTTTTTTTAAGTGGTTGCTCGTTTACCTACTACGACACAGTGGCAACGATAATTGTTCGATGCTCTCAACCCCTTTCTCGGCTCTGCAGCTGCGGCAAAAGTCATTGGTGAGATAAACTAGCGTTTTCTAGTGCGTGCCCATCAGGCAGTGTCCGGTGAGTGCCTCCACTACTAACTTAAGAAAAGAGCGGTCCAATCGAGTGATAGCCGTGAACCGCTTTACATTCATTTTTGGCCAAGTTAGCGTGGTGGTAAAGCAGGTAGTTTCCATAGCCCACCTGGCATTCACCTCTGCAATGAATTCATCCTGTAATCTGTTTGCAGGAGGTAAGAGTTCTGTTCACACTTTGGGTAGAGTTGACTTCGAATATCTCCGTTGCTTTCCTTACGAGCTTGTCGGCTATGAAGTTGCCAGGCATGTGGCTGTGTGCGGGGACCCATACAACAATAAAGGAACATTTTGATAGCAGCAGATTTAGAATTTTTCTGCGTTTTATGGCTATCTTTCACGTGGTCTCAAAAATCCCGGAGATATTCGTAGGATTGGAAGTTAAAAGATACTTGTGCATCGTATTTGCGTTGCATAAAAAAGTATTATTTAGTTGAAAAATTACAAACTAAATGGATTCGCTCTACAAATCAAATCACATATAAAATTTATTTCTTATTTGGTTGACGAATCAAATCACAAATCAATTTTATTTCGTATTTAGTCGACGAATCAAATCACAAATAAACCGTTGCTTGGCGCGCAATACTTCGTATCTGCCACATGTGAGGTGGCATAGAAAAAATTTATTTTGGTTCCCCTGTGTCAATGCTTCCACACATTTTCCGTTAACATCTTTAAAATGTGATGATTTAAAAGAAAATAGTATATAATTAGTGGAAAAGAATATCTTTTGCATTTGCGGTCATTCGATTTAAGAGAAGTTCGCCGTACGAGCGGTTATTAATGTGAATTGTACTCGTAAATATTTAATTTCTTTGTCTAACAAAATCGTACAAGTGACCAAAGAACATAACAATGGCGATAAATAATAAAGCATTTAGGGCCGTTTTCTCATCTAACCTTTAGTTTACCGGTCACTTTATC
>NW_023458561.1:21935174-21950411 GCF_013731165.1 Rhagoletis pomonella
GATTTTCTTCAGAATTGAATGCTCTACAAAAGCGAGGTAGTACGGGTCACTAAACCCCTTTTTTTCAGTAAATTTTCGTTTTATTGCCCCTATCTCAAAAACGACAAGAGCTACAGAAAAACAATGAATGAAAAGCTTGTAGGAAATTTAATTTCCTCCAAAAAAGTTCCGGAACACAAAATCGCTAACATCGATATTTCTTGAGATATTGTGCTTTGAAGTTGAGGTAGTGGACCATGGACTGTTAAGCTAAATTGTAAAAATTGTTGTCAACTTCAAAGCCCAATATGGTGCAGCGTTGGCGCCCCAGTCCGTAAGCTTTCTGGGAGCCCTTACTTTCGATCTTATGAAGCGATATGCCGCCCGTGCTCGATGGAATAGCTGGAGTTTCTAGGCCTTATCATTCAGCTTATAATGACGCAGTACAGATTCGTTTTGACTCCTGACACACACCTACCGGCCTGTTTTGATTATTTTCTTTGCTTAACTTCGGTTGCTTAGAGAAAAAAAATCCTTCTCATCAGGGTTTGGCCATTCGAAGACGTTAAGGCTATTCAGGATATTGTCTGCCATGGCTACCGTGTGCATTTTATTGTTGTGAATTTACAAATGCAACGAATATGCAGATGCTGAACGGCCCTAATATAAGGTAGCTTTCAAACCGAAGGCATTTTTGAAAAATCTGCACCGAACAGTATTTAGACGGGCTCTTTATTTTTCTGACTGGGTACGTATGATCTCACGAAGTGTTTGTGTATTTATTAAGGCACACATTTTAACAAGCGTACGTGGAATTACGATTATAGCGCTTCTTATATTTTGTAAGACATGAGTGGAAAAATCCGCTAATCTCTGGGAGTAAATGTATATCTCTAGTATATTAATATAGGTGCGTATATTTGTTTGGGAAAATTGTAGATTCCGCTGGTAGCTTTATGTGCAAACCGCTGTTGAGGTCCCTTACCCTTCGTATTTCGGTATTGCAATTATAAATGCATGCGTAAGTAGATTTAAATCTGTTAAAACGAAACTTTAAATTGTCATTGCCTGATGTTCGGATCCATAATTTTCGTACAGATGTACATATGCAAATACATACATATATTACTTACATAAGTATTTTCACAAAACAACCAAAATTATTGTCATACGGCTAAATAAGTATGTTGACCAAAAATATCAACCCACAGCTTTTTCCTTTCAGCATATTTGTCTCCAATATAAAACATGCCTCAAGCTATTGGTATAAAAAAATCCTTCATATATGAATCACTTTGCATTTGTCAAAAAGTTATTTGTGCAACACTCGAATGTAAAACAAAGCGCACAACGATAAACGAGAAGGAAAAACTTAATATTCTAAAATTTACACAGTCCTTGAATTGATGACTCTGGCATAAACATTTATTTCGGAGTTTCACTTTTTGTCACATTTTCAGGAGTAGTTGTGATATGTATCACCAAATTTGAAATGTGTTTTTTTTTATTCTTGCCACAGTTCTGCTTCACTTGTTTGCCTCCGTCCATTAGTATATATTTCAAAAAAAAGAAAGTCGTGAAAAGATTGATTTCAATTGGCAAAAAAATTTCCCAATTGCTACTTAAACATCAGAAGGTCTTCAATCCTTAAATTAAATAGTAATTAAAATTAATTTATTATATAATATTTTTGTTAATTTAGGTACAAATATTTTTTTGTTGTTGTAAGCTTAAAAGCTTGCAGTAATAAGAAATATAATAATAAGAAAGCTTGCAAATAATAGAAATTAGAAAGCTAACTTTATAAAAATTTTAAGCGGTCCTTAATTATACCACGCTTGCTTTCTTCCTGGCCCAGACATATTTTCTATAATAAAAGACATCTCAATTGCTAAAAAAAAATTGTTTAGCCTACTTCGATTCTCTACAAAAAAGGTTCATATACCAAATTATGTAGGACTTATACTTTCGAAAATAATTGAAATTTTAATAAAAAAATGTATTAATTAAAGTATTTATTAATTTAATTTTAGTTGTTCGACGTTTTCGAAAAAAATGTTTGCAGAACATTCTTTTTCCATCCCAAGAACTCTAGAACTTTTGAAAAGCTACTCAGAACAGTTTGCATTTTTTTTTTCAAAACTTTAACTTTTTCGACTTTTTCGAAAAAAAAATGTTTTTTTCAGCGTAGTTTTGCAGAACTTTTTTTCCTTCTCAGGAACTCTAGAACTTTTGAAAAGCTACTCAGAACAGTTTTGATTTTAATTTTTTTTTAAACATTCAACTTTTTCCACTTTTTTGAAAAAAAATTTTTTTCGGCGTAACTTTGCAGAACTTTTTCTTTCCTTTTCAGGAACTCTAGAACAATTGAAAAGCTCCTCAAAACAATGTTTTATTTGCCACATGTCGTATGCTGCGTGAATCTGGCATACACAATTTCCAAAGAATTTTTTTTTTTTTTTTTTTTTGTCAAAATATCCAGAACTGTTTTTCCTTTTCAAGAACTCTAGAACTATTGGAAGGCTACTCAGAACAACTTTTTTTGCCGTTTTGCGTCATACCGTAGCCAACTTCACAGATATCCAAATGACCCAAAAAATCGCCGAGACACGTAAATTTAATTTTGGATCCTAGATTGTGGATCTGTATACCATTTTTCCATATCAGATCATTTTCCCAAGATATTTTAATTTTTATGAAGAAATTTGTGTTTAGTAAGGAAAAAAATATTAAGATAACAAATGTTTTGAACTTTTTTTTTTTGTATGTATGTATTAAAACCTGTTCTTTTGCCAAAAAAAGAACAAATTACTAACAATGAAAATCGATGGATAAATAAATAAGTTTTGAATGGTCAAATGAAAGTATGCAATAATTTTTTTTATGAAGTAGGAGCGGGAAATAATGTTGCTCATACGTCATATCGTACATGACCCTAATCGTAATTACTCGCACATGGCGTTTGAGTAACATTTTCTATGTTAAAGCTTTTTTTTCATTCGCATTGCAAACTTAAAATGAAAATATCTTGGCAAAATTACCTGATCTAGAAAAACGGTATACAGATCGGTAATCTAGGGTCCAAAATTAAATTTACGTGTCTCGGCGAATTTTGAGTAATTTGAAAAACTTGAAATTTTCCCTATAGTAAACAATAAATTTTTAAAACAATATCGAAATTTTAATAAAATTTAATAAAAAAAAAAGTTCAAAAGGCTCCAACACATTATTAATTAACTTATAAGATTTTATTATATTGACACGGACATTTTGTTCTAAAGAATTTTTTTTCAAATAAACCCATTTTATAGATTTTAAGTCTAATTTTAAGTTTATGTATATTTCTTTTAAAATTTTACAAAAAATACGCTTTGCGGCATGGTATTGGCATTAACAAATTTTGTACGAAATTTGAATCGAGCTTGTAAAGACCCCCGATCCCGATAAGCAACTAACAAACGTATAATTTTTATTAGTTTTTTCATGCTCGCACCTACGGCCTTTAATGGGTCTGGCAAGATGAAAAAACTATCGAAACGGACTGGCAAGTGAGGAAATATCTTTTGATAATTCCCAAGTGACATATATGTATAACAACAAGCTTTTATACTATAACGAAAGTATAACTACAATTTATCATGGTTTAAGGGTGTCTGGCAGGGGGTAGGAACTAGGGATGCCAAAATATCAGGAAAATTGGGATCCCGAGATTTCGGGATATTTTTTAGGTAACCCCGGGATCCCGGGATTTATCCCGGGATTCAAATTGAGTCATCAATTTTATGAATATGAGTAAAAATTCTATATCTGAAAGCATTTAAACATACCATTAAATAAAACTATTTAAAATTTACGATAAACTGATTGTAAAACTCATATATCGCTAGCTTAGAGTGAAAAGTTGCTAACTGCATTTTTAATGAAAAATCATATTTTGATAAAGGAGGCTAGATAAATTAAAATTGCATCGTTTCGAAAAGGGTAAAGGTCCTTGTTTTATGTTTTCTCGTTTATATTCAATGAAAGGAAAATTTGCTAAGGCCAAAAAAGCTCCGAAAATTCGATAAGGCCAAAAAAGTTCGAAATCTTTTAATAAATATCGAATCCCTCCGATTCGTATGGGGATTCCGGGATCCCGGCATTGGCATCCCTAGTAGGAATCATGCTTAGTGTCTGACAATTAACGACGTAGTTTTTAATATTATTACGAATAAATTATATAAAAACTGACCTTTATACTAAAACGAATTTGAGATGGTATTTTACACTTACACTTTTACTATCTGGTACCTGCCAAACCACTATCCAAATTTCATAGTCTGGGCTCGTTATTACCTGTATTGGGGGCATACATAGAGAAGCTTTCAGCCTTTATAAAATAACGAAGGTCTTGCAGTCGCGAAGCTGTCCGCGTATGGTGCTACGGGGCGTATACGTTACCGACGCTGCTACGGTTATATCAGCACGAGTGGTTATTTTTACGTTTTTTAGTATATACCTAATTTTTAAAATCTCATTCTTCATAAAATTTATTTCCTTCGTCGTAGCGGTCCAATAAGCAAGTAGTTGTAGGCAGGGCAAGGTCTGTCGAACTGTTAATAAACTAATAAAATCGAGCATACACAGACATTTAACTCGCGAATATATGCATCGCTAACTACCACAACAACAACGCAGTAAGCAATCAAATTTAAGCTGAACTCTAGACAAATGCATTAACTGAACTCGACTTCTATATATGAAGTTAACTACAGTTGCTATTATCTGTTAAAATGCAGGCAACATCTAGTAAACAGAAGGCATGCACTGCTGTGTCAATGCAGTGGTTTGATAAAATATATAATATTTCGTAATGGTCAGTAAATTAATAAAAGTAAATTTATACACGAATTTCTTAACCAAACTAGCCAGTGGCCAAAACTAGCTGCTTCTTATTTGCAAACTTCATGGCAATCAGCTATTCTCCTATCATTCTGCTTTACTAGACTACCTTTTCATTTGTCGCCATTCATTTTTTTTTTCTTTTTTATTCCTCATTTTCATCACAAATTTTATATGGTTATTTCCTTCTTTTTTCTTTCCTTTTACATTTTTTTTTGCATTGGTATACCGAGTTAGTTAGAGGGCATCGCTTGGTTGTGTCTATGAGACGACGCGACTTTGTGGCGCTATACACTTCCATTTTTGCCGGTTTATTAAAGTCAGCTGCGAAATTTTACGTCTAATTTCAGTTTTGTTACTTTTATTGAGGAACATTTGCAATTCAATTGCATTAGTAGCTTTTATGTGGTACCTATTCTGCAGCATATTTAGTGGATAGTTTAAATTGTATTTGTAACAGAAACGTTAAAAGCATTGCAGATGCAATACTTCTGAAAATAGTAGTCACTTCGATTTTCGAGTTTCTTAGTAGAAAATTTGTGGGTTGATCGGACAACGTAAGATGTCCAAAAATGAGTCTTAGAACCAGTCAGGTTCTAAAGACTTTGCAATGCAAATTTAAATTTTCTGCCTTTCACTTTGAACTTTGAAAACCTGCCTTGTTTAACATTCTCCATTGCCAGTTTTTTACGGCTCGTTCCCAATAGACAAATTCAGACTTAAGTTATTTTTAGAGTTATGTGTTAACTGGCTAGAATTCTTGTATCCCTCCTACACTTTTTCAACACGAAATCGATCTGCTTCAACCCAATTTCAACTTGCTCGTTGATTTATTTTATTGCGTCGTATTCTATTACTAAAGATTTAATTAACCACTTTCAACTGTTTACTCAATAAACATATTTAAATTACACCAATATATACAAATGTACTTTCCTGAAAAAAATCACATTGATTGAATAAAACTTAAACTGATTCTTTACTCGTTATGTTCGACATGTAGTATATATGTATGTACATATGTGTATTTCTATAAAGGTGAACAAAGCTTTCTCAAGTCTTTCCAATTGCGGTTTATAAAGATTACTACACTTTCCACCTTCGAAAAATGTATTCAGTATTCTTTCTGGCACGAAATTATTTACTCTTTGATTGAATTGCGTTCCGTTTATACTCAACAGCTTAACACAGCTGTTCAAATTTACATATCGTCCAGTAATGTAAGTGGCAAAATTTGGGATCTTTTTAAATATTGCTTTAATGTTTAATGTACGGGAAGGCAGCATTTACCTATTGGACTTTTTAAATTAGCTCCGTGTTAATTTAAAAGGTACGTTTACGGCAAAATAAACAAAAACACAATTATCTTTTTTATTCATAAAATGTGATACAACATGTATGCATACAATTGAATTAAGACTTAAGTAAGACCTTTAATGAGGAATTTTTCGACCGGCTTCCCCAAAAAATGTGTACAGTTATAAATGAATTTAATATTAAACTGAATTTCGCCCTCTTCCAATAATTTCGCATTCATTTTTACATAAAATAAATACAACTCCACATTCGTAAACTCAATGCCCGCACGAACTGGCACTTTAAATACAAGTACGCTCTTGATAGCAAGCGAATTGTTTTCGTAGGCAAAAAGCACGCGATATGCTACGTTTAATACATTAACATTCGCACTGTCGTTTCGCTTGCCGAAATAGAGGAAGGATATGTAGCAATAATAATGGCCACTAGCGGGTATGAGTGTTTTGACAGGGACTGGCACGACTCTCATATAAAATAATAGAATGACAGTGGAACAGTATTATTGTTTGCTTGTGGATGTGAGCATGTATGCATGTATGTATTTTGGAAGCAAGGCAACCCAATGCACGCCCTCACAGGCACATTTTCAGAGGTCAGCCTGAGGCTCAACTGAGTTTTTGGCCACTGGCACTTAACGGTAGCTTATGCTGCTTTTGTTTTTCCGAAGAATACTGCAGTGCTATCAGTCAGCCTGAGTGAGTCATTCAGAATTTTAAACGTATTGAAACGTCGTTATAAATTTAAGCAAAAAGTCATAACTAATAAAAATTTCAAAATTCACTTTTTGCTTTATATGATGGATTTCATCGAATTACAACTCCCACATGATTTTATGGAAAAAAAAATTTAAATACTAGTCACGACTTTTTCCATTTCATTTGCGATGTTTTTACGTCTTTTTGCATTTTAGGTGACGGAATGTACATATACCCCCAAAGTGAAAATGAATACCTACATCAATAGTTTTATTCCTTTTATTTCTTGGATTACGACACTATTGAAGTCGATGAGCTATATGTATGTATATATGTACGCACATGATTTGTGTATTTATAAATTCTTATTGAAAACCTTACAAAATTAGTAAATACAATTTTGGCAAACCAGTTGCCCCATCACAAAATTTACTCTTATTGAAATTTTAATGAAGTGGCTGCAAACTTTGCTTTTTTAGCTCTTTTTCAGACGATTGCAGTTTAGTCTACAATGCGCGACTTTCTGCTGTATAAATGTGTGTTTGTATATTTAATACTTTGAAACGCTTCTTCCGTTAAACGAGTAATATTTAATTCTGCTACCGAAACCAAACTTCAACGAAATTTATCGAAAATTTTAAAGCTTTGGCTCTTTTCTTCCCATTAGGCAAACAGCAGTTTTGGTAGTAGCAACGCTTTCGACGCGTCGGGCTGAAACTTCAATTGCCATTACGGATTTTCGCTTTTGATTAATGTCAAAAGTTTGCATCTGTGTGAAGGAAAAATGAATCATAAATACATACATATTGTACATAAATATGTGATACGGATAAAACAAAGATGGAGAAACAGCAACTTAGTCATTAGCTCGAAAACTACCATAATCCAGTAAATTTAAAAATCCAGAAAGACGATTTAGAAGTGTCAATCAGTTATTCTCCATAAATTAATATAAATTATTACGAAAGAAGATGATAACGAGAAGCAAAGCACGCCGTCTATAAAATAAAGTTGTAACTAAATCTTATTTAGCTTTTTTATTTTACCCTATATTGCTTTCAACAATATTGACCACAACTTTTTATCGATATTTTGTAAAGTTGGAAAAAACTATACCACAGACAGCACTTCACAACTACTGGTAAAGTTTCCGACCATTGAAGCCAAAAAAATCGACTGAGCCAAAGTAGGCTTGGGTTGAAATTTTGCCAGTCAACTTCGAACCTAAGCAACCGTGAAATGTTTTTGGATAATCGATTCTACTTACAATTTTCTTCTTTTTAAATTTTGTTTATCGAAAAACAATATTTCAATTATTCTTTATCGATTAATTTTTATTGACTAGAGAAAATGCTTTGGCTAGTCGATTTTCCAGTTGACAGAAATCGCCCCTTGTAAACGCAGCTTTATAGCCAGTTTCACGAAAATCATTAAAGTGAAAACTGATCACTTGTTTTGTTTGTTTCACTTAAACTGATGGCACACAACAGAAGTCCCGAGAAGTCCAGAGATTTTGAGATTATCCCGCAAAGTCGGGAAAGCTCCAAAATAATAAATATCCCTGAAAAAATTAAAAGACCACAAAAAGAATAACACGCAGAACCCCAAAAAGTTTAGAAAAAATAGCCACAAAGTAAGCGCGAAAACTGCAGTAAAGTACGCAAGAAATTCTTAGAAAATCTCGAAAAACCCCAAAATTACAAAGCATTTCGTTATATTGCTAATTCCTAGAATGAAAAAGGAAAAATAACCCATGAACACTGGAAGCATGCCTTCCATCCATCACAACATGATCGATTTAATTTCTCGTTTTTTCGATCTGGAGACAGCCATGTAACTTGAGGGATCTTTTTATGCTACCTAGCGTAGCACAAGTGTGCGGGCAGTCGTCTCGCCTTGGGTGGTGTCTTCTGTCCGCATGCACTGCCGCAAGTGCGGCTACACTCTCCACGCGGGGCGGCTATAAACAGGCTATAGCTACGGTAATATCGCTGGCTATAGTGCTGGCCGGTGGTAGTTGGGCGGAGAGAAAAAACTCTCAGGGGGGAGAGGCTGATATTAAAGGACAGTCGGGGTGATGGGTCTGACATCGGTCTCACATCATTTCTCGTATCGCCTTCTGAGCTGTTTCTCTTTCCCATGAATTACCCCAACTCCAAGGTGGAACAGCATATGGCGAAGGATGCATGGCCAGGGGGTGCCTGGTTCCTAGTATGCGGACTCTGGATACAGGTCATTCTCCAGTTCCAACCAGACTTGCCGAGGTATCGGGGTTACCGCGGTCTACTTTTCCCATTTCCCGGTTACTCATGGGAACCACATGCAAAATCAAAATCATAAAAAAAACTAAAAATAAGCCAGATGGAGCTTCAATACCATTACTTCCGGACCAAGCCTGCAGAGGTCAGTCCGGCTATGTCAGTGGTCAGTGGGCCGACTACCGCTACCTCCAGCGGAGACATTGGGAATGCGAATAGAGGTTTAGAGGTGCCGTAGGAAGCCATTGGCCTTCCTAACTCCGCCTGTTTATCAGGGGCTCCGAAGTTAGCAGCCGGACTTTTAACGGTCTCAGGTACTGATAGTACTGTTATCCTCGACAACATCAGTGTATGCTCTGCTGCCTCAGGGCTAACCGATTCGCCACATTGGTGCAAGGAGTAACTTTAACCCCTACTTCGGACTTCGTACTCTTCAACTCTCGAGGAAGCAGAGTTTTTAGGCGAGCTCTAGACGGTGGAAAGTCTAGGGAGGAGGGCCCGCTCGTGACACTGTCACATAGAAGCCTCAACAGGCTTATATGGGGCCAATGAAAGCTGCCTGCAGTAAGGTGGCGAGTAGTGTCGCGTTTCATTCCAGTTGACCCCGTCAACAAACCACTTGGAGCAAAGCAACTAGCTCAGTTCCAAGAATCCATAATACCCATCCATCCGGTACTGGTGTAAAGCCGGAGTTTGAGACATGCGTCCCTAGAGCTGGGTGGCTTCTCTTCATCTACTCGAATGCACAAACCACTACATGGTTACGGCTACACGCCGAACACATTGGGGCCACGAGTGGTCTTGAAATTTCATTCGTTAAGGAAAGCAGTTTCCCTCGGACACATGTCATTAGGGGCTACTCACCTCAAAGCACCCAGCTAACCGACGAGAAGGTTTTGGCCACCCTCGCAGCCCAGAACCATCTCTCAACGGCGG
The DNA here is from genome assembly GCF_013731165.1 of Rhagoletis pomonella. NCBI lineage: Eukaryota > Metazoa > Arthropoda > Insecta > Diptera > Tephritidae > Rhagoletis > Rhagoletis pomonella. The sequence goes on from NW_023458561.1 coordinate 21,945,241, forward strand.
TGCTGGAAGGTCTCATTCAGACAGGTACAAGAGAAGTTTCTGCACTTGATCATCGTAATCAACCACGATTCGATGACAAAGCTTACCGCGTCTAAAGGTAGGATCGCCTACATATACGAGCACATAAAGTGTTGTATCGAGCTAAACAGCAGCAACCGAAAGAGACGGAGGTCACCGAGCCTGCGAAGAAGGCTAGGGAAACTGTTGCCCCGGCTTAACCCGAACTGGACATGCGGCCATCTACCAGCAGAGCTGCCGGACATGCTGCAAGGTGGTACACGGCCATTAAAGTAGAGGGAGCATCCGAGGTCAAACCTCCTGAACCAGTCCCGCAGACGGATACCTGCACTGGCGAGGCCCCTTTCGGGACAAGGATCCACCTCACTGCCAAGCAGCGGGCAAGAAACTGTGCTACCCGATGCGTGAACTGGATCCGTGACCTCGAGTGTGACTCGACAGCCCACTTTGGATGCCGCCATTATCCAATCCAGCGAAAACCACTACCACCGTACGATCAAAACGGACCGGTATTTCCAGGGAAAGGGGTCCCGGCGAGACGAAAAGGATTGTCTCGTTAAAGCGTCGATTTAGCGGAAGCAATGAGCATCATGCCTAGGGAGCATCGGCCACAATTGTTATGTTAACCATGAACGCGAATTCGCAATAATTCTGCTAAAAGAACCTTGGCTTAGCGAAGGCCAAGTAAAAGGACTGGGTAGTTCAGATAGGTTATCCTATGACCGGCTTGGGGTTACTCCCTTTATTTCCAGGGACCGATATCAACGAAAGGGGTGAGTACCTTTTAGAATATCCTTTTTAATATAACATAGACTTTGCGAACAGGGGTTGCAAACCTACATACATTTATTACTGCCGCTTGGGAAAGGATAGGTACTATACTTCACCCTGCAGCAGATCAATTTCAGATTGTGTTCGGTATTGGAAGATTTCGGAATTATCTTGCTAATTAGCCTAAAATAAAATAAAACGAGTATTTTTAGCGGAAATAATTATTTATTATTTACCTAGGTTTGCAAAAACAAAAGCTTTGATAAGCATTTTGTTGTTAATCGGTTGCATTTCAAGGTGGCTGTAGCAGCAGTGTTTGAAACAAGACGCTCAGCAGGCACCTGGCACCTCGGTATTTTACTTAACTATTTAGACAAATGTAACTATTTATGTGGTATCCAAATAGATAATTTGCACACAAAAGTATTCGGGTCTGCTCATCGCTATTTCAGACTTCTTCAAAAGTCTCAGCAATAGCTCCTTTGCTCTTATTCCTTTGAGTTTTGTCAGCTTAGCCTGTCTACTCCATCTTCCCGAGTTTTAATATATCACATGAATACAATTCTGCTTCTGAGCATATTGTAATCACATTTATTGACAAGGAAGACTTTACTTTAGATTTTTTCAACAAATTACACCAAAATTTTACATTTGTTTTTACAGGAAGGAACCCAGTCGGAAAAGTAGTAATGCATTACATGCGTGATAAATAATATAATGTATTTCTTATGGATTCTCGGTTATATTACTGCTAGCTATCTAATCAGCATTCTAATGTATTCAAAAAGTTCCAAATTTTCATTTTATAATACACTCATTTCTCGATACTAGGTAATGCAAAACTGAATGCCCCACTTTTCTTAGGACATCGCCCTGGGAGAAAAATGCATTTTCGAATGTGAAAAGGGTTATTTTACTGATTATTTTTTCAATTGCTACACATTACATTTTCCCACTGGGAATGGCTTAAGCTCATTTCAATGAGTCAGCTCAGTGAGGTGGCACAATTGAGCTATGACACTCGCTGTTAGTTAGCACTGTTTAGCTGAGCTGCAAAGCTGGTTTGCACTGTAGAGCTGTTAAAAGGAATAGAATTGGTACGTCCTGCAGAGCTTATGAACAGGGCTGCCAACTAGGCTCAAACCATGCCAATTGTTAGCCCTATTTTACACCAAATGGCACTTAATTTTTCAATTTGGCACAAAGTGCCAAAACGCCACTTTTCAAAAATAGTAATATTTGAATACATTTGCTAAATGGGAAGGATTAAAAAGGATGGCAACTTTTTTGGCACTTTCAGTTTTCTATTTGGCTCAATTTGACCCTTTTTTATCCTCAATATGGCACTTCATAGCTAAAGATAGTTGGCAGCCCTGCTTATGAGCGCTGTAGAGCTGGTTTACACTGTAGATCTGCTAAGAGGAAATGAGTTGGCATGCGCTGTAGAGCTGGCGCATTTTCATTCTTTACTCTGAGTACCGACAATTTGGCGAATATTTATTGAGTTACTGAGTCATATGAAGTTAAACTTCTTTGTGGCGGTTGGGTGGTTCGGAGTAAATTGGCAAATACAATGGAAATTACACACGGAAATTGCACTCGGAAGAGAATTAAGCTGGGAACTATTTCGGGATTTTAGAAGTTTTCGGGATTTTCGGGACTTATCGATATAATAATCGATATGTTTATCGGTTTTGTTATCTATTTTGTTATCGAAATTTTTATCTATATTGTTATCTACTTTGCTGTAATAATAATCCATATTTTTATCGATTTTGTTATCAATTTTTCTATCGATATTTTTATCGATTTTTCTATTGATATTCTTATCAAATTTTTTAACGATGTTTGTATAGATTTTGTTATAGATTGTATTATCGATATTTTTGTCGATATTTTTATTGATTTTGTTATCATTTTTGTTGTCGATATTTTATCGATTTTGTTATCGATATTTTTATCAATATTGTTATCAATTTTGCTATCGATAATTTTATCGAATTTGTTATCGATATTTTTATCGGTTTTGTTATCGACATTTTGATGGATGTTGCTATCGATAGAGTATAAAGATAAGAATGAAGATAAAGGAAAACAGAATAACATAAATTATATATATAATTAGAACGAACAGGGGTAGAGGTAGGGGTCTAGAGAGAAAAAAGACAAAAAATAAAACCTTAGGCAATAGCAGATGTATGTACATATGCATGTACTATATTGGCTATGCGACAATGTAGATATGTAACGTAAGTTTCACTTCTCCAGTGTGGCTCAGGCGCACTTACTTTTTTTTTTTAGAAGTGAGTCTGAGCGTGCGACAAATTTCTGGAAGTCAGCTCATTAACTCCGCTCAGTGCAGAGTTAAAGCTCAGTTAGTCTAGACTTAATTTTCGTAACTTAATTTTACTTAATATTTTGGCCAACCTGTTATATGAAAAACTGTGTTGGCGGTTAGTTAAAACTTAACTTACCATAATAAACTTAAGAACCTGTAGGTTTTAGATTCCTAAGTTACGGCCTTACGGAAATTGAGGGCGGTGAGGTAATCAGGCTTGGCAGTTTTTTGTTTTTGCATTTCTCAAAAATAAATGAACCCAAGCATATTTGTTTGCCGAATTTTTTCGATGTGGCATTTTAGGCGGCAAACTGTCAAACAGCTGAAAAAGAAAACACAAAAACAAAATATTTCCGCTACTGGCGTAAGTTGGCGTGTTGAGTAATCATTGATGATTTCTTACAGAAAGTTAAATTAAGTTAAGTCTAGACTAACTGAGCTGTTACCGATGTCCACTTATGAGGTGCGATTGTGTGAACCCACACCCCTACATATACATAGTATGTATATGAGTATATATGTTACCGGCCAAACCCGATCTTAGGACCAACTAGTTTTGCCCTGGCTAAACTAGATCAGGGGCCACAGTATTTTTACGCACAACACCTTTCCGCTTAGGCGGCTTTCGGCCGCACTTCCAAAAGATAACCCTCTTCAGTCCAACTCCAGGTATGCAGTCCACAATATGGCTGCGTCCGACTTGTTTACGCATATTAGATCTAGGTAGAACTAGGTTAACCTAGGAAAAACTAGTTTGTCCTAAGATCGGGTTCGGCCGGTAACATATACACTCCAGTACTGCTGGAGTCAATCGCTACTTTTGAACCGCTACTGCTCCGACTCCTAGGGAAGTAGCTACTCTATTAACACGTGGTAGTGCGCATGGTAGTGCAGAGACGAATCAGTCGGAGGCAGAATAACGAAAAGAACGCGTTCATAAATCACGCAAGTAACTACTTTAGGAGCTCCCGGTCGTGCAGAGAGAGCCGAACGTGACTACCGCCTAGGACATTGCCTTATAAATGTAATCGGGGTCGGCAATCGACGGAGTTTACCTGTTAGCTACCGATTCATAAGTCCTGTGGCCTTATTGCTTGAAAACTATCAGCCGTGCTTGAAGGTAAACTGCACTTTTGCCAGCAGTGGTGCTTCCAGTAATCCAAAAGGCTTTCCATCGGTTGGATAGCCGTATACAAACATGCATTCGAGTACACAAATGAGGTCTTGTGTTTGTTTGCACGTGCATTGGGTATGCTCTCCATGCCTTAAATGCGCCATGTTGCACCACGTAATCCAAGCGTAACGCTGCGTAACGCTGCGTCACAAGATTACATCTCGACAAGCGGCTAGTGAGCCAAATACAAGCGAAACAATGTTTATAGTCGAACATACATACATACAAATGTGCAGTGCAATGTGTTGTCATTGGAATTTCTGTGCGCTCTAAATGGAAGAAGTGCGTACACTCCATGGAGGTTGGCTCTGTCGTCACGTTTGTTTGGGTGTGCGTATGCTAAGCCGTGTTTTCCGCCACTTGTCGACACTTTTCTAATTTAATTGAATTAAATGTGCTGTGTTGTCTGTGCGCGTGCATGACGTAGAGGCAGTCTGGTTGTCGATATCGCGCATCCAATTACTTTACATTCTGCTATTTTAGTTGCATAAAAGAGTGCTACGATAAAACTTAAACGACGAAAACTCACTTACTTACCAACACTTAGATATGGAAGTTTATTTCTTGGCTCTCAGCTTATGTCAATACTACTTCCTCATTTCCGCAGTCATATTTAGTTAAAATTATTAGATTCGCTAATGGAGAATGTTCACAAAGCGGCATTTGCTTTTTTAGGTATTTGGCCGAACTTTTCCAAATTGAAAATAGCATCTATATATATATAAATATTTCTTACAAAAATAGCTAAGTACATAAAAGCAATTAATCGTTGTAGAGAGATTTCAAGAAGTTTCTGAAATCTGGGAACGTCCTTTTTCAGAGTACGGGATTGCATAAACGTTCTTGCAATGGGATGCGACCAAAAAAAAA
>NW_023458561.1:21950511-21954346 GCF_013731165.1 Rhagoletis pomonella
GTTTTCTAACAGAGGCAATGACAAGCCTCCGAGTGTATTTCTGCCTCAATAACATAACAAACAAACATAAACATAACAACATCAAGACGCACACCATAAATTGGAGCAGAAGTAGCTCGGCCAAACACTCAGAAAGCGCTAAAATATTATTATTATCAAGATCACATGAGCCCATCTAGGCGGTAGTGGGGTTGATATAAATTCTTAGTTAAAAAAGGGCTTTACCATATATCGTAGGATATTAAGTGCTAGTGTTTTATAATCGGGAACAAAACATTAGTGCAGGGATCAATTTAGGTCCCAGTTTTGTTGTTCTGTTACACCTTAATTTGATTAATTTATTTTACTACCAAGTAAAATATCTACATTTTCATGGCGGCAAAATAAGTAGGAAGTTAACATAGTCATCGATAAATAAATTTACTTAAAATAATGCTTAAGATAAATCTTAATCCCACCTAGGCGGATACACAAGACCGATCTTGCCTCCGCCCACCTATAGAATGTAAGCTGACTAGGAGCTTGAACAAGGAAAGAAGGTTAAAATCGCAACGTGGTAAACGTCGTCTGCCGGAAAAATCACGCCATAATTTGGCTTTTAACAGCTGAACATACGAATTGGATTTGCACAGTAGTAACAAGGCCAAATTTTATTTTTTTTTTCATATCGAAAATGTTTGATTTGGTTTCAGTCGAACGTCAAAAAAATTAGCCCGTGTTCAACTGGGTACGATTCGGGCTCAAACAGCTGTTCTATCGTTCTCTCGATTTTTGTTTCCTCATCTGAACCTTCCTAATGCCAGCTTAGGAAATTAAACAATTTAACAAATGGATGATATTTTTATTGCATAAAACGTCAGCTACTATGTATTTGAAATCAGCTTATATTATGTACGATTTTTATTTGTTGCACCGAGTTGTTTGTTATTGCACATTGTTATCTTAAATCCATCAGACATTTTTTCATCCCCCAAATGTAGTAAATAGTCAATATTAGTGATTTTGCTTATCGCCACTGATTTCAAATTTTCAATCATACAATTTATTTTAGCCATATCGTTTACGTATGGTTAGCCTTCATCATGTTTGTATTTTCAAATAATTTACGTTCATCAATGCCAAAACATTCAATACATCAACAAAAAACGATTTGTCATTAAAAAGCATTGATGCTGTTTATACTAGAATCACGCTCCTACACTTTCCAACTCTCATAAATTTGTATCCAACCTTTGGGAATATTATAAACTGATAACTGAACACAAATTATTATTTCGCGAATATAAGGTGGTTTACGCCATCTATTTGAGTGAGGGCTAATTAAACTTACATAGAAGGTACCGAAGTGAGAGATTCATAGTTTTAAGTAATACCCTTCCAGCATCCAGTTAGCGTGGGTATCCGGCTCAATGGGAATAGAGTGAAATGAGACAGCGGATTGTCTCGCAAAGAGGCGGCATCTATCACCCCAATTGGCCCCTAGCACCTCCTGGCAGTAGATCCCAATACCTTAAAGGAAGAACTCAGCGAGTAGAGAAACTAACTAAAGAACTAAGGAATCTAAACTGGCATTCATCAGTAGAACTGCACCTGGCAAAGAATCTGCTGGGAGAATATAAGAAGAATAGGTTTCAAAACTGAATTGATAGGCTAAGGAGGATCTTAGAATAATAGCAGGCATTATTGCAGGACACTGTAGACTATTCCCCGTTTACTCGAGTAGCTTTTAAATTCACCTGCTCTTTAAACACAAATTTTGTTCCCACAAAATAAGTTAATGCGGATACATTTTAAAAGATAATTGAGGAAACAGTCCTAAGAGGGCATTTGTATACGCTAAGAATATGGTCAAATGTTTTATGTCGGCTCTGCAACTTGACCACTGAGACGCCACTACAAATTGTTATCGAGTGTGCTGGCATCTGCAGAAGATGTAATAGAAATCAAGGCTTGATGTGACCACAGCGTGAGCGCCACTACTCTTTCTGAGGGATTAAGACGTAGAAAATTATTGGGAAGTGTAGAGGGTACAGCAGATAAAAATGCACGCCAGTCGTTTCTTCTTTGTGCTAACAGACGCCATTTGGAAAAGCCAAGTGAAAGCAAGTCGTTCTCCACCTAGTCTTTCCAACAAAGATGAGGTCTTTCTCTTCCTCTGTTACCAGCATCGCGACCCGCCTTCAACACCTTCAGAGTAGGAGTGTTTGTGTCCATTCGAACGACTTGACCTAGCCAGTGGAACCGCTGTATTGAAATTCGCTGCACTATGTCTATATCGTTGTAAAGCTCATACAGTTCATTGCTAAATCGTCTGCGGTGGTCGCCATAGCCAACGCGTAAAGGCCCGTAAATCGTTCTTTCGAAAACTCTGAGGGCCGCCTCATCAAATGTTTTCATTGTCCATGCCTCCATGCCGTACACCAGCAGGGGCATGATAAGTAAATTATAGAGTGTGCTTTTTGTACGTTGAGGGAGGACTTTACTTCAGAATTGCCTACTCAATTCAGAATAGCACCTGTTCGCAAGAGTGATTCTGCGTTCGATTTCAAGGCTGATAATATTATTTGTGTTAATGCTGGTTCAGTCTTCTACTTAAATACAAGAATTATTTATTAGTCTTAAATGTGGATATTGCCTCCTTACGCTTTCAAATCGAACGGTGATGCCCAACGGCCTCTTTTAAGATTTTAGCTTTGATAGTCTATTGGCAAAGCATATTTCTTTTAAAAGTTACCAAAAGCCGACAATAATATTTATGTCGGGCCAAGAAAGGCTTACTTTCTTTCAGTTTTTAGCAAATAAGTGCTATTCTTTTATGTGTTTGTCAAAGTAAACAAAAACAAAATTCTGCCGATAATTGTAATGTCACTAAAACAAGAATAAATTTACAAGATGGTGTAACGGAAAGCTACCGAAATCGGCGTTTTTATGATCGTAAATGTAGGTAAATTTCTTTACCAAACAAACTGTATTTGATATTCTAGTAATTATTAAGGTTTAGGCCGTCAAAATTCTTTTAAATTTTTTAAAGTAAATAACGTATTTGTGGCTCGAAATTCAGCGCTTTTTGTGTTTTATAATACACAAAATCTTTTATCACAATGCATACGTAATGCATATATGAGTAGTCCACTTGCAAAGTGCGCTATCTAAAATTCTTTCCATTTTTAGTTTTTGGTGGGTAACGTACCAGTATTTAAAGTAGTTTCATGTCCACTAACAACACAGCGCAAAATCTTTCTAAATTCTGAAAAAATAGCATCAAATTTCAACTACTCTTGCAAAAGTCGCTATCATACCTATTTACAAACTTTCAAAAGTCTCCATCTTCTGATAAACTTAGAAAACTGCCTTAGGTCGTATTAATGTTATGATATGTTATGTTATTATGTTATTAGGCTCTTATTTATCCAAATTTTCTGGCAATAAAGAAAATGATTCAATTTAGAAGTTACTTGTTGTCGTATACTTTTTTTTTATTTATAACTTACTCTTACAAAATCACATAACACTGTTTGCAAGTGGACTACTCATATCCTGCTTCAAAAGGAATTGATTTCATTTAATTGGTTTGTAAGATATACTAAACTAAGTGGAACCACTCTTTTTTTAAGCTGAATAACGGTAAATTGCAAATATCTCGAAAACGTATCCATACAAAGATAAATTAACTCGATTTTCGGAATCAGCGAGCGGTTCTACATACAAATTGGATAGTGGCATCTGGAGCACAAAATCCAAAATTTAAATTTGTGATCCGGTGTAATTAAAAAAATAAAAAAAATGTTTTTGTCAATGTTATTGTGGCTTGTTAACATTTTATTTTTAATATTTT
>NW_023458561.1:21954446-22060284 GCF_013731165.1 Rhagoletis pomonella
TAAACATAACAACATCAAGACGCAAACCATAAATTGGAGCAGAAGTAGCTCGGCCAAACACTCAGAAAGCGCTAAAATATTATTATTATCAAGATCACATGAGCTATCTAGGCGGTAGTGGGGTAGATATAAATTCTAAGTTAAAAAAGGGCTTTACCATATATCGTAGGATATTAAGTGCTAGTGTTTTATTATCGGGATCAATACATTAGTGCAGGGATCAATTTAGGTCCCAGTTTTGTTGTTCTGTTACACCTTAATTTGATTAATTTATTTTACTACCAAGTAAAATATCTACATTTTCATGGCGGAAAAATAAGTAGGAAGTTAACATAGTCATCGATAAATAAATTTACTTAAAATAATGCTTAAGATAAATCTTAATCCCACCTAGGCGGATACACAAGACCGATCTTGCCTCCGCCCACCTATAGAATGTAAGCTGACTAGGAGCTTGAACAAGGAAAAAAGGTTAAAATCGCAACGTGGTAAACGTCGTCTGCCGGAAAAATCATGCCATGATTTGGCTTTTAACAGCTGAACATACGAATTGGAGTTTCACAGTAGTCACAAGGCCAAATTTTAATTTTTTTCATATCGAAAATGTTTGATTTGGTTTCAGTCGAACGTCAAAAAAATTAGCCCGTGTTCAACTGGGTACGATTCGGGCTCAAACAGCTGTTCTATCGTTCTCTCGATTTTTGTTTCCTCATCTGAACCTTCCTAATGCCAGCTTAGGAAATTAAACAATTTAACAAATGGATGATATTTTTATTGCATAAAACGTCAGCTACTATGTATTTAAATTCAGCTTATATTATGTACGATTTTTATTTGTTGCACCGTGTTGTTTGTTATTGCACATTGTTATCTTAAATCCATCAGACATTTTTTCACCCCCCAAATGTAGTAAATAGTCAATATTAGTGATTTTGTTTATCGCCACTGATTTCAAATTTTCAATCATACAATTTATTTCAGCCATATCTTTTACGTATGGTTAGCCTTCATCATGTTTGTATTTACAAATAATTTACGTTCATCAATGCCAAAACATTCAATACATCAACAAAAAACGATTTGTCATTAAAAAGCATTGATGCTGTTTATACTAGAATCACGCTCCTACACTTTCCAACTCTCATAAATTTGTATCCAACCTTTGGGAATATTATAAACTGATAACTGAACACAAATTATTATTTCGCGAATATAAGGTGGTTTACGCCATCTATTTGAGTGACGGCCAATTATACTTACATAGAAGGTACCGAAGTGAGAGATTCATAGTTTTAAGTAATACCCTTCCAGCATCCAGTTAGCGTGGGCTCCGGCTCAATGGGAATAGAGTGAAATGAGACAGCGGATTGTCTCGCAAAGAGGCGGCAGCTATCACCCCAATTGGCCCCTAGCCCCTCCTGCCAGTAGATCCCAATACCTTAAAGGAAGAACTCAGCGAGTAGAGAAACTAACTAAACTGGCATTCATCAGTAGAAGTGCACCTGGCAAAGAATCTGCTGGGAGAATCTAAGAAGAATGGGTTTCAAAACTGAATTGATAGGCTAAGGAGGATCTTAGAATAATAGCAGGCATTATTGCAGGACACTGTAGACTATTCCCCGTTTACTCGAGTAGCTTTTAAATTCACCTGCTCTTTAAACACAAATTTTGTTCCCACAAAATAAGTTAATGCGGATACATTTTAAAAGATACTTGAGGAAACAGTCCTAAGAGGGCATTTGTATACGCTAAGAATATGGTCAAATGTTTTATGTCGGCTCTGCAACTTGACCACTGAGACGCCACTACAAATTGTTATCGAGTGTGCTGGCATCTGCAGAAGATGTAATAGAAATCAAGGCTTGATGTGACCACAGCGTGAGCGCCACTATTCTTTCTGAGGGATTAAGACGTAGGAAATTATTGGGAAGTGTAGAGGGTACAGCAGATAAAAATGCACGCCAGTCGTTTCTCCTTTGTGCAAACAGACGCCAATTGGAAAAGCCAAGTGAAGGCAAGTCGTTCTCCACCTAGTCTTTCCAACGAAGAGGAGGTCTTTCTCTTCCTCTGTTACCAGCATCGCGACACGCCTTTAACACCTTCAGAGTAGGAGTGTTTGTGTCCATTCGAACGACTTGACCTAGCCAGTGGAACCGCTGTATTTAAATTCGCTGCACTATGTCTATATCGTTGTAAAGCTCATACAGTTCATTGCTAAATCGTCTGCGGTGGTCGTCATAGCCAACGCGTAAAGGCCCGTAAATCGTTCTTTCGAAAACTCTGAGGGCCGCCTCATCAAATGTTTTCATTGTCCATGCCTCCATGCCATACACCAGCAGGGGCATGATAAGTGAATTATAGAGTGTGCTTTTTGTACGTTGAGGGAGAACTTTACTTCAGAATTGCCTACTCAATTCAGAGTAGCACCTGTTCGCATTCTGATTCTGCGTTCGATTTCAAGGCTGATAATATTATTTGTGTTAATTCTGGTTCAGTCTTCTACTTAAATACAAGAATTATTTATTAGTCTTAAATGTGAATATTGCCTCCTTACGCTTTCAAATCGAACGGTGATGCCCAACAGCCTCTTTTAAGATTTTAGCTTTGATAGTCTTTTGGCAAAGCATATTTCTTTTAAAAGTTACCAAAAGCCGACAATAATATTTATGTCGGGCCAAGAAAGGCCTACTTTCATTCAGTTTTTAGCAAATAAGTGCTATTCTTTTATGTGTTTGTCAAAGTAGGCAAATTTATTTCGAATTATAGCAGATGCAAAAGTGTCCTGCAACATAATTTTTGCATCATACTTGCTTGGGTAAGCAAAAGTAGGAAAATTTTCTTCGTCAACAGATTCAATAGTGACACAATAAAAACAAAATTCTAATAATTGTAATGTCACTAAAACAAGAATAAATTTACAAGATGGTGCAACGGAAAGCTACCGAAATCGGCGTTTTTATGATCGTAAATGTAGGTAAATTTCTTTACCAAACAAACTGTATTTGATATTCTAGTAATTATTGAGGTTTAGGCCGTCAAAATTCTTTTAAATTATTTAAAGTAAATAACGTGTTCGTGGCTCGAAATGCAGCGCTTTTTGTGTTTTATAATACACAAAATCTTTTATCCCAATGCATACGTAATGCATATATGAGTAGTCCACTTGCAAAGTGCGCTATCTAAAATTCTTTCCATTTTTAGTTTTTGGTGGGTAACGTACCAGTATTTAAAGTAGTTTCATGTCCACTAACAACACAGCGCAAAATCTTTCAATATTCTGAAAAAATAGCATCAAATTTCAACTACTCTTGCAAAAGTCGCTATCATACTTATTTATAAACTTTCAAAAGTCTCCATCTTCTTATAAACTTAGAAAACTGCATTAGGTCGTTTTAATGTTATAATATGTTATGTTATGATGTTATTAGGCTCTTATTTATCCAAATTTTCTGGCAATAAAGAAAAGGATTCAATCTAGAAGTTACTTGTTGTCGTATACTTTTTTTTATTTATAACTTACTCTTACAAAATCACATAACACTGTTTGCAAGTGGACTACTCATATCCTGCTTCAAAAGGAATTGATTTCATTTAATTGGTTTGTAAGATATACTAGACTAAGTGGAACCACTCTTTTTTTAAGCTGAATAACGGTAAATTGCAAATATCTCGAAAACGTATCCATACAAAGATAAATTAACTCGATTTTCGGAATCAGCGAGCGGTTCTACATACAAATTGGATAGTGGCATCTGGAGCACAAAATCCAAAATTAAAATTTGTGATCCGGTGTAATTAAAAAAATAAAAAAATAAAAAAAATGTTTTTTTTTTCTATTGATATTTTATGTCCAAAAGTAGTTAGTTACAAGTTAGTTACATCACATGCAGAGGTAACCGCTCTTGACTATTCCGCGACTATCGCCATAGAAATATAGTTAGCTTTCTTAAAAGAAAATATACAGATAATAAGTGACTTATAGCTTCTTCCTAATCAACTTAAGTTAGCTTATAGTTAGATACATTTCCTGCCGGGATACTTATACTTGTACGTACATATATGTATATGTAGGTATGTATGTATGTGCACATACACTTACTACCTCACAAGCATCTTAGGGCAGCATTTGAAAAATTGGGGTTCCTCCTTCCTTTGCTTTTCTGCTTTGTATAGCAAACAAATTAGACTCGAATTAACTGCAAACTAAGTAATAAATTTCCAACAAAAATATTCATTCAATACAACCGAAATGTGTAATAATGTATGCGCTCGGTTATAAAAATATTCATACAAATTCAAAGTGCAACAAAAGAAAGAGACAAAGACCATGAAAGCTCAAATATATATTCGCTTTCAATTACGCGTGTGAGCTAATTTTCTACATAATATTTGCCATATCGCTTCGTTCTCCACAAGACACATTAGTGTCCTCAAAATGTCAGTGGCGCGCTTACGCTTAACAATTTTACCCTTTTTATCTTTCGCTTGGCTTAGAGTTTATACATAGAATGCAAGACGTTGTCTGATTAGAAAGTGAAAAACCCGCCTCTTTATCTACCCAGAAATATTTCAAAAACTCATAGAACTCATAACAAAAAGGACAGATTAGCTCGCAGCAACCAAAATTTATTTTATTTTTTTATAGTATGTCAATCAAATTTGAGGATAAAGAGAGCCTATCCCAGCCAAGACGATTAGGCTATTAATGAAATTTGAGTTAGGTTCGCCTTTTTTTCTTTAACAGTTCTACTCGGTAATTTTACAAGTCACAAAAGTTCATAATCTCCTCTGTTACCGGGGTAAAAGCGCAATCGCTTTCTTTATTTATTGTTTTCGATTTCTCAAGCGACCCTTTTCAATGAATTTCAACACTTCGTTTTGCAGTTATATCTTTAGTACAAATTTATTTACACATGTAAAGTAATAGCATTAAATACTGGCGGCATATTTGCACACTAGTAAACCTCAAATAGCGTTACACCCTTGTCAAATAGCTTCGGAAATCTTATACATACATTCTCGTGTTTACTTCATCTTGTATTTCACTTGTCGTGGTAAGTCAAAAACATATGTACCCAAGCGAATCTGTTAAGGCGTCATATATTTTCCGCATAATTTATTGTTTATCGCTGCCATTCACATAAACTAATTGTACAGAAACTCATTTATCAAATTATAAAACCACAGAAGTTTTAAATTTGACAAGAAATCGAGGACTTGCAGCAAGATAGAGGGTGGCAAAAGTAAGCGTGTGAGACTTTTGGCACCCATGAAAATACTTATTTGTTCTTTTGTAAGAATGTAAATTTCCTTGTTGGCACCTCCATTATTGGAATCGGTTTCTCAGTCTGCATTTTAATATAAACCAATAGGCATACTTATTCTTAAGGAGATCGATGATATTATTTTAGCCAAATAGCAACCGGAATTTATGTTAACAATTCTTACTGGTTCTTAATTATTGAAAAGAACAACTGATACGAAGAGGAATATCACGAAGCTGCAAAAAAAAAGATGCCTACGGGGCTACGCGGGACCGCTATAGGGAGCTGAAGAGGGAAGAGCGAGGTATTTGCCGCAATGAGAAGAGAAGGGCCAAAACACGTACATATGTGCGAAGAGCTTGAAATAATAGCGGAAAAGAAAAACGTCGGAAAATTGTACCAGAGATAGGGATGGCAAATAAAATGAAACAATTGATTAACTAGTTATATTATTAATCACAAGCCAAAAATAATAATAATTTCAATTATTGAAAAGTAATCGATTAATTGAAAAAATAACTGTTATTTTCGGTACTTGGGTGACCAAAATCATCATCACTTCGTCTTCGTTTGTGAACAAGAGATTTATGAGGGGCCCAAAGATCGAACTCATTTTCTACTTAAAAAAAAATTGTGTGGTTGAATCTGGAAAAAAATGCGGTAGATTTCAAAAAAATGTGGTAGATCTCAGGTTTTGGATCAAACTTTTTACAAATATTAAAAAAATTCTGTAAGGTTTCGCCTAAATTGCAAACATTTTAATTAGAATCTAAAAAAATTAATTTTAGAGCAATAAAGTGTAAGATTGAAGTTTCGAAAAATTTCGTTGAGTTTGGGCAA
This sequence comes from Rhagoletis pomonella, assembly GCF_013731165.1. Taxonomy (NCBI): domain Eukaryota; kingdom Metazoa; phylum Arthropoda; class Insecta; order Diptera; family Tephritidae; genus Rhagoletis; species Rhagoletis pomonella. The sequence goes on from NW_023458561.1 coordinate 21,960,551, forward strand.
TTTTTTGCCTTAATAGTGTAAAGTAGTTCCTTCTATATCAAGATATTTTTCGAACATATTTTGAATGATTTCTGCAACCTTGCGGAGTGCTGCCAGCTTTCATTTTTATCACATCACGATGTAGCGAACAAATGTGGGACGCTCCAGAAACCGCTATTTGGGATTTGCCGATTATGACAATTCTCAAGTACAAGTAAACAACGCTTTCGAAACTTTAGATGCACTGTAATTTGCTAATACTTTCACAAAAATCACCGTTTTTTAACATTTTCGCTATTAATTTTAATTAATCATATATTTTGCAATTTAATACAATAAACCCACGTTGCCTGTCGAAAAATTTAATAATGAGAAAATTTACTATTTTACAGTTTATTTTCTTTATATTCTGCCTGTTTTTAGTGTTTAGTGTAGGAGCAACCAAGTTACTTATTTATGTCCAGAACTTACTTACATAAATTATAAAAGGTACACTTTTCCACCCTATTGAACGGTAGCAGCGCTGGAAGTAGTCGAGAAGATAGGACGTTCCTCAACCAAAGTCTGAAATAGGGCATTGATATAGTAAAATTTCACGTGGAATAACTTTGTAGAATATTTTAACGCATTAGCTCTCTCAAGAAAGGGTCGGTTTGACCCCTTGTTTGAAAAGGCTGAATTCCAAAATAACTCAAGCAAAAAACTTCAAACTAAATATGACCATAAAAAAATTTACCTGAAAATTCATAAGTTTTACTATATGGGTAAGAATCTCACATTTTTTGTTGGAATCATTCCGCCCTGTATGCCCAAGTGGTTTTAGACAAGGTGACTCCTTTTCGGTTGATTTATTTAATGTGATGTTGGAGAAGATAATAAAAGCCGCAGAATTAAACCACTCAGGCAAAATACTTAACAAGAGCGTACATTTGCTAGCGTATGTTGGCGTCATCTACATCAGCAGTCAAAACAAGAGCTACACCATTACTTCACGTCATTAGATAGGGAAGCATCGATAAGACGGTTACAGCTCTATTCAACGACAACAAAATTAACCCTCGATGTACAGAATAGAAAATATACTCGAAAGAGGCAGGCATCTGAAAGATAATAAATTCCAACCAATGATTGTCACACAACTAGTTGACCAACCCATTTTGAAAGGTGCAGTGACCAAATTTCCCAGCATATACAATAGTTTTTATTACAAATATTCAACATCAAGAATCTGAATAAGCTTATTTCCAATTACCAGCTACTTCTTTGTCGACCGTCCATCGTTTTAGATGACTATTCGCTTTAAATAATTATGGATAAGTCGTAAACAAAGTGCATCAAATAGCTCTCCGGCCAAGTCTGCAATTTTCATCTTTGCGGTAAAACTTTGTCAGAGTGCTTAAATCACAATTAGAAGTGAACAAAAGTAATTACAAACAACTTCCGTTGCTTGTTTTACAAATAGAAAACACGGGTACGACAAGGGGACCAAAATGTAGGAAAGTGTCGCACAAGAGCGAGCGAACACAATACGAATCATGAAAATCACAGAAGTCAACAAACAAACAACAAGTAGGTTTGTAGTTTAAGTTAGTTTGCAAGAGCGTCGAGAGGGAATACATTGTTGAACATTTTAGAATGAAGTGGATTGTAAAGGGCAAAAGATTGCATTCAATTCAAATTCAACATCCAAGATACTGAGTTTAGGCGTAGGGCAAGTTTTGCAAGTGGGCAATTTCTGTCGCTCTTAAATAACTATTCAGCGCCCAGTCGTCGTCCCTGTCGTTTGTTGCACTTGTTGGTATCCTCAGTCCTGCTGCTTTCATTAAAATTGACACTTTCATTACACCAAAATTGGACTAAGTATTTCATTTGGCCCACTCATTTACTTATTTATGTATTCATTTAGTTTTCTATTCGCTTATGAGTTTGCTCTAATGATTTCGATATAACTTTTGTTGCTATGTTGGCGTCACATTTTGCGGCGCACATTCCAGGCCAACGCCAACACAGCATTCCGCAAGTTAGGGCGCAATTACGTGGTTAGCTGTATACGCTAACGGTAATTCAAGTGAAAGCTTTAAGGCTCAGTTATGCATGCTTTGCATAGACAAGCATTGTTGTTGTTGTTCTTGCTAAGTTGGACTGAGATTGTTTGATAAGAACAGATTTCACATTTATTTCCATACCACTATTTTTCTTGAAACCCTTCAAATTACATATTTGCATTGATTTTACAATCAATCAATAAAGGAAAAAAGTAGCGTTTTCGTTTGGAAATTTTGATATTGGCATTCACAATCTCCATCTTGGAGCCAGATGTTACATTCAATTTACATATTTCTTCCAAGGTACAGGGTGACACAGGTACATACAATATATATCGTCGATGTTTTTTCAAAACCGCCCATCGACCAGTTGCAGAACCGCCTAAATCGCCGTTGTGGCATAAATGATATTTGGTAAGACTGAACTCCAGGCGAACTAAACGCGATTAAACCCCCTCTCTTCTGCTATGCATATTTGTATACTTTTTATATAAAAATAAAAAAAAAAAACAAGTAAGAAAGTCTAAGTTCGGGCGGAGCCGAACATTAAATACCCGGCGCAAATATTAAATATATGTTTTTTCACCTTTCCGAAACCTACCGCTACGTGGTAAGCCGGGGTGTATCAATTTTGAGTAAATTAGCGTCCTTAAATTTGGAAATATTGAAGTTTCAAGCATTTCTTAAATTTACCGTTATATGAAAAGCGGCCGTAATTTTAATCCGATTTCAATAATTTTCAACGGTTTGCTTTTATGTGGCAAGCACAATAACCACACCGAGCTTGGTACGAATTGGTAGAACGGTGGGCAGTGCCCCGCCCTTTTCCAAAATTTTACCATAAACGGATTTCTTGGTAAAGAATTGTTGCAAGCATCAATTTTGAATAAATTAGCTTTAATATTTACTGATTTATCGAAGATTTTGTATTTCTCTAAATTACCGTTATATGGGATGTGGGCGTGGTTATCGTCTAATTTTAAAAATTTTCGGCGATTTGGTATGCTGTACCAAGGCCAACAACTGTGCCAAGTTTGGAGGAAATTGGTGCAGCGGTTCCTAAGATATACACATGTAACCATAAGTGGGCGTGGCTACGCCCATTTTCCAAAAATGTATAATATTCTTACTTTTCGTCAAAAAGTTATTGTAAATATCAATTTTGAGTGAATTGTCTTCAGTAGTTACTAAAATATCGCAGTTTTCGTATTTCTGAAAATTACCGTTATATGGGAAGTGGGCGTGGTTACTGTCCGATTTCGTCCATTTTCAATACCAACCTACCTTGGATTATGGGAAACCTACATACCAAATTTCGTTGAGATATCTCAATCTTTGCTCGAGTTATCGTGTACACGGACGGACGGACAGACGGACAGACGGACGGACAGACAGACATGGCTTAATCGATTTCTTTTTTCATCCTGATCATTTATGTATACATTTGTCTATATCTATCTCGATTCGTTTTGGCTGTTACAAACAACCGTTATGTGAACAAAATTAATATACCCTTGTGCACAAGTGCGCTCGGGTATAAAAATTACTAATTAGTAATATAATTGAATACTTTATTTAAATAAAACAGAAAATTATCTTTAATTTTTATATATAACCTGTTATGTACAAAATCAAAAACCATGGTGTTTTTATATTTTTATATGCCTTAGACATCGGTTAGATATACTTTTGCTTTATTTTTATCAGGGCTGTGGATGAACAATAACGAATTAACGCTTAAAACACTATAAATTATTTGTTTCATTCAAATACGGTATTGAATTGTACTAGAAGTTAGTAATTTTTTTATTAAAAAAAAATGGTATTTTTTTCTGATATTGTGATACCTACATAAATATTTCATGTGCCTGATGTATTAAGTTAAATTTGATTATCTAAATAAGTGACAACGCTCATAATTACAGTTCCGAAATAAAGCCTTTTTAAACCCATTTCATTCGATATCCATATTTATAACCGCCTTGTGCACAAGGGTATATTAATTTTGTTCATATAACGGTTGTTTGTAACAGCCAAAACGAATCGAGACAGATGTAGACAAATGTATCATAAATGATCAAAATGAAAAGAGAAATCGATTAAGCCATGTCTGTCTGTCCGTCCGTCTGTCCGTCTGTCCGTCCGTCCGTGTACGCGATAACTCCAGCAAACATTGAGATATCTCAACGAAATATTGTATGTAGGTTTCCATTTATCCACGGTAGGTTGGTATTGAAAATGGGCGAAATCGGATTGTAACCACGCCCACTTCCCATATAACAGTGATTTTCAGAAATACGAAAACTGCGATATTTTAGTAACTACTGAAGATAATTCACTCAAAATTGATATTTACAATAACCTTTTGACGAAAAATAAGAATATTATAAATTTTTGGGAAATGGGCGTAGCCACGCCCACTTATGGTTACATGTGTATATCTTGGTAACCGCTGCACCAATTTATTCCAAACTAGGCACAGTTGTTGGCCCTGGTACAGCATACCAAATGGCTTAAAATTTTTAAAATCAGGCAATAACCACGCCCACATCCCATATAAGGGTAATTTCGAGAAATACGAAATCCTCGATAAATCAGTAAATATTAAAGCTAATTTATTCAAAATTAATGGTTACAACAATTCTTTACCAAGAAATACGCTTATGGTAAAATTTTGGAAAATGGGCGTGGCACCGCCCACTTATGATCACATATATGTAACCGTTCTACCAATTTGTACCAAACTCGGTATTTTTATTGTACTTCCCACATAAAAGCAAAACGTTGAAAATTATTTAAATCGGATTAAAATTACGGCCGCTTTTCATATAACGGTAAATTTGAGAAATGCTTGAAACTGCAATATTTCGAAATTTAGGGACGCTAATTTACTCAAAATTGATACACCCCGGCTTACCATCTAGCGGTAGGTTTCGGAAAGGTGAAAAAACATATATTTATTACTTGTGCCGGGTATTTAATGTTCGGCTCCACCCGAACTTAGACTTTCTTACTTGTTAGTAATTGCTTTAACTTATTAAATAATTTGAGTTTATGTTTTTACCAGGTGGCAACTCTCTTTAATAATCTAAATATTTAAACTAAGGATATCTTACCACCTTCGTTTCAGGTAATATTTTGATATTTCATTTAACTCATGCATACTTTATTTAAATTCTAATTTTGAAACAGATGGCAACCCTGTTCAAGATATTTTCAAACCACAATCTCTTTCGTTTGACATCCACATCGGGATATACACTTCAATTTTCTGCCTTTATTTAAGTCGAACTTTCTTTTTGAAACAGGTGGCAACCCTCCTACTTTTGTGTAATTAAAAAATAAACCCTTTTCAAACCCATTTCGATCGATATTCATAGTAATAGTTGATTTAACTTAAAAATAATTTGAATTTAATTTTTTTATCAGGTGGCAACTCTTTTTGAAAAAATAAGAAGCTATTGCACATCAGAAAGGTACTTTCACTCTTACGTCACCTTTATTGAAATTTTTATGTAGCTGATACAAGAGTACCTTACAAATACGCTACTAAATAGGACTATTACAGTTATTTTAAAAATATCTTGTATCTGAGAAATTGGTTCTAATCTTTTAAATTTATTGTTTTGCCAATATACATACACATTCTACTTTGATTATATTAAATAAAAGAGTATACCTGGAACACCGTTTACTAAAATTGTTTTCCCTCTACAGCCTCTGCATTTTATGTCTGCTTCGTTTAAGTTTTACTATCAGTTTGTCTTGAGTTTTCTCCTTTTTACCGACCTCATTTGCAGTCCCTCTATTACTTAGCTGTTGCTTCGTCATTGGCTTTTCTTGTCAATGCAATTATCAATTTGCGACTGCTGTTGCTGTTTTATTTTTCTCTCCAATTATTGTGTTGCTTTTGTTCGGTTCTGCTTCATTGGTTGTCATTGCATTTTTATCTTAACATTTCCATTTGCATAAATCGTGTGATTGAATTCAGCAGTTCTCTGGAAATGTGACAGTCTTTGTTAACATTAGTAACACTGAAAAATCTGCATACAACAAATAACAAATATCAAAAAATTGTTTACTCATTAAAAAATTTATTTATATTCTCATTCTAGTAAATAAGCTCGGTTATAAAAATTTGCCCATTACCACTAGATAGCCTGGAAAATTTATATAGCTTGAAAAATGGACAAGGGTAATCTGATTCAACTACTTTAAAATAATATAATATTAATTGTATATGTATTTATAAACTGATAGGGTTTATATTTGAAATGTTTAATACCTATATGAAAAGGAATAACTATTTAGAATGTATGTTACTTAAATATAAATAAATAACCCCACAAAAAAATTTTCCGCTAGGTGCGGGGTCTATTTTTTATTAGCCACTAATAAAAGATTGTCTCCAAAAACGAATGTTTTTAAATTTCTTGTTTATTATAGATACAAAAAAAATCTTAATACATATACATGTTTTTCAATGCGGTTATTCTTCTTAATAAGTTGTGGTACTATGTATTTAAGTTTGAAACACATCAATCAAAGAGGAATGATTTTAACTTTTATTTTATGCAATTTTAATAGAAGCCATGAAATACCGAATTTGAGGGAAAAAAACCTGACTGCACTGCACAATTTATAACTTAATAAAAACGTAAAAAATGACTTCTTTCGGAACATGTAATTTACCGAAACTTTAAATTATTGTTGAACTTGTCCGAACTCTTTTTATACGCGATTATTTGCGGGGGGTCACATACACCCCAACCCAATTTTAAAGTAAGATTTCTTGTAAACGGTATGAGCCGAAACAACCAGCATGTACCAGCTAATGAATTAGAACCGGTGAGGTACAGAAATAGGAAGGAAAACAAATATGCTTAGCCAAAATTAAAATTAGTGGGGCATGTGTTACACCCCGCGGTAGTGATTTCGAGTTAAGAGCGCGTTTCCTTAAAATATCGAGCTTTCTAAAGCACTTAAAATCATTTATTTTACATATTTTTGCCAGCTCTGTCGATTATTTAAAATTGGCATTTCAAGGGAAAAGTAGCTTCTGAAAGTTTGTATGGAATGGATGGCTCTTTTTAACATATAATTTCCTTTCATTAATTTAATTAATTTTATGGTTGAAAAAAATATTATGGTCATAAAATGTTTTTCTACTGGATTTGCATTGTTTCGCTATAAACCAAAAGGTTCTAAGCATAACAGGTTCATTTTTTCCGTTTGAATATTTAACAAGCGAGATTCTCGGAAACATTTGGACTACAATTGGATATGGTCTTCCGTTTGCACGACTATCTCAATTCCGTTCCCACATCCCCGTTCTCGAGCAAGCATGTCCCTTTCAGCCAAGACATTTTTAATACATCTTATAATTTTGTGCCATTTTATTTCAATCTTGGAACGGAGAATTTAATTAAGAAAAATTACTTGCTAGTTTATAATTTGTGATGAAAAATTGTATGAAAGGAAAAAGCATTAAATAAGAAAGAGGTTACCGGAGTTATTACATTATGTGTATCTTTTGTTTGAATACGACCCAATTATGTGCCTATTGAATTACAAACTCTTTCGGTAGTTCTGCTTACATTAGAAAATGTTTAAATTGAGAAAAAGCAGTTGTGCGACAGCATTAAATGTAATTAAACTAAAAGGTATAACAGTAAACGTTCAACAACTTAATTACGTTAAAAACCGTTTCACCTATGCTCACTTCGCCACCCAAGCGCTACAACTACAAAAGGAAAAACTTATGCTAGAAATCCATTAAAAATGTATAGCAAAATTTATTTAAAACAAACTCAAACCAAAGCACGAGCTATGAAAGAGGACACCCAACTATGCAAATGCATACCAAAAGACATATAAAAAATTAACACTAAGCTCAGTAGCTATCACACTGACATAATACGACCGGTATGCTCGTAGGTTTGCAGCATATGCCATGCTAGACGACATACACCTCTACATTTAACAAGTTCAGACCCTTTTTAAATTTTCTACCCAGTGAGAATAATTTGTATTCAAATGCTCTCAGCGAGGTAAGGACACTCAAGCGACAAAGTGTCGCACAAGGGGTATTTCAAGTTTCTATGCGGCCAAAATTATTCGTGTGCTTTTATCGATTCAACGCTATGTTATTTAATGAAATAAATGTATTCAGAAGAAAAAATACTTATATTTACAAAAAAAATTAAGAATAAATAATAATTTTGATTGAACCTGAGCCCGTTTAGTATGAAAAATATTGTGGAAAAACTCCAGGAACTCTGGCATTCAACTTTCTTACTCTTACCGACTGAGCTAAGCTCGGCATGTAAACCGATTTTTTTCCCCACATTTACATTTAGTCAACCCAACTAAAATCAAGTGAAACGCTTTTATTGCCATTATATTTTTAAAATCATTGCCCTTGATTGTTGTTGGGTTAACCAAATGAAAAAAGTTTAAATTGTTTTTGATGTTGGTCGGAAACTGGGCTCGACTAGGCCCCGTGGAATGATTGCGCGTACTGCTAACCAATACACCACAGCTAACGCCTCCCACTTATTCTTTCGGTAAATGCTGCTCGTTCTGTCATTTTTGAAGTGAAACTTCTTTAGCGGCGGTTGGTTGGTTGGGAGTAAATTGGCAAATTCAGCGGAAATTGCACACGGAGGTGATGCAACGGAAATGGTACAACGGAAATGGTTGGGGCTGAAACAAGGGCTTATTGTGTGTATGCATATGGTATTACTTTAACAAAAATTTGCTAATAAAAGGTTAAAGAATAACACTTAGAAAAAGACCAATATAAGAATGAAAGAAAAGGTGACTACGTACATAAATGAAGAAAAGGATAAAGGCAAAGGTAAAAATAAAAACAAAAACAAAGATGCGTAAAGATAAAGGCAAAAATGAAGGCCAAGGTAAATTTAAACAATTTACTTATATATATAAGGGCAAATGTGCAGGGGAATATGTAGCTGAAAAAAATGATGAACATAAAAGTAAAGACAAAGAGGAGGATGAGGATACCGATAAAAGCAAAGATGAAGATAGGGGAAGAGAGGTTAAAATAGAGGTAATTAAAGAGGAAAGGATATAGAGAGAGACACAGAGATTCAGTCTGGGAACTATTTTGGGATTTTAGAGATGTTCGGGATTCTCCAGACTTATCGATAAAATAATGGATATTTTTATCGGTTTTGTTATCGATATTTATCGATTTTGTTACCGATATTTATCGATTTTTTTATCGATATTTACCGATTTTGTTGTCGATATGCATCCATTTTGTTATCGATAATTATCGATTCTTATCGATTTTGTTATCGATATTTATCGACTTTGTTAGCGATATTTATCAATTTTTTATCGATATTTATCGATTTTGTTATCGATATATACCGATTTTGTTATCGATATGCATCGATTTTGTTACCGATAATTATCGATTCTTATCGATGTTGTTATCGATATTTATCGACTTTGTTAGCGGTATTTTTCAATTTTGTTATTGATATTTATCGAATTTGTTATCGATATTTAACGATTTTGTTATCGATATTTATCGATTTTGTGATCGATATAAATCGATTTTGTATTCGAAATATTTATCGATTTTGTAACCGATATTTTTCGATTTTGTTATCGATGTTATTATCGATATCTATCGATTTTGTTATCGATATTTAACGGTTTTGTTGTCGATATTTTTATCGATTTTCTAAACGGTTTAGCTACCAATGGTATTATCGATGTTGCTACTGAAATTTTTATCGAATTTGTCATCGATTTTGTTATCGATATTTTGATGGACGTTATAATCGATTTTGTTATCGATAGAGTATAAAGATAAAAATGAAAATAATGGAAAAACAGAATAAAACGAACAGTGGTAGAGGTAGGGATCTACATTGATAGAAAAAAAGCAAAAAAATATAACCTTAAGCAAAAGCAGACGTGTGTATGTATAGATAGAAAAGTAACGTAAGTTTCACTTCTGCAGTGTGGCCCAGGTGCACTTACTTTTTTTGTTTATCCTTCATTTTGTTTTTAACAATAATTTTTTTTTTTAAATAATATGTATGTAAAGATGTGGTGGACCGTAGTGAATAGACATATGTATGAGTAAATACCTATTTTATATAAGTTTATAATTTACAAAATGATTCTGTTTTTGTTTACAGAAATTTACCCGTGGTGCCATTTGACTTACTAAGTAATTAAAATTTTAAGGGCGATTACTCAGTCGAGCGAATGGTGCTTTCATTTATAATTAAACTAACCCGCCTCGTATGCTAATAAATAATATGTAATTGCGATCTGGAGGCCAAGTAGGGGTGTTTTTGACATCGACGTATTTTATCAAATGTTTCCACAAAATCGATGCTTTTGATTATAAATCGATATTTTTATCGTAGTATCACTAACAGTCTTAGCGTTATTTTTTTTTCCATCTTCATTACTCCATTACGATCAAAAGTAAAATGGAACCCATGACTAGATATAACTGAACGACGGGACGAAATTCTTGGTTTCGTGCTAAGTATTGCTTCCACGAGACATAACTTCTACCAATTATTACTGAAGCTAAGAGATAAGTTCACGCGTATTAATTCATTAGCACAAAAAACCATTCACTTGAAAAACTTAGGGCAGGCAAAAAAAATACTAATCTTAATAAACAAAAGGTTAAGTTCAAATTATTTTCAGTATTTATATTCCAACTAAGTTCTTCTCAAACAAAGTAGAGAAAATGGACGTCAGTATACATACATACATACATACTATATGTACATATGAAAGTGACTTACTGAACAAGAAAAAGATAAGTAACAAAAGCGACAGAAGGCAAATACGTGAATCAGTAGATGGTGTAAGATTAATAAAATTAACCCGTGAGTTCCAAACCACCGTTACAGCTGTTTGTATCTGCCAATATAGCTAAGGGAATGCACAACGAAGGCAAAGGTGAAGACGTTTGATGCCGAAAATAACTTACTTTTTCAACACCTGCGTCAGCGACAAATCGAAAAACTTTTCACATTCAACTTGAGTTGTAGTGAGAGGAATGTTTGGCATGCATATACGCTTCCATAAAAATACTTTTAGACATTGAAGTTGGTTGGTCTATTTACGTAAGTAAATAGATAGCATTGTTTGTGCAAGTACTTGTATGCTAAAGATTTTTGGACATTGATAAATGCAGGCATCAACAAAAGCATGTTCATTAATGCTTCTCCAAGTGTCAGCGAGAGTATAGTGTAAAGTCAATGAAGGGCAGTGAAGAGGAAAACGTATTAATTTTTGTAAAGTTGCCATTGTGCTTACTCAAGCAATTGTGTCGGTATAGCCGAAGATTAATCAATAAAAAATATGTATTTATTTGCTTATGCCGACAAACAGTTAATCAAATTATATTTACATTCAATACTCATATGTATGTATGTACATGCATCTATTTAAGAGCGAAAACGGTGAACTGAAGACTCACAAAGGAAAGTTTCCAGCGTTAGAGGCTAAAGGGAGGTTGGGAAAGTTCGCACAGCTCAAATATAACAAAGCTGCCGCAGCAGATGGTTTGCCTACTGAGGTATTCAAATATGGAAGTGGTGAGCTGAAGAGACGCAAACGTCAGCTCCTATGCAGAATGGTTGGACTAAAACATGCCTACTGTGGGAGGATATAAGGTCCATTTTGTGTAAAACGAAAAATGTCTTTGATTGGTTCTTTTAGATCTGGTTTTAGACCTTGTAAATCCATCATAGGACATATACTAACTATACGCCACATCTTGGATGAGACTCGCGAGAAGAGTAATGACACACAGCATCTTGTTGTTGATTTGAAAGACGCTCCCAATGGCACGTAAAAACTGATTTTACTTTGCCTTCCAAACAATTTGACTGCATAAAACGACGTTGAGTAAGTCTATCAGCTCCGGTGAAATTTGGGAAGGTCCTATTCGAGCCGCAATTTCTTGTGATGCACACTTGAAGTACTCAGATACAATTTGCATATAAATGTGAAATTACTAGCGTTATGATCGATCTCAACAAGCGCAACATGTATCCAGTCTTTCCCACAAAACACAATATCTTGTAGTATTCGAAAGTTTTTGCAGAAGTTTTATGGTCCATTGTGTTTAAAAATTCGAATTTTTTTTGTTGTAACCTCCCTGTAGATGCCTCACTTGAAGCAGGCCTCTAGACCATTTGCAGTTTTGGTTAACCGCTGCCATAAATATAACCTTCATAAATATATAAATATAATTGCAGAACATTATATTGCAATAAGTCTCTCGGACTCGGTCAGAGTTGTAGCTGCTGAGTGGGATTAAAGAGGATTTCATTTCCTAAGAGAGAGCCTTGAACGCCGCCAGGGTATGGTGTCAGAAAAGATGCTTTCATTACGATTGAACGGCGAGTTTTACCTCTACACACAGATTAATTGCATGGTTTCCCATAGAAACTGAATGGTTAGTTTTAGGCTGAAAATATTTGAACTGATGTTCTCTGGAGTTTTTGAGAAGACTGCACCTTCTTAAGGAGGAGGCGTACCTATAGAATTTAGGTACCTCAGATAATCTTATTGTTTGTAAAAATTCCAATTGTACCTTGTCATAAGCAGCTGAATTCGTTGTCGCCGTAGTTGTGTTTTACTTAGCGAAATTTTTGGGCAAAAGTTGGCGCCGTCATCCACTAGTGTGCGAAAATTCGCCGTTCATCGGTATTGTGTTTCAACGGTTACTCATCATTAAATATATCTATGTTTTTGATATAATCGCATTAACATGCTTCTTCAAAATATGATTAACATCATTCAGTAATCAAATAAACGTACCTTCACTGGCTACAATAAGTGCGATTCCTTTGAGAACTGCATCGCTCGAGCCCAGTGGGGCCCCATTTCTTGTGAAATATTTCGTATTAAATCTGAACCGCCAAGAAAAAAGCCAAAAACTAGCAACATTACTAATGTATTTAGCTGTTGAGGAACAGGGAAAATACTAGCAAAGTTATCAAACATTAACAAACGTACTAAAGTTAAGTCACGCTATTTGAATTATCATTATTAATAGTCTCATTTTCTTAATATGGTTAAGTCTACATATATACGCTCCAGGTCACATTCGTACGATATGGCGTATGCGCAACATAACGAATAAAATATGTGCAAGCATATTAGAAAGCTTTAGTCTGACATAAAATAAATGTAACTTCAACTCCGCAAGAAAACCCTTTTGCGGTTGTCAATATGCCCTTGCAAAGGTCGCGAGGGGCATCAACCCAAAAGCAAAAGGTATTTCGTTGCACATTTGTGAAAAACTTCACGCCAAGGCTGCATCTACATATTTTTGTACCTATGTATGTATGTTTGTCAGTTATGGCGTTAATGTATATATAAAAGTATCATTTCGACTAATAAAATTTATGTGGTTTATTTTTTATGTGCTTCACTTATTTCGTTGTAAAATATTTACGCGAATCGAGTGTGCATTTGTCTTATAATGCAAAAGCAACGATAACTGTAGTCTTTGCGGATGATTGCTTGGAAACGAAAAATATACACACAGCGCTTTTACGAAAACGTAGGCATTGGATTCTGATGATTAAAAGTACCAAAATGCTTCGCGCCGATTTCATTTTAATTCAGTAACTGTGAAAACGAGTTTCTTTTTACTGTCTTTCATCGTCTCGCTCATAAAATTGAAATTACCAGTTATCAGCAGCGAGATTGGGCGCTTTTATGAAGTTTAAGGACTACTTTGCCACACTGGATTTGTAATAAGAAAGTTGTTTAATAACATATTTACACCACTTTATTTCTCTTAATAGTTGTGAAATTTCTTAAATGAAATATTATGGACTAACAGAAATAGCTAAAAGCATGAATACCGATTCAGCAAACGTATTTCGTTATGCTTACACCAAAGGCAAAACCCTTTGGGGAGCACACTCACCACTTTTTTAAAACCCCTAAATAAAGAGATGGATATAGTTTTTTTCGGTAAAGGGAGAAAATCTTAACTCTATTGAGTTGGGGGGGGTATAAGCGCAGAACACGTCTAATCGCTTGTACATTCGCAAAATTGTGATTTGTTTTATTTTATGTTGTAATTCATGTGTATGTAAGTACAATTCATATACATATATGTATGTGTGTTATGTGTTATGTGAAACGGGCCATAGTGAGTGGGTGATTCGGCAGGGTTGCTGCTGCTTCACGAAACCACTCACGATAGAGCTGGGAGGACGGCTGATGACCTACATGGGCCATATTTAGAACTTAATAAAGTCATTTGAATATACATTACACTGCATCACCAGAAAAAGTAGCGGTTTTTCCACCGGGATTACAAAATTTATTATATTTTAAGACGTCCACCAAAATATTTCCGAAAAATATTAAGCTTTAAGCGATTTGAAAATACCTCCAAAAATGGCGTTTTTTATGAATAAAAATAGTTTCTTAAAGAACTTTTTGAAAAAGGTTGCCTCAGATGACAGATTGGGCTTAAAAAATTTACATACAAATATTTAAAAATCTTTTCAACGGAATCGTAATAAAGAGATTTTTGATGCCGTTTTTTACGCTTTCAAATATTGATTTACGAAAAACTTAAATAACAGGGCCAAAACAATTCTGATTTGGACTTCAGGGATCTCGGTAGAAAGGTATTTTCCCACTTTTTATATTTATGTGCAAAAAAAGTCATTCGTGTCCAAATTTTTTTATTTTTTCGTCAAATACCAACACATCTTAGTTCAACTTTGAATGATGTTCGTTCATCCTACCTTTCTTCAAAAAACATCTTTAAGAACCATTTTTTATTCATATGAAACTCCATTTTTGTAGGTATTTTCAAATCGGTCCAGCTCGCTTAAATCTTAATATTTTTCCGAAATATTTTGGTGGACGTGTTAAAAATAATAGATTTTATAATTCCAATGGAAAAACAGTACCGATTTTTTTTTTTGTGGGGAGTGATGCAGCTGCGGCTGCACCAAAATTAAGCCATGATAAGCACATGAAAATTTCACTTATTTCCTAAGATTTTTTTAACCGCAATATTATTTTGAGCTTGTCGCTGAACAAGAGCATCCCTTTCCCTTCGAACCAGCTGCAGCTCTTTAACAATTAAAGCAGCATATCAATTCGATAAGGTGTACGAGGGTCACCTCACTCTGATCGATGTGGCGTGAGGGGATGGTGTAATGGCACAATGGACACATTGCACCGCAGAGTAGTAAACTTACTCTGATTTTACCGAAATTCTTAACATGCAGTACTATTGCTTAGAAATGCATAAATATAAGAAATTGCATAGATGTGGGAGCTGCCAAGCCCGTCGAACAAAGGTGCAAAAAGTTTTAATAAAATACGATTTGTATTTTAGCTTAAAAAGCATTTAGTCTATGGAAAATTACCAAGGGGACGCAGCTGAAGTAGTTTAGAATTACATAAATGTGACCAGAAAAATGATCAATTTTTTTTTAAATTCACACAAAATTACACACTTCCAAAATGTGAGGTTGTGTTTAAGTATAGAACATCAACGGGGCCGCTGTGGCTGATGAGTGTTCGATCCCTGGTCTGGGAAATATCTAAGTTAGAAAAATTCTTTAGTATTTCTGCCATGAAAAAGGTTCTCGTAAAATCCATTTGTGTTCGACGGCGACGCAGAACTTTTGCAATTGGCATAAACAGAGCGTTTGAAATAAAGTTTTGCTTAATATCTTTAGACGTAGTAATAGTGATGCGAATATTGAACACAGCGCCATCTGACGACCTGTTGCATTACCTATGAAACTGAAATCGTCTCTTTTTTTATAAAGCTCGATGAAATCTGAAACAAAGTAATACATATTGCATTGCCTACGGATTCTAAGTTACATTTAAAATTTCAAGCCTCCAATTTTTCGGGAAGTTGCTTAAAATCGATCTTTATACTAAATCCGGGTAACAAGAAATCAAGTTGATAAACGAAATAAATTTCAACATTCCAGAAAAACCACAATGAAAATTTCATTCTCATCAACGAAAAACAACATATGTTTGCATAATTTATCACACTGTGAAATTATGGAATGTATGTATGTAGAATATGTTCGTGCACACGGCGTATGAGCAACGGGCGTCATAATATAAAACCGCGCGGCGACAGCGACCTCTAAGCACTTTTTGTCTGGAAATTATTGGGACAAAATGTACACATAAATATATATACTATACAGTGGTGAAAGAAATAATAAAATAAACTGTTTATTTTGCCCAGTTTAAGCCATATTTCTTTTGTTAATTCGGACATTTCAAACTTTGTACAAAAATTAAAAAAAATTCAACAAATTTTACCAAAATCCACCAAAAATTTCAAAAAATTATTAAGAATTTTTAGACAAATTTTGGCTATGCAGTTTTATAGCCCAATAAATTTTAATAAGCGTTGATTTTAAATAATTTCTTTTGCTGCCGCTGCCGCGAATTTTCTTCCATATAAAAATAAATTTTGAGCATTGTCGAGCATACCTCATATGGAAGTAATTGTACAACACCGTCACCCAAAAAAGTTCTAAAAACCAACGCTATTTTCTAGCGTTTTGAAATAAAAAGTTTTAAATTTTTTGAGAGTCTTGGTAAAATTTGTTGTTTTTATTTTAATTTTTTGTACAAAGTTTGAAATGTTAACTGAAATGGTGCTTGTTATATATTGCGCTGTACTTTTATAAAAAAAAAAATAAAAAATATTAAACATCGAATAAAAAAAGAAATATAGCTAACACTGGTCAAAGTAAACAAGTTTCTATTATTTCTACCAACACTGTTTGTCTCATACTGAGAGTTCATGTTACTGTTGTTGTAAAAAGTCCACGTCGACCAGTAATCACAGTATTGGCTCAAATTTAAGTACATATGTACATACATGTAAATATACATATGTGAATGCTTTTATACTTCCGCTTATATTATATTCCAAGCTCGCCTACGCAATAGCTTTCGGCTTATCCATTCTGCTTTTTGGTATTAAATACATACATACCTAAGCTCAAATTTAACCACTGCCGAGCTTAAATAAGTAAATACAAATCCTGTTAAAGATTTACCGAGCATAGAAGAATAATGCCAGAAGAAAAAGAAAATCTCAATGACAGGTTGTTATTACGACTGAGATAATGCCGACAAGATTTTCTATTATATTATTATGCTCCATAATCAAATGTTGAACAGACAAATAAATATAAGTTCGCACATATGCACAGACACACAAATACCTTTGAGACCTCTTCAAGACACTTGTATAAACCACAAGCCAACGACCCGTAATTGGAGAAGGAATGGGCGATGGTAGCAGGGAGACGACTATCCGCTAGGCTTATTGCAATAGAAATTTGCGGTTGTTTAGATGGCGCTATAAATGCCGCTGTCTTTTGGCTGACGAGTTCTGGTTGATGACAGCTGACAGGCGACTTCTGGTTGCTTGTTGTTTACTGTGATTTTGCCACTCTCCCTATGGTTGTCCTGAGCTTTGTCGCCGTTGTTTTTCGCAGACAACGAATGGCTTCCACCCGCCGACTAAAATCACTTTAGTAGAGCACCAAAAAGCAGCGAGCTGAATGAATTCCGGATACATTTCTATTAAATTTTTATTTTATATGTATAATGTTCTCAAGAAGCACACTGGTGTATAACTTGGTGTAAATTTACGAATTTTGGTATAAATCTGATTAATTGTAGCAAAATTCACAAATTAAGTTTTATGCCAGTGTGCTACTTGAGTTTGTATGTATGTATTGAAGTGTATCAACTTCTGAGTTGTACTTTATAATGATGAGATTGCGCCTGTAATTAATTGGTAGTAGTATTTCTGTGGGCGTTAAGGTAACAAAGCAAGAAAAAAAGCAACAGAAATGAGTACAGGCATAGCAATATGAAGAAATTTTGGGTACTCTGTGAAAACAAAATAATCATATTTGGAAACAGGAAATTACATATGCGTGATTACTCAGCAAATTCTGAATGTAAGCGATTTTAAGACACATTTAATTTTTTCTCAATCTTGCGTATAAATATGTGTTGTGTCCGACGAGTATTTGAAATTTCAATTCAATTTAATTTTTACTTGTAATCTTTATTATAATTTTGTGCGGGCTGAATATCGATTTTCCCGGTATTAATGGCTAGTCCTTCCCCAAGAGTCATGTTCGACATTAAACTCTGGGTCTGTCGTTCTCCCTTTTGTCTTTATTGTTTTACATGCCCATTATGTGCCTTATCCTCTCAAACAGTTCATCACCCATGATGTTTCGCTGCAGACTAGGTACCACTTTTCCCTGCCTCTTACTTTATAAATTACTACATGTTCCAGGGAGAGAACATTTCAGATTGACAGTTGTGATGTTAAAAATATTCTCACCCTCTCCTTTTAAGCTATAATTACGGTATGAGTTTCTGGCATACTTTAACTTGTGAAGAGATGTCTTAAAACTACGTCTTGAAATTATGTGATGTAGAAATCTAATTTTTCATGTCCAACATGTGGAATGTGGTGAACAATCATTTTATGTTAAATTAGCCAACAAATTTTAAGTTGAAAATCGCTGTATATAAAAAAAAAACCAAAAATCGACATGTGAACACTTGTTTAAGCACTGCATATTTGCATAAACTAGCAGGACACAGTGGTCCGCGTCCATGCCACAAATGTTTCATTTAAAAAAAAAATAAGTTTAACGCTCGTTTGTATTTTGCAGATATTTACAACAACCAGCAAATAATAATTAAACTGACTAAATTTAAAGATAAACCCAAAAACCGCGTTCAGAGTTCCATTTCCAGAAACAGTGATACGATAATATATTTACTTACAATTAATAAATAACATTGGCATATATGCAGTAAGCGTGGAAATAATCTTTGATTTACCGCACTTTCTTATCGTTTTGAAATTTTTGAATATACATATGTACATAGGTACCAGTGTTGCCATTTCAGCTATTTTCCAGCTAGATTTGTTGTTTTTTCGCCGTTTAGTTAGGAAAATTCCAAGTAATCTGCTTGCTTTTTTTAGCCTTTTTCTAAAATTCGTTTAGCTCGTTCTAGCTTTTTTCTAAATTTAGGAAAATCCAAATAAAAAATATTGTACGAATAAACACGGCTCGATTAATCTTCAAAAAATTGTAAAAAGCAGGTTGCACGTAACTGGTACATACATATGTTTACCAATTCTGTAGACTAACAGTAATACTAGGTCTACATATGTATAAGTAGATTACCCTCATTTTCGAGCTTAATCCCCTAATCTGTAATTAGAAAAAGAGATTAGCAATACAAAATTCGTCGCTCGCTAATATGTAATCTGGCTGAAAAGAACGTTTCAAATAATTAAATTTTGCTTAAATTCTGTTCTTTGGGACCCTAAAGAAGACTCCCTCAAAGTTACAGTAAAATCTAAAATGGGTCCGCGACTTCAATCACACGTTTTCATATGGGACAACTCATCTGTATGTAGCATATGCATATATGCACATTGGCGAGGGAGATGAAACGAGGAAAGAAAGAATAACTGCACTGTCAAAACAAAAACGTTAACTTAAGTAACCAAAAATATAAAAGATACACCCATATGTACATACATATGTCTGTATGTATTTGCATAATTATATACAAGAAAAGAAACAAAAACATCAAACTAAGCGTATTTGATGGACTTTGGGGGAAATATACATCAAAGTAGTGGAAAAACATCAAAGTAGGCACAGCTGATTTGTCTTATATATGGTACACAAACTTTGCCCAAAGCAGAGTATACTTATGCTCTCACCATTGAAAAATAACTTTTTGAATACTCCAAAATTGTCCTACTTATTGATTTAACATTTATTTC
Source organism: Rhagoletis pomonella (assembly GCF_013731165.1). Taxonomy (NCBI): domain Eukaryota; kingdom Metazoa; phylum Arthropoda; class Insecta; order Diptera; family Tephritidae; genus Rhagoletis; species Rhagoletis pomonella. Next base: position 21,980,453 of record NW_023458561.1, read on the forward strand.
CATTTTTCAGCCCTTCACTATTGGATTTTCCTCAAAAATTCAGACAATCTGAGGGATTTACGCATAATAATTTTTTTTTCCAAATAGTAATAACAATGGCTTTAACGCCACAATTCGAATGTTTACGCAATATAAGTTTCACAACAATGACAATGTTTAAGCGGAACACGCATCATGGCTGTACACATGTGAGTGTATGCATATATAGATCTCCATATGTACATATGTAGCGCCATTATTTTTCATTTTCAAATTAAATTAAATAACTGGCGGTAGAGATGCAGATGGCAGAAGCTAAATAAAAAGATTAAACCGATAATTACATTAAAATTAATTAAAAGTACGGTAACTTTTGCTGCGATGTGTGCGTAATTAAGGCCTTTAGTATTTTATTTAATTAACTCTGTTTGATGGTGTATACTTATATACTTACAATATTTAGACATCCGAGTTGTGAGAATGCCAACGTATACTAAATTGTATGAATACATTAGTAAAAATGGGAAAATACAAAAAGGGCAAACCAAGTTCGCCACCAATATTGGTGTGGCGCCTGGTGATAGTTCGTTCGCAACAATGGCTACCATATACCGAATTCTCCATAGCCCTGTTTTGGATAAGTGTACTCAGAAAAAAGTAACATAATTTTTTCAAACAGGGTCATGTTTGGTTTTTCCATATTAGCGATATAAAATTTTAAGACAGAAAGAGTATTTTTTTAAACAAACTTGAAAAGAAGTCTGTCTGATTGATCACATAGTTTTGTGGTCTAGAAAACGGATGTGAGATTTCAGCGCGGGGAGCGGAGAAGGGGGCCTTTATTTATTTGGACTCACCAGGGGAACTGGCAAGTCATTTCTGCTGAATTTGCTGCTGGCACTGTTGCACAAGGATAAAAATGTTGCACTAGCTGTTGCCTCCTCAGAGATATCAGTGGCCTTAAACTCTTAAACACCCTCTGATCCTTGATCGCGTGGCTATGTCGCAGCAATGCAAATTAATAGTTTGGGAAAATTTACGATGTCGCACAAGCATGCAGTCGAGGCACTCGATCGAAGCTTGCAAGATATCCGCGGCAGCTGTGTGCTGATGGGTGAGGTAGTCGTAGGAGATTTTCAGCGGACGCTATCCGTCATCGAGCGTGACATTGTGACAGGGGAGATAAGTGCGTGCATCAAGGCCATTTTGCCCATTTTGGGCAAAGGTGGAAATATTGAACCTCACAACTAACATCCTGTAATAGAGAGTTCAGACTCTTTGCTCAAGACCTCCTTGAGATCGGTGAGGGCCGTATGGAAAATTACATGGTGATGCACAACATCCCACAAACTGGAATTAAGGGTTGGGTGCCAGTCATATTGATGCTTCACCTGGACGCACCTCGATTGTGCAATGGCACAAGACCATGCATAACGGAATTGAAAAGACATATTGTGCAAGCCACCATCATCACTGGCGGGGCGAAAGGACAATCAGTATTAATACCACGAATTTCCAACAAATATGCCACTTCAGTTTAAGCAGTTAGGGACAAGTACTTCATGTTGCAGGAATACTTCCGGGCACTCAATGTTTCTCTCACGGACAACTCTACGTTAGCTTCTCGCGTGTATCGAGAGCCAGAAATCTGCATACAAGCCCAAGACAATAAGTCCCGAAATGTTGTTTACGAAATGTATTGCAGTAGATGTCATTAACTTGAACTGCTTAACTTTGTTTTAATAAAAGTTTTTATATTTATGTAGTGAAATGATTTGTTTCCTTCCTTCTTACATTTAAAGAAATTGCTTTAAAACAACCATCACACGGGCCAAGCTGCGGACAAAAGCTAGTGTCTATATAAATTGGAATATAAACAAATGTAAAAACAATGTTTCAATGAAAAACAAACAAAACAATTATTCCGACATAGCGCCACCTATCGGGTCCAAAAGTATACTTCATTTTAAGTGAGAGCTGTGAGAACTAAAATACACAGTAATTTTTTTAATTAGGTAGGTGGTTTCAGAGATTAGCGCAAACGAACATAGTGACATATGAAAAGCGAAAAGATTTTTGAAATTTAAAATTTTTTTAACCGTATGGAGTAAATTATTGATTAATTGAATTAATTAACAACAATCGGGCCTTTTCAAGTATTTTCTTTAACTGCATGTACAAACAAGGCTACACTTAGTAAATTTTTCTGTAATATACTTCCACAGTACAAAGGTAAATTATTACCTGCTCCTAAACCAAACTTTGACCTGAAAACTGTTTGCTTATCAGGGAGCTCACTTGATGGGAGGAAACTAAATAGACACAATAAAATAGGTAATAAGAAATTTAATATCACGCATACGACATGGTACACCGAATTGTAAAGGGAGTTTCCTTCCCGGCGTTGGGATTTCTCATATGGATGGGATGTTCCCCTTTATTTTTTATCCCAATTAATTTCCTCAGTACCAATTCAAAGCAAGGGTTTGTAGAGCAATTGCAAAATTCATTCACCGCTCCGAAATCGTTTTTCGTCTCCCCTTAGCCATTACTCGCTTGTCTCTGCTAAAAAAAAAAAAGTTAGAACTTGATCTCACTGACCTTACCTGACAAACTTTCACGAATTTTTTGAATTGGTCAAGCTCTACTTACTAGGCCACATTCATATCCGCCAATCAAAAAAAACACATACTCCTTTGTTAAGGGCCATATTTTCACAATTTGTGGCAAAATAAGTTAATATCAAAAGCGAATTGCGTCAAAAAGTTTAATTCAATTTGAAATCAAAAAACTTCACTTGGAAGTAATAAATAATTTTACACAAAAAATAGGACGTTTATTAGCAAAGAGAAAACAGACCAATACTACACAATATACATACGTTTCCTTTTTCGAACACTTACATAGTATGTATATTAGGGTGGTCCAAAAACAGTAAAGTCGGAATTGTAATGCTCTCACCCCCTAGGATTGTTCTATATCGAAAAAAAGTATACGCCATGTATTTTTATATGGGAAAAATTGATTTTTTCATAGAACTGATATAGAATTCTTGAAAGTCTATATTTTTTGATCGGAAAACTCTGGTTCTCTTCAGGAGACTTTCAATAATAACACCCAATTGTTTATTTAACCACTTTTTAATACTAACGATTTTTTATTGGTCGCCCCATTGCATTTTTCGGGGTTTTGTGGGTTTTTGGCGAACCTGTAAATTATAGCTGCAATGAAAAAATGGTTAAATAAACAGTTGGGTATTATTATTGGGAATCTACTGCAGATAAGCAAATTTTTGTGTAGAAAAATATTTATTTCTTACTAATCTATACCATTTGTTTTTTCCTTATATAAAATACATGGAAAACTTTGGGCACTTTTAGCGACCTCTAAATATTTTTTGATTTCAAAATAAAAAAATAAGGGTATATTGTTTCGGTATAGCACAATCCTAGGCGGTGAGAGCATAAAAATTCCGACTTTACTTTTTCACATGCATGTTTCGACCACCCTAATGTATGTACACGCACACATACAAGTAGATATACACACGTACACACGTGTTTCTAATAACAACAGCATTGATAAAAAATTCGGCCAAGGCCTTATACTATTCTGCAAAAAATCACCCAAACGACCAGTCAATAGCACAAACACACAACAAATACAATGCTGCGACGAAATTGCTATGAGTTGAATTAAGTAGAGAAATAACTGAAAAAGTTATGAGAATGCAGCAACGATTTTTGACAGAAAATATTACAAAAGTTAGCTCACGAGAATAAGAAAATAAGAAGTCCATTAAAAGAGTTAAGGAAAATTTTCACCAGTTCACTGCTTAAAAGTGTTAGGAAGATTTTCATGTTTATAAGATAATACAATAAAGCAAACATTATCGGCATTTTGTGCTAAAAATCTCATAAGCCCTATTTTTTTATTATCGTTATAAAATATTGCCCGAAGCAGTCTTTAGGAGCAGCAGGTGAATCGCATACATGTTCGACAAAAATACTAAGTATTTATCCGAAAATTTCATATATGTTCCTTACGATTCGCAACGGAAATTACATCACCAATTGGCATTTGGTTGTTACTTAATTATAATAAGAAAATAGCGAGTTTTAAACATTTATTGAATCTTCCGAAATCAGTTTAGTAATTAGCAAATTAAACTAAATTGCATTTGAAGAGGAAAATTTTGTAATTAATATCTTTAATTTAAGTATTTTTTTGTAATAAGAAATGCTAGAATAAGAAGAGAGTAAGTCAAACTTTGATTTACGAAATTTTTTTTATAACTTACTCGTACTCGGCGCTCTGCAAAAAAAAACTTTAAACAATCATAATTGAAATGAAATTTACCAATATATTTAACAAAATCGGACTCTTTTTGCGCGCTATATAAATTACAATGCAACTCCTTGCTTTGTTGAAAAGTTCTTTTTCGAACTCTTTACTTAACTACTTTTATGCAAGAAACTTTTCTACTTTTGCACTTCGCTCAGCTTTGTTTTCCCACATATTTTCCTCTGATGCACACTTTGCTCACCAAGAATCAAAACTCACAGATGTGGCCAATCACTTCAGCTGTGTTGCAAAGCATAAGCAAAAGTTGTTGCGGTTACACCAATCCACAGCCAGAAACCATAGTTGATAGAGCAAAAAAATAAAGATATCAAAAAAAAACTCTGCTGACGCTCATCTTCCTTTCGATTTTTTAGTGGTTTACTACTTGTCAGCGATTTCTGTTCTTGACATTTAAGCTTGTCTTATATGTATACATAAGTATATAAATATGTATGCGTATATATGTACAATGTATACTACTAAGAACAGACTGGGTATATACTCCACATTTTGCAGGTAGCTTACCTGGTGTATTGGGAAAAGTGTATATGAATTTCTTAACAGCAATGTGAAATTTTTACCGTAATCTACTGTATATTTTTGTGTACGTGTGAGCGTTCAAAACATTTGTTCATAGGAATTTTTCGTAGTAATTTTGATTATGTTTTAGATTTGAAAAGGAAAATGTAATTGTATTGGAGTATAGGGCAAATTGTTCTGGTAGGGTATAAACAAAAAAAAGCGTAAAAAATCGGATATTTTTTCGTTTTCTGCTTCAAATTTCGGTCGTAAAATTGCTAATGCTTTTGTGATAAACATTTTTGTTTAATATTCTTTAGTTTCCCCATAAACTCAAAAATGTAATACAGGAACCCAAAAAAATCTTTAGTAATAAAAAAAGGTCAAATAAACCTTTTGGTTTTATTATTGAAAGCCTTTTGAAGAGAAACAGAGTTTATTTTTTTTCATTTTCATTTATTATAAAATATAACATTAGCACAATAAGATCCCAATGATTTACCGATCCAAAATTATTGACTTTAAAGAATTCTATACCACTTTTTCGAAAAATGTTTATTTTCATATAAAATACACAGCTTTTGATTTCGAAATAAGAACACAGGAATATTTTCGATATACAACAATCGCAGCGGTGAGAGCATTAAATTCGGACTTTACTCTTTTCACAAGCATTTTTTTGGACCACCCTAATGTACATACATATATATTTAATAAAAAAAAAACGGCCATACTAAAATATAAACCTTTCCGAAACGATCTAAATGCATACTATATGAAAGTAAATAAGCATATGAAACTTATATAAGTATTTAGGCAACTTAGATTTAAAAAGAGATAAATTGGGCAACCGAATTATATTCGCATATATTATTTTACAAACTGCGACCAAATGTATAGGGATGAACCTCACGTACCTCCAATCGACCAAGGCGAAGAAACTGCAGAGGCAAGTCTAGCAGTGCCCGAGGACGATTAAGACAAAGTACTTCATAGTTACAAATAAGAACTTCGCGTTTGAGGGGTTTTTCTACCTAGAACCCAGCATAAACACCAAGAATTAAGTCAGTCTGGAGATAAAGCGATGTATAACTCTTGAATAAAGGCGCGAACTCAAAAGTTGACTGCGAAAAAAGGCGCATAAAAAAACTTCAGCGAAGAAAGGCTCTTAACATAATTGACGGCGAAGAAGGACGCATAAACTTATTTTCGCGGTCAACTATGTTTGCGGGTGTAATAGTATGTAAATAGTATTCTCTAACGAGATTTGAGGAATTATGCCTGAAGTGGCGAAGTTTTTCTTAAGCGCCTTTTTTCTTAACTTTTTTTTCGCGTCTTTTTTCGCCGTCGAAACACCAGCGCGCCTTTTTTCATGTCTAGTAACGATTTATAAAAGTGTGGGATATTACAAGTTTTTTTTTTTATTTTATTTATTTGACGTGAGTTTGTAAAAACACTCATGCATTGATGTGTTGAATTGAGAAAAACTTAGCATCTACTATAAGAGTCGCTTAATGCATAAAAATATATGTATCTATTGTCCTCCCACTTCCTCCTCTTCTTATTCATAGTCGCGGCCATTTAGTTTAATAATTTAGTATTCTATATACATAGGTTATCTAACAAAATGCATATAACACAACTAAATAAGATAGCACTCACAGAATGTTTTCTTGTACTTGATGGCCACCGTCAATGCAGTGTAAAGTATGTCCTGTTTTTATCGTTTCCGTCTTCTATCGATTTTCGTTAAATAGTTTAGTCAAGTAAATATAGTATAGTGTTGCATTTCTATGTTAATAACTCTTAATGGCCAATTAGTCCTATCTTCGCAAGCACTGTTCGTAAGCTAATCCCACATAAATATATTGTTCGGCCCGTAGCACAGTGCCGTTTAAGTTGGCAAAAATCCAAAAATTGGTTGTCTGCAATGTGAACGTGTTTGGTATTTTTGGAAAGTAATTTATCCACTAAAAAGAATTAGATAGAAATTTCCCTTTAACATGAATTATATGCCGCCAGGAAGCCACTAAAGTGGACAACTTTTATACTAAGAATATTAAAAAGAGCAGAGCCATCTGTAAGCCCTTCCCCGAAACAAATGTCAAAAATACATTCTTTGAAATAAAATTTTTGTTTGACGTTTTTTATTTCTTTTTGAATAGCAGAGAGCTACGGAATTAAAAATATTGGAATAAAATTAAATACAGGGTTTGCTTGCGGTATTCCAGAAGAACTATTTTTTTTAATCAAAATTTGAAAAAACTCTAAATTTTAATGGAATGAATAAAAAATATATGTACGGGTTTTTAGCTTTCGAAATAAAAAGTAAAAACCTGCTCGTTTCTTGCACTTTTTGAAGTTATGCGTTTTTTGCTAAGGCATAAAATCATTTTATGAAGTGAAACTTCTTTAGCGGCGGTTGGTTGGTTGGGAGTAAATTGGCAAATTCAGCGGAAATTGCACACGGAAATGATGCAACGGAAATGATGCAACGGAAATGGTGCAACGGAAATGGTTGAGGCTGAAACAAGTGCTTCTTGTGTGTATGCAAAGGTATTACTTTAAACAAAATTTGCTAATAAAAGGTTAAAGAATAACACTCAGAAGAATACCAATACAAGAATGAAAATAAAGGTGACTACGTACATAAATGAAGAAAAGGATAAAGGCAAAGGTAAGAGTAAAAACAAAAACAAAGATGCGTAAAGATAAAGGCAAAAATGAAGACGAAGGTAAATTTAAACACTTTACTTATATATATAAGGGCAAATGTGAAGGGGAATATGTAGCGGAAAAAAATGATGAACATAAAAGAAAAGGCAAAGAGGATGATGAGGATAGCGATAAAAGCAAAGATGAAGATAGGGGAAGAAAGATCAAAATAGAGGTAATTAAAGAGGAAAGGATATACCAACTCAATCTGGGAACTATTTTGGGATCTTAGAGATCTTCGGGATTCTCGAGACTTATCGATAAAATAATCGATATTTTTATCGGTTTTGTTATTGATATTTATCGGTTTTGTTATCGATATTCATCGATTTTGTTATCGATATTTACCGATTTTGTTATCGATATTCATCGATTTTGTTATCGATTCTTATCAATTTTGTTACCGATATTTATCGACTTTGTTAGCGATATTTATCAATTTTGTTATCGATATTTATCCGATTTTGTTATAGATATTTATCGATTTTGTTACCGATATTTATCGATCTTGTTATCGATATAAATCGATTTTGTTACCGACATTTATCGTTTTTGTTATCGATATTTTTATCGATTTTCTAATCAATTTAGCTACCAACGGTATTATCGATGTTGCTGTTGAAATTTTTATCGAATTTGTCTTCGATTTTGTTATCTATATTTTGATGGGCATTATAATCGATTTTGTTATCGACAGAGTATAAAGATAAAAATGAACATATTGGAAAATCAGAATAACATGTACGTTATTAAAACGAACAGTGGTAGAGGTAGGGATTGATAGAAAAAAAGCGAAAACATATAACCTTAAGCAAAAGCGGATGTGTGTATTAGGGCGGGTCGAAAATCTAATTTTTCTCAAATCCCTTGGTAATAGTGAAAATATATTGTATCATGAAGTCAACAACAAGCCTGCGAAATATTAGTCTTTCATTTTAATTGTAAGAGCACGCGCATCGACCGCCAAGTGACCCACAGCACACTAGTCGAATAAGACCAATTCTTGTTAAAAATTCTGGGTTTAGCCAAAAATTTTTGTGCATATTATTAGATAATGAATCCTTTAACGCAAAAGATAAAGGCAAGTATCATTTCGCGCAGCCCTTCATCTTATCGTTAATCTCAAACTCATCTATTTTCAGGAAAATTTTAATTGTTCTCTTGATAATTGCACTCTCCTATAGTCAAAAGATGTAAAGAACAACATTAATACTGCTGCCGTGCATTTAGATCTCTAGTTCCAAATATTCTAATCCTTTTTTAATATTAGCTATAGTATGCGAACTTTTGCAAATTTATGAACAATATCGGTAGCTCTAATAGAATAGCCATTATTTTCCATCATCGCGGAAAAATTTTGTTTATGCAAATTAGTATGGAAACACTGAACAGGCACAACTTCTAGACACACTAATTGGTTTACTTATATTTATGCATACAATATAAAAATTGCAAATATAAGAAAATGATAAAAAATTTTGTTCAAGATTTTTTTTATTTTAAAATAATTTGTTTATAATCTGAACTATTTTAGTCATATTATTATCAAAAATCAGTAACATTAAGTCTCGCCTTCAATTTGTTAATTATTACGCACCGATCGAGTAACATTTATCAAAGTTATATCGAAAAACTTAAGTGGATTTCCAGTTTTTTTCTAAAAAATTTCTCTTCAATTGTATAAATAACCTTTAAATAAAAGAACCGGATTACAGAAAACTCTGCCAGCGAGTACCTTTTTTCGTTCAAGCTGAATGCAAAGCAATATCGTCCAATTGGAGAGTCCTCAAAAGGATTTCCCAGGATATGTTAAAGACTACTGCATTTACCTACAGACACTTTTTCACATAATGGAATTAACTAAAATATTTATGTACATCTAAACACTTATTGCACGTCCTCTACTTTCATATACTATATGTGCTTCTGCGGCGACTAATGAAACCCTTCCGCACCAGTTTTCAAGACTGCAAAAATGGACTCAAAATGGGCGTTTCCCACCCTAATTGTAATGTATGTAAATACCTATATGTTTGAAACTACTATTAACTTGTCGAACGATTCCTAATCTTTGACAATACATTCATTCACCACGATCTTGAAAACTGACCAAATCGGCGTGACCAAGTCCATGGTCATTTTAATATTATATAAACATCCGAAAACATTAAAAGGCTTGAAATAAACCTCGTCTCACTTCTTTGTATTTTTCACTTGGTTGCTGAAGTAATTAAGAATTGAAAATTCATAATTCATAGTTTTTGTAAGTTTTATCTTAATATCTTAAAAACGTGTAGACTTATGGAAAAATGATAAGTGAACGTCAGGTACTAAATTTAATAGCCCTTAATTTGATATATCGTCCTGTTTATAACAATAACGCATTCCATAGATATTACAAGTTAAAGTTTCATTTACAAAATTCATACACTTTGATTCAATTGCGCGGGCTAAAGATAAGTTTTAAATTAATCTTTCGTGGCCAATAACAATTGGCTGAGACCTGAGACATCATAATATTACTATTACAATGCGGTCAAATGACTTTTATTTTACCCCATACAAAATCGACCCAGTAACGTAAGTTTCACTTCTACTTACAGTGTGACCCAGGCGCACTTACTTTTATTTTTATTTTTTTGTCAGTGCCATCAGATCTGCACGATTCGTTCTATTTTCAAAAATGAATTGTCAGGTTAAAAAGCTTGACCTGTAGACAATAGAGGTTTATTTTTTTTAAGAGTTGCCACCTGTTAAAAAATTTGATTAAAATTTTTTAATAAGTTAAATGAATTATTAAGAGATGGGTATCAATCGAAGTGTGTATGAAAAAGGGGTTTTTCTTGACTACATGTAGAAGGTTGCCACCTGAATTAAAGGAATTAGGTAATTGAAATAGATAGGATATGGGAGTCAGACGAAAGAGGGTTTCAGCTTGCAAATATTACGAGGGGGTCGCCACCTGTTTGCAAAGTCAATATTTAGTTAAACTAAAGTAGTAATTCTGTCAAACCAAAGGCTTTAGACATCGCATTTGTCATTTTATAATTATTGACGAGGTACGTCATTCAGTGATTTGTTCTTATTACATTCCTTTAAATTACTGGACTCTTAAATTAACTCATGAATGTTTTAACTCTTCATTTATTTCTTGCTAAATATGTCCCATTTTTTCTTTTGTCTGCTATCAATATTGATATACATATTTCAGTTGCCTTATTCCCTTAAATAGAGTGAATTTGATTTTCTAAACATATGGCAACCCTTCTACGTGTCGTTTAGAAGTAAAGCATTCTCAAAACCATTTCAATTGATACCCATATTGTACTCTCTAATTCATTTAAATTATGAAATAATTTTTATAAAATTTGCAACCCGTTTCAAAAAAATAAAACTTTGACACCGCACTTTTGAAAATAGAACGTTTTATATATACATACCTACGTAAATGCCACTAGAACCCAAATTTTCAACTTCAAACTGCATTTACGGTGAAAGTATGAAAGTTATCCAAAAACAAATTACATTTATGAATTTAGCGTCCTTAATTTTACTAAGAAGCGAATTTTCATTCAAATCCGTCTCTAATTCTATTTTTGCCCACATTTTATATGGAAGGGAAACATTGTGCGTAGGTTTCTTTTAACTACCCCCGTGAAATAGATATATATGTATAAGTATGTACATACATGTATACACATGTGTATATAAAATATACACATATTTTGTAGAATATACTTAAATATGTCTGAAATTAAATATCATACGGAAATGCATTGAAATACCAAACTGGAGTAAGGTGTGTCTAAATTGGCAAGAAACGCTAAGAGCTTGCGAGCATGTGCAATGCATAGTTAGGGGTTTGGCCCATTATACTAATTAAAAACTACATACACTAGGCTACAATTTAAAGTGCGGAGCTGGTTCTAATATAACATTCACAATTAATATCATGAACAATTTTTTGCGTTCATTATTTATGAAAATGTTGTCCATTCTGTAATATAAACCATACAAATCAAAGCTTCACACATTATATATATAAAGTTCACAAAAATTCAAAAAAAGTGTCATTCAAATTTTGAACGTTTTATTCAGAATTTCAGTTTTGTATCCCATTCAAATTTAGTAACACAAAGTGCAAGTTTCAAGTGGATGAAAATGACCGTTGATTTTTTTCCCCCCATTTGTTTCCATATATCGAGTAAACACAATTTATTTTTAAATGAAAGTTACCGCAACACCATCCACAAAGGAAATTCTAAGAAATGAACCCTAATTTTTAACAACTTGAAACTGCACCATTCTAGAAATTCTGAATAAAAAGTTGAAAATTTTGATAAACATTTTTTGTGTGAAACTTTGATTTATGTGTACGGTTTACATGATAGAATGAACTATATTTTCATAAAAAAAATAATGAATAAAATTGTTCATGAAAGTAATTGTGAATATTATATTAGAACAAGCTGTGCACTATTGTCGCCCCACTTTTTTACATACACCCTTGTGTAGCGCGAATTTTCCGCTCGAACAGTTTAAATGTCAAGATAAAGGTTCAAACACCCATTTTGTGGATCCCTATTCAAGAAGAAAAATATGCATGAGACATATTCAAGTGCATGTAGATACACAAGTACAAAAACTTATATACCTACAAATCTCAGGAAAGAAGTCGATTAGTTGGGTTCATTTGACACCAACATATGTTTTTTGCAGCTTTTCAATTCCCAAAACCAAGCATATGTTGGACCCTCTCACACAGAAGTAAGTGCGTATTTATTTACATACACTTAATGCATATACAACAGCCAGCCAAACAAGAATCAGCAAACAACTTTAAAAGGCCAAACACACACTTAAAGCTTCACAGTGGCACAAAGGAACACAAAAGTCGTCTTAAATGAAAAGAGAATATCTTTTGTTTGTTGGCATACTTTTAGGTGTTGAAACGCTTGAACCAGAAAATCAATTCTCAAGAATAAAGATTCGCAACGAGGTATGCAAACATACGTACGTGTATACCTGCATAGGCTTGGTAACTGTAGATACATATTTTTAGGCATACTCATACAAATTTACTTATGGCATTCCTGATGCCTTTTATTAATGCGCGACGTGACATTGTTGTCCAAAAGGCACTACTTCGTGCCACACAAAATTCTTCTCTTCGCACACATAAATCCATAGACATTTATTAGTATGTATATATTTTCACGTGTATCATGCATTTTTATGGGTTTTGTGTCCTCAATGCGTTCAGCGCTTAATTTGTTCAACTTTTAGGCGATATTTATTATTGTCCTCTTTTAAGCAGACTAAGCTGCGCAGCGAATATATTCACGTATTTTGCATATAAATAAATATTTTATTTATGTTTACAAAGTGAAGTTTAACTCATACATATTGCCGGCTAAGTGTAGCAAAATTGTGCTTGTATGCGATGTATGTATCACGGTTCTTGCGAATATTTGCATTCGCAACCGCGGTGCTCCCGCATACAACATTTTAACATTCACATTCGCAATAGCTTTTGCGAATGCGAATATTGTGCAAGTGTACTGATAAAACTTTTATCTGGCAAACAAAATGACACATTTTTTTCCTGTGGCTATGTTGAAACTGTCCCCCTACGCCTCCCTTCTTTTGTATTTGAAAGTCAAAGAGTAAAATCCTTCAATAGGTATTTCCAGCGGAAAAGTTCTATAGCTATAAAGAGAATTAACTATTTGCGCGTTAAAAGATAACCTTTAATTAGGTAAGAATTATGTAACTATCGAATATTATTTGCCAAAGGTCTGTTAAAAAAAACTGGATGCATCGCTAGCGGTGAGTAATTATTTAATTCTAACTGCCTGCAACTAGGAAAAGTCGAGCTAAGCTAATTAAAATAATGAATTACAAGTTATTCATTAAAGGTGAACCTTTTCGAGAAGTCACCCGGGAACTACGCATATCTGAGACCTTCATCATCCATTTTTTATTTACCTAAATCACCTAATTTAGTCTCCTAAATTATTTCTTAAAAATACTTGGCATCCGCGAATGTTAGCTTTTAAACATCCGCATCCCCATTTGCATCCGCGGATGTTAAAATTCCACATTCGCAACATCCCTAGTATGTATACATATATATTTCATGTATGCATTATTAATTGGCAAGTAAATTAAAATGTCGATTGTGTAGAATTTTAATTCCACAATGCTTAATGGCATGTATATGTGCAAATATATATAAATACATATACGTATGTACATTAGACTGCATCACCAAAAAAAGTTGCGGTTTTTCCGCCGGGACTACGAAATTTATTATATTTTAAGACGTTCACCAAAATATTTGGGAAAAGTATTAAGATTTAAGTGAGCTGGACCGATTTGAAAATACCTCCAAAAATTAAGTTTTTTATGAATAAAAATAATTTTTTTTTTTTCAAATACCAACACATCTTAATTCATCTTTGAATGGCGTTCGTTCATCCTACCTTTCTCTTTTATCCTTTGAATGAGTTTATTAGCAAAGAAATAAAAAGGGTGAGAAAATACCTTTCCACCGACAGCTCTTAAGTCTAAATCAGAAGAGTTTAGGCTCAGTTATTCAAGTTTTTCTTATACCAATCTTTGAAAAAAGTTAAAAAAAAACAGCATCAAAAATCTCATTACGATTCCGTTAAAATTTTTTTTAAATTTTTTTTTAATATTTTTATGCAACTTTTTTAAGCTTAACCCGTTTTGTCATTTGAGGGGAGTTTTTAAAAAAAAATTTTTAAGAAACTATTTTTATTCATAAAAAACTCTATATTTGGAGGTATTTTGAAATTGGTCCAGCTCACTTAAATATTAATATTTTTTCGGTGGACGTCTTAAAATATAATAGATTTTATAATTCCAATGGAAAAATAGTACCGATTTTTTTTTTGTATGGGGAGTGATGCAGTCTAATGTACATATATTTAGCGCTTAGTCAATATGTTAGTGTTTGTCAGAGCCTCTCCTCCAATTTGTGGTGTGCGGTTTGCTGTTGATATGCAAATGCCGATACCCTCAGTTTCACGCCGACATTCAGTTCTTCCTTTCCATATGAAATGTAGGCACAAATAGAATTATGAACGCTTCTTAGTAAAATTGAGGACGCTAAATTCAAAAATTTGGATAACTTTAATACTTTCACTGTAAATGCAGATTAAAGTTGAAAATTTGGGTTCTTGTGGCATTTGCATAGGTATGTACATATAGTTAGCTCTAAAAGTGAGATGTCAAATGACAGGGCTTGGCCTGTAGAAGTGCAATAAAGATTTATTTTTTTAAAACGGGCTGCCAGCTGTTACAAATTTTAATTAAAAATATTTAATAATTAAAATTAACTAGATATTACAATGTGTGTATCAGTTGAAATGGTTTTCAAAATGCTTTACTTCTAAACAACCCGTAGAAGGGTTGCCACATGTTTAAAAAATCAAATTCACTTTAATCAAGAAAATAAGTTACCTGAAATATGTATATCATATCATATATGAGAGAAAAGAAAAATATACATATTAAGCAAGAAATAAGTGAAGAGTAAAAACGTTCCTTAATTAATTTAAGAGTTCAGTAATTTAAAAGGAACATGTAGCTACCGCTACATGATAAGCCGGGGTGTATAAATTTTAAGTAAATTAGCGTCCTTAAATTACGAAATATTGAAGTTTCAAGCATTTCTGAAATTTACCGTTGTATGAAAAGCGGCCGTAATTTTAGTCCGATTTCAACAATTTTCAACGGTTTGCTTTTATGTGGCAAGCACAATAACCGTACCGAGTTTGGTATAAATTGGTAGAATGGTTACCGAGATACATATATGTGATCATAAGTGGGCGGTGCCACGCCCATTTACCAAAATTTTATCACAAACATATTTCTTTGTTAAGAATTGTTGCAACCATCAATTTTGAAAAAAATAGCTTTAATATTTACTGATTTATCGAGGATTTCGTATTTTTCTAAATTACCGTTATATGGGATGTGGGCGTGGTTATTGTCCGATTTCGCCCATTTTCATGGAAACATATATTTAATACTTGCGCCGGGTATTTAATGTTCGGCTCCGCCCGAACTTTGACTTTCTTACTTGTTACATATATTTTTTATTCATTCCATTAAAATGTACTATTGTTTTAAATTTTGGCTAAAAAAATTGTTTTTCTGGAATACCGCAGGGACACCCTGTGTTTAATGTTATTCCAAAATTTTTAATCCTGGATTTATATGGTGCTTGTTATATAATGGCTAGACTTTTATAAAAAAAAGAACAATAAACAACAGAAAAATTGTCAAAACTGGTAAATCACTTAGCTTACAATGCATACATACATACATAGTATGTAAGAGTATGCATTTAGGTACGAGCATGAGCTTATTATTTTTCAATAGCAGTACAATTTTCCAAAAAATATATTCAGTTTTTTCGTTTTTTTTTTTTTGGAAATTTTGTGGACTTACGGGGTACTGTTTGGGATAACTCGTATTTTATTTTTCGCAATATTTAAGAATGTTTGGAACGTTGTAATCCTATTTTACTTTCTGGGGCTTTTACTTCAGGTTTATCTTCGAAACCTTCAGGCCTCCTAAAGTTTTGCTTTCCGGGAGTGTTCGGAGTTCGTCGTATTTTCATTTTTGGAATATTTAAAATTTTTCCTTTGCTTTCGGAATTCTTCGCTTTTTACTTTTCTTTTTGGGACCTTGTGGTAATTTTCATCATCAATTCAATTGTGCTTAAGATTTTGAGCAGATTCTGTATGTACTGTAATTTCGACACTGGTAAACTAGTTGAGAACCAATGACTTTCAGACGGTTTTATACATATTGAAACATGGCTGACATTATTTTATACCCAAACGCAGTTGCGCACAAGGGTGTTATAGCTATGTTGGTATAAGGGTTTCTTGTAGCACGCCAAGGGAACTGATATAGATATAGACATGTACATACTTGCTTACCAAAATGCTCAGAATGAACACACACTTCATATAACGATATTTTCGGTACGAACCTTGTTTAGAGTGAAACTAAAAACAGTTCGGAACATTTTTGAAATCGGATAATAACTTCTTCTTCTTCTTTGGCTCTGTAACCGCCTAAGCGACTTTTGGCGAATTCAACAAAGACCGCAAGCCGGTTATATAAAGCTCGGTTTCGCCCGAACGTATACTTGTTTTATATCCACATTGTCCCCTCCATTTGATTTCTGATCAGAAGTTTGTACTAATTCTATTTTAGTAAGTTCAACGTTAGACTATAACCAATTGCAATTATTTATAAATTTAATCTTGGTCTACTCTCAGTCAAAGAGACTTCTGCACTAGTTCATCCTCTTTAAAAATGCTCAAATCTTTTATTTTCGGAATTTTTCCCCTCTTTTCCAACATGGCCTTAGTAATGAATGTATGTACATAAATATACAAATAAACAACCAAATAAACGCACGTGATCAATCAAATCAACACTCCCAAGCAATGCATACTCATCCCCAAATACTAAATCGTTGGAATATTCAAACGTTGCTGCCATAATGTATGAATGCACACGAAATTGACAACAACGCACAACTTATACTGATATATGAAACCATTTGTAGGAATGTGAATATGCATAGCAACTGTAGGAGTGCGAGAATATGGGCATAAGCGGACAAAGTCACATACTTTCTGTGTGTATTCGATAAAAATATAATTTCATACATTTAATCAACGCCACATTCGACCGAGCATTTCAAGCATACACCGTTCATTGAAAATCGAGTTAATCATTAATTTATGTAAGCATTTTCGGTTATCGAACAACGTGAGCAATTCATAACTTGCAGGCATTTTCCTTTGAGATTACGTATCTATGTACGAGTCTGTATGTATGTTTGTTAGACCGGTTCAAAAAGAAATTGTTTTCATCTTTTCATGATATTAGTAGAGAAACGAGTTGCACTTCATGTCCACAGACATTTTTTCAAAGGATCCCCCCAGTATCTTGAATATCGGATTAGCGAATTGTATTTGAATGTCAAAATTTTTTTATATAAATCTATTATCGTTTTAGAACTCAAAATATGTCTAACTGGAAGCTGTTTCGGGCTATTTCGAAAAAATCCTCAAGTTTCTGCGAGTCGTTTTTAACCAGGAACTCAAATATGTTGATATTTTTATCTTACCAAGCAATCTTAATTAATTGTGAATATAATCTCCAACTCAAAATTGACAAAATCATGAATATCAATTTTCAAATTGTACAACTATCCCCAAAAATTGTCCAATATTCTTAATACTATACCGTGTATCGTCCCATTTCATTTTGCGACCTTTTCAATGCTGTAAACGGAATTTCGTTATATTTTTTTTTTACGTTCAAATACGATTCCCTAATCCGGTATTCAAGTCATTGGGGGGAGTCTTTGAAAAAATGTCTGTGGACATGTAGAGCAACTCATTTCTCTACTAATCATGATCTAATGTATATATGTAAACATGTACGTACTGAAATTAAATTTCATGCCATTGCAAATAAGTATTTATGCGCGGTATTTTCTATGTAACTTCCCTTTCTGATCATTCGTCTTTCTCAAATTTCTTCTATAAAATACATACAATTATTTTGCACATTCAACACTTCGCAAGTACATTGGTTTTCATCGCCGGCATGCTATTAAACATACATACATACATATGAATGTACATAGTAAGAAGTCTCTGGCATACACTGCCTGAGCACGCACATTACTCACTCCACACTTTTGGTTTTGCAAAGGCAATGAATGCTAGAATTGAGTAACAGGGCAATTCGGGTAACTGTCATTTAACTTACCACAGTCTTTCGAAAGACAATTGTCAATTCTGGTAACAATCTTGAAAGCTCTTTACTGTCTTTCGAGTACTTAGTAGGTACTTAAAATTTAATTTAGACTTAAAATATTTGTATTAAAAATAAAAATAAAAATATACAATATGAAAAAAGTTAATAGGATCCCAAAAATTAAATGAAATATACATATTTTTCTTTCCGAAACAATAGAATCTAAAAAAAAATTAGTATAAAACGAAATTAACAAAAGATTTACAAATTAAATTTAAAAAAAAATATTAAATACATTTCTAAAAAGTAAATAAAATTAAAAAAGTACGTATTTGTCAATGTTATTGTGGCTTATTAAAATTTAACTTTTATATTTTTATTCTTTTTATTTTATTTTATTTTATTTATATTTATATTCAGATGTGGTGATCTCCGAAATAGCTGCTATAACTTCTACCGCTTAGACTTTGTTGCTTTTTCAATTGTTCCTAATAAACAATCGTGGTACAAAGCTCAATAAAAATATATAACAATTAAAATAGAAATACTTTTCTTTTACACAATAAAATCTAAACATAAAAAAATAACTAAAAATGTAAAAAAATATTTATAAATGAATAAAAATTGTTGAATATAAATTAAAAAGATAAAATCGATTCCTAAAAATTAAAAGAAAACAATAGCAACAAAACCATAAAAGAAAATTCTATTAAAAAAGAAAATAAATACATAAAATTAGTTTCTAAAAATTAAATAAAACAAAATATTTTCTTTTAAAAAATAAAAAATCTGAAAAATTTGATTAAAAAACAAAAAAAAATTAGATTAAGAAAATATAAAAAAAAATGCGCTTCGCCAGGACTCGAACTCAGATCCCTCGATTGGCACGCCTGTGCTGTGCCCACTCGGCCATTGCGACTGTTGGAGTAACGCGAACTACATGATAAAAAAAGTGCTTTTACTCAAAATACGAGTGGTGAATGAGTGAGCATTTTTCTAAGACTTTTATGCTAGAATAACAAAAGTCTTTCGATTTATCTTGCCATCTGCCTTTCATTTGTCCTACGAAAGACTTTTGACTATCTTAAATAGCCACAATTGCCCTGTAAACGGAGCAGATGTAGCTCTAACACGCGCACTGCGATATTCACATGGATATGTATGTATGTGTATGTGGGGATGAACAGTTGTGTCCGCAATAAAAATGGCGCTAACAAGCAGTTTTCCAGTTGTAGGATTTTCAATTATCAACTTTTTTAAGCTGAAACTTGCCAGCACATCTCTTGATTCCTCTTCCATTTTCCACTCATGTGCAATTTTCCGTTGGTATGCTTTTAGGCGTTTCAGAGTTGTGGGCATTTTATGTGTGCATTTCACTCGCTTTGAGTGACGTATAGCACGATTTTAATATTTTTCCTCTGTTTTTTTTTTCTTGTTGTTATTTTGGTTTTCTTGGATAGTCTCTTCCTCTATACAACAGCTGGCAGTCGAAATAAAAGTGGAAATTATCATCATTAGCACTTAAAACGCTGATATTGTGCGGTAAAAATATTCACAGACAGTATACAGTATATCTTGCTTTGCTGCCTTTATGCTTAAGTGCACATTTAAGATACCTACCCCAAAATGCGCACCAGCGGCATTATTTTTAACATTTACATATAAGGAAACTGTTGCCATAGATGCACTCAACATACCTGAACATTTGCGACACCTGCCTTAAAAATTATGCAACTATTATAAATTATCAAAGAAAGTATTACGTTTACCCTAATCCGTTTCCGTAATCTTTTATGTATTGGTGTACTGTGTTTTGTAGTTGGCTACACTTAAACTTGTCGAATATCTTGACCACTAGTGAAATGTATTTTTTTCTCCTCCCTTCTACATAAAGGCCTTGAGCGCCAGAGTAGTCTAACTGACATTAAAAAAAATGAGGTTGCAGCCTAAACAGGTGCACAGAATGAAATGAAATGTTAAGCAAATATTGCCATGATACCCAGATCTATTCCTGAGTGTAATGCGCAGGCCCTCATAGGTGTGAAATTTTTAATCAACTTTAAGCATATAACTACTACATATATGAGTTTTCCTCACCATGGTGTTAAAATTGTTTTTCGTTACTTCCACGGCAGCAGCGGAAAGCTGATGGCCCTTGTCGTGGCAAGCAATGTGCTTCAAACTTTACTATATTCATATCTTTTTCATAATGTAGCATATCCAATTTGCGTCTCGACGCGTCAATCACACTGATAACACCTACGAGATTTGATTTGCTTTCATCATTTCAAAATTATAACTGTATTCAGACAGTGCGCTTACATGTTTATTTCTAAATACAAGTTTTACTCCCCTGAACGCCACACCACTCTGCAATTCGAGTAACTTCTTTGCCTAATAAATGTATGTGCCATATCTTAGTCAATGTCCTTATATTTCAGTGCTTTTTCTTTTCCACATAGAAATCGTGAAATTCTTTATATACAAGCTTATACATAAGAGTACATACATACATATGTAGCCGTGTTTACTGATGCCTCTGAAAGGGAAGGGATATAATGTATGTATGTATTTTGAAATGAATTTCAGTCATCCATTTTTCCATTTTGGAAATTCCTTCCAAAATACCAAGTATGTATTGGGAAAAGTAGCGTTTAAAGCAATAAATAGTCAAAATAAATTTCAAAATTGAATACTGGAAAAGCACAAAACTATTTAAATTTTATATGGAAATGTTTACAGGGCTGCAGATGCTAATAAATCTCGCATTTTTTGGCTGAGAGCTAATTTACGGAATATCAAAAACTGTGCTGCCGGAAGGATTTCAAATATGGCCTTTTGAATTGATAAAGAGAAAATACTAATTGTAATTGGCAAATATATATTTTTACGAGCGGGCGGAAAATCTATAGGAATCTTGTTAACGTTAGGGTGATACCACAAAATGCCGGAAATTTTCCATCGGTTTTTCTATCAGCCGTATAACCCGCGATGGGCTCGTTTTAATATAAAGATCCCCTCTTTTACAGCGGAGCAGACGGTTTTAGATACTCTGTTAGCAATTTATAATTTTTGCTTACTCTTGAGCTAATCACGTTGGCATAGAAGGACATTTTTTGTTAATTGAAACTTTGCTTGCACCCTAAAATTTTAATACTCGTGAGAGTGCCGGGCTGTGTTAAGCCTTCCCATCTTTATCATTTTACAGTTGTAATAGGTGGAAGTACAGTAAATCCAGGCTCGAAAAACAACAGTGATCTATGTATTGTATTCAAAGTAACTACATAGTTCCATTTTTGCTATTTTCTTAAAATATTGAATTTTAGATGGTAATTTCACCAATTTATAATGTAATTTAGAGCAATTTATGTGCAACAAGTCGCATTTGAATTTTCAGTAGCCAAAATTATGTGCTCAAAACTACTAGTATTTATTCCAATAGCTAATCGAAAAAAGTACTAAGCCAACCAATAAGACACAAAAAATTTTAAATGCAAAAAAAAAACGCACAAATTCTGTAAATAGCAAATTACATTGGGTTTCAATTGTTATTTAGCGAAAATCGTTCGTAAACTTTCACTTGATACGCTGTAAAAACACAATCCCACACACATACCCAGATAAGCTGTATTCATCCAACAAAAAATACGCTTACCACACAGAAATTAAAATGGAATCGAATTAGGCAATGGGAATCGCTTAGCCTTTCGCTTCAAGAAGGTATTTTGAAGTGAAACTTTTTTAGCGGCGGTTGGTTGGTTGGGAATAAATTGGCAAATTCAACGGAAATTGCACACGGAAAGGGTTGGGACGGAATCAAGTACTTCTTAAATGCATGCAATTGGCATGAGGATATCGATAAAAGTAAAGATGAATATAGAGGAAGAAATCTATACATAGTATAAGGGAAAGTCGAGATTCTTTGTACGCGGTAATCTAGATAACACTGAACGGATTTTGACATGATTTTCTCTAATATACTCTGTATCGGCAGGAGAATGACTTTTTTTGCTTAGAATTTCAATAGGGTTGCCACCTGAGGTTGGCACCCATTAAAAAGTTAAATGATTTTCGCCGTTAGTTGGATTACAAAATGAGATACCTACGTAAAAATTACTATCTTCTATACAGAGTATAAAGAAGAGTCGAGATATTTTTACCACGCTAATCTCAAAACCTACTGAACGGATTTATACGAGACTTTTTAAGTATAATCTTTATCGATAGGAATATTATCTTTAGTACTTTAAATTTCTAAATGGTTGCCACCTGTAAAAAATTATTAGATCCGCACTGTTCATTGGATTACAAGAAATGGGGTGTCAAATAAAAGGGCTCGACTTTTAGATGTTCAATAATGTATAACTTTTTCAGAAGGGTTGCCACTTTTTAAAAATTATAAGATCTTCACCGTTTGTTGGACTAAAACCTGAGGTACCAAGTGAAAGGATATGGTCTCAGCATGTGAAATAAGCTTTTGTTTTTTGTTTGAGTGGGGTTGCCACCTGTTTAAAAATTATATATGTATAATACGTGAAGTCATTTTTTGTTAATGACATTAGATTTGCACAGTTCATTCAATTAAAAAAAGTGAGGTGTCAAAGAAAAAGGTTTGACCTTCGGATTTGCTGTAAGGTTTTATTTTTCGAATAGGGTTGCAACCTGTGCGAAAAATTAAGAAAATGTGGGCTGTTCGTTAGATTACAAGAAAAGAGGTGTCAAATGAAGGGGCTTGGCCTCCAGATGCACAATTATATATTATTTTTAATAGGGTTGCAACCTGTTTAGTTGTCAATCGCATTTTATATAATATCTACACATTCAGCGCGGGGCGAAACTTCGCGCATACGAGGCCGGCTAGTATTAAAATAAAGGTAATTATGTATAAAGAAATGGATATAGATAGAGACACAGATACTCAAACTGGGAATTGTTTCGGGATTTTCGGTTTTCTCGGGACTTATCGATATAGTTCGATATCGATTTTGTTATCGATATTTTTATGCAATTGGGTATCGGTATTTTTATCGATATTTTGATCGATTCTGTTATCAATTTATCGATTTTGTTGTCAATATTTTTATCGATTTGTTATCGATATTTTTTCCGATTTTTCTATCTATATTTTTTCTCGAATTTGTTATCGATATTTTTATCGTGTGATGACACAAAATCACATCTCAAGAGATGTCGATGTTAGCGATTTGGAGTTCTAGAACTTTTTTGTAGGAAATTGAATGGCCTACAAGTTTGTCATTTGCAATTTTTCCATAGATCTTGCTACTTACAAGATAGGTGCAAAAAGTTGGGAAATTTAAGAAAATATTGGGTTTAGTGACCCCTGCTATATCACCGGGAGCTAAGAGTTAAGCAGAAATGGACACTTTTGTAGAGCACTCATTATTCACCATGATTATACCATAAAATGCCTCTGAGCTATAGAGTTTTGAAAAAAAAAAAAAACAATTAAACTTTACGTGCATATTGAACGGGAAATATGTACACGCTTTGGTCGAGCACTTAATTTTATATTAAAGGCTCAAATTTTCAGGGAACGTGTTTTTAGGTATTTCCCACAAAATTTTGAGGTCGGGGTCAAAATGCAAAATAGTCGCCGAAAAAAAGCACCCTCATATGTACATTTGTCTGTGGCGGATTCAGCGAGGGGGTTTTGGGGGTTAAACTACGTGTCAGTCAGTGGCGAACACACGGAGGGTGTTTTAATATGGCGCATATGTATGTATAATATGGCGGCTATGTACTAAAACAGCCCCCGTAGGTCCGCCGCTGACATATGTATAAATATAGGTAATATGTATTTCCCGTTCAATATGCACTTCTCCAGTGTGGCCCAGGCGCACTTACTCTTTTTTTTAATATTGGCATGTCATTGGTCGTAAGGCCTTACCCGCAGCATTGCCGTCGAACGAAGGGAGAACGCATGGATAAACAGAACCCAGAGAAGCGAACAGAGAATGCTTTACAGAGAAACTAATGTAGAAAGCCTAGATAAGTATACACTCATATATATTAAATTGAAAATAGAAAATACAGATTGTCTTAAAAGATTACAAATAATAAAATTTTTTATAAATCAGTTTTTATACATACATACATATGTATGTATTTAGGTATTTAGATCTTACTTTAAAATCGGTATGTACATATATACATGCATGCATATTTAATTAAAGTTAAAATTGTACTTCCTCACTCATTTACCTCACTTCACTGACTGACTGACTTCAACTTCGCTGTAAATTAAACAAAGCAAAGCGTGATTTTTATGCGATGGAATTTTCCACAGAAAGTAACGCTAGAAAAGAATTTCTGGGTATTCATTATATTTTTCAGCTGACTAGGGTGAAGCATTCTACTTTGCAATCTCCGTTATGAATCAAAGCAGCGAAATTAGTAAAATATTGTGGAAGATTCCGCTATGCATTACCGGCAATGCCTAAAAGAAGCGAAAAAATTAGAATACATTATAAGGCAATGCGTTCTAGAACTAAAAGCGATAACCAAATTTTTTGCAGGCTTGGTTTAGGTACCCGGGCACAAGGGCGTATTAGGAAACGGACTGACGAATTGGACAGGCAGGGTTCCGAAATTCTGCTACAAGGACAGAAACCATTTCTAAGTTTCTCTGCCACACCAGCTGAACTGCATATTAACAAATGGGTCTGCGTGCCGCATGAACACAAATAGCTAAACATTGCCGGTTGCAGATACTCTGCGGTAATATACCCTACAAATATTTTCCTAAAATCGGTCTAATAAAAATTTGACAAATCCCGAAAATATTGTGGAAAAATCCAATAAAAATCATGAGAGATCTCGAAAATTTGCGGAAAAAACACAAAAATGAAAAGTTTTGAAACAAATTACTGAATATCAAAAACAACACAAGGAAGCTTCGCAAAGGTGAGCCAACTGTCGTACGGAGGCGGTATCATAGTGTTAACTGTATTGAGAATAGTATGTAGTATACTACTTGCACATAAAAAACGACTGCATTGAACAGGCATCTTTTTAGCAAACACTCGTACTTCTATATACAGATAAATTGGATAGACTTCAATTACCTAATACTTCAGTTCAACCGCCAATTAGGCGACACTTTAAATTTTGGAAGTGCATACGGAAACTTTACAGAGAAATGAAATATTATTTTGTATTTGCCTACAGAATATGAAAAAAAATAAAGAAATTTTACTGTGTTGAATTTTAGTTTGGCCTTAATATATGTAGGCCACAACTACTATAAATATAAACATTTTTTGCACCTATACATATGTACATTCGTCCGTTATTAAAAAAAATGGAAGTCCCGTGCCACATTCGTTACCTCAAACTTCTAACCATCACTTCAAATCCATTGCCATAGACAACGCTTTATGCGCCAATATTGCATGTATACAAGTGTTGTTTGTTTTTGTGTAAAAATTTTTGGGGCGCTAGTGTTATGGCGGTAAGCCAAGCGATTTTAGCTTTACATATACATATGCACTTCCATAATCTTGTAGTATATATCGACATACATATGTATGTATGCAAAGCTAGCGCCAATCCTTACAAAAGTCAACGTTGCAATTTTAATGGCACTGATTTTTCTGTTTTTTTTTTCGGAAACAATACCAATATGTCTGAAAAGGGTTAGACGCTTGGTCTGGAGCCAGCGCAGTAAAAAATTTAAAACAATAAAAACACAAAATACATCGAATGACCGTATTTTCGTCTATTCGTGGAACTTCGGACCTGGTAAGCCCACCCAAATCTCGGAGAAGACCGAAATATTTTATTTATAAACAAAACAATTCTAATTCAAAAAACTAAAACAACGCTTTTAAGGCAACGCGATATAAAAAAAAAATCAAGTAAAAAACTTGTTAATATATGTGTGTAGCACGTTTCTATGAAATACATTACACGGGCTTCACGTTTTTCATTTTAAATGTCATAAATTCATTATAATGGCCGTTGTTAGAATTTTAAAATCAAAACTTATCACGAAAAATTCTAAGTCAAGGATTTTTTTTTTTCTACTACTTTGAATAAAAATTCATTCATCATTCGAAAGTGCTTGAATGATGAATAAAAATTTATTCGTTATTTGAAATTACTTGAATTATTTAAATGATGAATAAAAATTTATTCGTCATTCAAAATTAGAAAAATTATGAATAAAATTTTATTTTTTAATTGAATAATAATTCATTTAAAAACGCCCATCCCTGGTTGTCACAAGATAATACTTTAACAATATAAATGGTGTGTGCCCATTGGCACAACTAGGGATGCAAAATTTTCCAGAGTTAGGTTCAAAAAACAATTGTCGTCGGCGGACGGTCTGCCCTTGTTAATAAGTAATTCTAAAAACATTTTCGGCGTTGTTTTGAAATTGGGCGACATAAAATAATTTAGTTAATATTTTCTAGAATATGGAAATAATACACTATGCGACGTTCTGATTAAATAAGTACACACTTCAGTGGGTCTATCCATGGGCGTAGCCAGAACGAAATTTAGTGAGGGGCCCATACAAAAAAAAAATCAAAACCAATAAAAATTGTTTATTATAGCTTAAAATTATTGTAACCAATAGAGGTAAATATGTTGTACAAAAAACAAATAAACAGATGTTCACAAAAGTTGATGTAAAACTATTCGTCGATTTAAATTGTTAACTTTTTACTGAGCATGTTTATTTTACGAGGAGGAAGCATCGAAAGCCCAACCCCGTCAGTGTGAGACTTTAATCCAAACTAAACTTCCTACCGTCATGTACCGTTCCCCTCCCGGTATCACCATCAAGGATTTCGTTGGGATTATAACACTGTGTGACTGATAAGGTTATAGATCTAATCCCCTCTTCTTCTTCTTATTTGGCGCTGTAACCGCCAAAGCGATTTTGGCCAACTGACGCCAATTGGAAATGCCAAGTGAAGCCAGAATACTTTCAGAGGTGGGGCGTCGGTATCCATTCGAACGACATGGTCAAGCCAGTTGAGCCGCTGTATTTTACTTCGCCATATACCAGCACGGGCATGATGAGTGACTTATAGCGTGGTTTTCGTACGTCGAGAGAGGACTTTACTCCTGAATTGCCTACTCAGTCCAAAGCAGTACTTGTTGGCAACGCAGAATCGTTGGATTTCCATGCTGACATTATTATCGGTGTTAATGCTGGTTCCCAAGTAAACGAAATTCTCTACTTTCTCGAAATTATAACTGTCAAAAGTGACGTGGGCCAAGGCGCGAATGTGCTGATTGTTTGTTTAATGACAGGAGATACTTCGTCTTGTCTTCGTTTACCACCAGACCCATTCGCTTTGCTTCCTTGTCCAACTTGGAAAAGCCAGAACAGACTTTGCGGTTTTTTTTACAGATGATGTAAGTGTCATCGGCATAAGCTAGCAATTGTACGCTCTTGTAGTAAATTATTCCTGAGCGTCTCAGTTCTGCAGATCTTATCCTCTTCTCCAACATCAGATTAAAGAAGTCACATGAAAGAGAGTCACCCTGTCTGGAACCCCGTTTGGGAGCGAACGGCAACAGAGCAGAGCTGGATGGCCTTCAAATAGAAATATTTCCACGACTTCAAAAGTTAGAAAATATTTTGAAATCTGAGGTTTTTACTATCGGCAAGGCGTTCATAAAAGTTTGAACTTAGAAAGACCTCGAATAAGGTTAGGATTGGCGATGCAGCTTACAAATTTTGATGCTATGAGCTCACTCGGATAAAACCATTCTATCTGTGTGATATATTAAGGGCTTGCAAAGAATGATTTGCCATTAGTATGAACTCGCCTTGTGTTTAAAGGTGTTGCGAATTTCCTTTCGTATTCTTGACAATACAGCAATGGCCCGTGATTCCACGCCTAGTTTTAAGCCGACACGAGTTTCCTATTACAGTAAAGTTAATTAAGAGACTATTTTATATTTGCAATCCTTTAGCTTTCATCGCTGCCTGAGAAGATGAAGACTGGCGAAATCTGTGTTACCATCAAGGAGCCGAATGAGGTAAAAGAGTCTGCGCATAGTAAAGAGAGCTTACTCGGCTTTAGCGGTGTTTACCTCAGTTAGGGACTATCAAGAGAGTTGTCATAGCTGGGGTTATTTCACTCGGCAGCACGTTTCAAAAATTTTAGTTTTGTATAAAAGTTAGATTCTTAAATCAACATTCAGACCATTTCATCATGCCTCCTCTAATGCTACATTTATAGGCACATACGTTTTTAGGTATGTTTGCATGTATACGTGTATATATGTGCATACATTTACGGCATTTTAAATACAGACGCCTAGTCACGTCTTCTTTTTACTTGCTTTGAAGTTAGGAAAAATTTTTAAAAATTTTGTCGCACAGTCCCATAGTATTCGTTCAATGTGCAGAAAATTTGTATTTTAAAGACATCACTCATACGCCTAGACATACCAATTCGCTGAAAAGTCATTTTTGCCAAAGTGAGAATGTGCATAGATATGAGCTGAGGTCGGCAATTACATATTAACTTTGGAATTACTATGCAGCATGCGTAGAGCAGTCAGCTTTTTCTCCCTTTGTGACTGTTGTCTCGATTTTGATTTGTTACATTGAATTTCTAACGAAGAAAAGAATTTGTATAAAGCAATATGAAAATATAAAACTGATTTAACTAAATAAAGATAAGGGTATATCTCGTCACCTGAAATGCAACAAGACATAAAATTAAAATGCAAAAAGTCATAACTATTAAAAAATTCAAAATTCACTTTTTGATTTATAAGATGGATTTCATCGAATTACAACTCCCCACATCATTTTATGAAAAAATTAAAATATTAGTTATGACTTTTTCCATTTCATTTACGATGTTGTTACGTCTTTTTGCATTTCAAGTGATGATTTGTATGTATGTACTATGAATGTATATTGTTTTCGTTTAACGTAAGTACGCAGAAATGGTGGCAAATATGTAAACGATTTTTAAACTTGCGTTTGATTTCCTCTTCCAGATTTATGCAGATTTGTAGTAAGCCCTTTCGTAGTTTTTGTCTACTTGAAGCAACTTTCAGTCCAAATTGTAAATGTTAAAGGCTTCCTTGCTGAAACGGAATTTTAAATATTGTAAAATGCGAGTAAGTTGGCACCTTCGTCTGTTAATTATGTTAAACACATTAAATTTGCTATTAAATAAAAATGTATTACATACGGATATTGTCCTTAAAAAAATTATTTGTAAACTGTTAAGTAAAACTGGATGGGCTTGCGAAATCTAACTTTTTCCTCTTCCAATATTTATGTTATTATATCTGGGTATGTGTAATCAAAATAGATATATGCATGCAGACTTATTTTTTTCTAGCACATTGAGGTTCAATTTTATTGACGGCAAACATGTTTTAGAATTCCTAACAATTTTCATGAAAAGCCAAAAACAGTTAACTTTAGTAATACGCGGTAATAACACTGATGAAAACGAAAAAAGGAGTTTTATCGGTAAATATTCAGTTCTGGGTGTCCACGACCAACTTAAAATCAAAGTTCTCGTGGGTATAAGCAAAGAAGATACCTACTAACTCGGACAACCCTTCAGTACTAAAACTAATCTCTTAACCAAGAACAGAAAATCATCAGCGTGCTTCGGGGTGCGCGCTATCATGCAAATACATATATAAAAAAAGCTTATTATAAAAGTTACGACAAATAACAAGATTTAGGAGCTCTGCCAAACACTTAGCATAATCCTAAACTACAAAATTTTTTTCTTTGTTTTCTGGAATATTTGTGACACCCCACCGATTCAGTTAACCGAACGAGGTTTTTAAGAAAATGTGTAGGCATTTGGCCAAAAGAGGAGTGTTCTACCACCAAGGCGGAGTGCTTAATTGGCCACGGTTAGTATTTCCTGTTCTCAATAACTTGTCCAATCAGTTTTATAAAGCAGTGCCGGAAGTTTTAAAATTTTTTTAGAAATCCGTTATATAAAATTGTGAATTCCGCTCCAGCGTGTATCGTTTAAGAGAAAATTTTTCTTTTGGGGGAGACTATAAAAAATCATACGCAGTGTCGGTTAGAAGTGTATTTTCCATACATGCATACGCATATGTATTTGCATTAGGGCGGGTCAATATGTATGGGAGATTTTCTCGACTATGCGCGTATAGCACAAAAGGATTCTACGTGTAATTCGTAACAAATTTTCCGGAGAAACCACGAGTTGAAAATCAATTTGGAATTTGCTAAGTTGGGAAAACAGGTTTTTAAGCAATTGGCTGTAGTGCAATAAAGAATTGCCTAATTTTTGCATAAAAACATGATACAAGGGGTTTTTGGTATGAGGAATCCATTTATGCATTTATCTGTTTCTTAAAACTTCTACCAAAGAGCGCAACAGCAAAAAATTTCACATTTCCTTCGAAACCTATTTTCGCAATTTGGCAAATTCCAAATTGATTTTAGACCAATAGTTTCTTCGGCAAATTAGCTTAGAATTGCAAGTAGAATCCTTCCAAGCCACACGCGCATAGTAAAAAAATTGACCTGCCCTAATATGCATGCATACATAGATATAAGGATATTTCAATGTCAAAGTATGTTCACCTTCATTACGTATGCAAGTTGTAAGTTTCAAACTTAATTAATACGCTTTCAACTGTACAGCATGAAGCAGACCAACGCGATGTAATGCAAGTGAATCGGAGGCACATCGGAGTTTGTGACATCAATACTCTCAGCAGGGACCAAAAACCTTTGAAAGGAAAATTCATGAGAACACAAACAGTTGCAGCTCTCTCTACTCTACTCCGGCATGCTGGCTGAAAGACATTTGCCCATGCAAAGACACGCTCTGCTATGCCCTATTATGCAGCCCTTAATACAAATGTGCCTAATTAGTTGCTTTGGTATTGACATTGAATTATTGCTGAATCAGCCATCAAAATGTTAAAAAAAACCCCCATCAGTACCACCAACAGTTAATCGGCGAACTTCAGTGTGAGTAAAACCATAGAAGTTTGCTATCCTCTCAGGGGAATACACGTTGTTAACAATTTTCAAATGTGAAAATGTGTAAGCGCTTAGTTATCTATGCGCAAAATGCAATTTCCTTCCTGCATTTGGTTATCCCTTAGCAAAACTTTCCTGATGTTCATTCGTACATTCACGCTGCGACCCAATCAAGTGTACAAAATAAATCGTTGACGCTGCTTTGTTTTAGTTCATTCACATACATACACCGTTATTTTTTGCAATAAACATACATATATTGCAATTTACATTTGTGCAATTCAACTAAATTTGCATTTGCGCCTTTATTGAACGAATTATTAAACGCCATTTTTACTGTTGTTTATTGTCGCCATATCAGGCTCTGTTAAGAAAATACATTAGGGGTATTCACGATCCGGTGCATACTGTCTAGCATGGTGCATAGATAGCATAAATAGCATGATTGGCTAATTTGGTTGTGTTCTGAACACAGGAAACATGCACCGGATCGTAAATACTCCTATTGTGTGTGCATAAGTGTATGTTTAGAACTTGTGTTAACTAGTAATATATATTACCAATAGCAACATTTGTACAAATGTAAATCCAAACAATTTAGGCCACAAATTATTAATTATATTTATTAACACTTCTTTTACAATAGAATTTGGTAGACGACATCCAAATATTTACAATATTTCCGTTATTTACGACATATTTATATATACTGTTCGCGCCTAATACGTAACTTCCAATTAGAACTTAAGCATATGTGTGATTTGGCAGTACTGGTTTTAAGCTGTCAAACTCGGCATCCTTTCTACTTCACTTATTTAAATGGATTTAAGCCAATTGGACGTGTTTCATTTTAATCCGAGGTAATCCGCTTAGTTTCCCCACTTATAAACCCGCAAACGCGATTTTGTATTAACAGTTTAGTTTGATAGCTTGCTGGGGGAAGATATTGACGTCTTATAAATCTCGTTTTTTACATGTTCTAAAAACAGCCAAAATATAATTTGGTTCATTTTTTTTTACAACCGGATTCTAAAATCGTATATCATAAACGACGTAAAGGTTTAAAGTCTCAGAATTTCACGTTAAATAACGGGTAAAATAGTTTTAGGGGATTTTTAACTACACCTTTGATAAATATATATAATTACTTCTTTTCATACGCTGCGAATCCCCTAAAACCATTTTATTCCTTATTTACCTAAATAAATCTTAGGACTTTAAGACATTACGACGCGTATTGTGAATCCCCTATGAATTTTTAAAAATCATGGTGACATATTACACTTTAAAAATAGGCAATGAATAAAATACTCTATGAAATACTTCGATTTTGGCTGTTTATAGCATATTCCCTAATTCTCAAGCTTTTTTTCTTTTGTATGGTGATGGATTTAATTTGTACAAATATTCTTGCACCTAAAGAAGTGTTGGTGTATTAGCTGCGCAGTTTTCAAAGAAATATTTTAATTGCAATTTGACCACCTCTACTACTACAACGACTACAAAGCATAATTACAACTACATTAAATGCCGTGGAGATGGTTCATATATGAGGCCAAAAATTGTTTTAAAAGAGCCAAAATGAGCCATATATGAGCCCGATAGAAGTCCGATATGACTCATATTGACTCTCATTTAATGTATGATTTTAAGCTCGTATAAGTTGACCTTCGGATGAAGGGAAACACCCTCATATCGGACTCTTAAATGAGCTCATTATGAGCGTAAATAATAAAATAATATTATTTTAGATTTTATCGGTTAAAATAAAGTGGTTATATTGAAAATAAATATATAGCTTCAAACAAAATTTCATTAGTTACAATTTTTAAAACGCGACGAGCCTGATGCGAATTGTGAAGCCCTCCATTTCACACGAAATCGCGCTACACACTTCTACGCTACTACGTGGCTTTGGCCTGCCAATTTCAAAATAAGTCGGATATTCGCGTATACGAATAAAATTCGGTTTGATATCATATTTTTGTCTGGATATCCGGTTAATATCCGTTCATTTGGTTAGCGGAATAATATAAACAGTATTTGAATGGATTCTTTAAATTTTTCTCAAATTTACTGAATTACAAATTGCGGTTAATTTATTGTTAATTTTTAGACTCTAGTATCCTACAGACCACTCGGATATCCGGATATTTCAATTTTTCATTCAGATATTCTACTACCCGGGTTATCCGCATAGTAAAAAAATCCAGATAAATTTTCCCTCCCTAGTACATCCTATGTAGAGATTTAATTTTCACTCGAATGAAACCGTTCTAGAGAATCTCAACAAATTTAATAAAAAATCTGAACTTAGGTCTATGTTCATTAGACTGCATCACTTCCCATACAAAAAAATATCTGTGCTATTTTTCCATTGGAATTATAAAATCTATTATAGTTTAAGACGTCCTCCAAAATATTTCGGAAAAATGTTAGGATTTAAGTGAGCTGGACCGATTTGAAAAAACCTCTAAAAATGGAATTTTATATGAATAAAAATAGCTTCTTAAAGGTTTTTTTTGAAAAAATCCCCTCAAATGTCAAAACGGTTTAAGCTTAAAAAGTTTGCATAAAAGTATTAAAAAAAAAATAAAAAATAAATTTAACGGAATCGTAATCATTCGATTCGATTTCGAAAAACTTTAACAACACAACCTAAACTCTTCCGATTTAGACTTAAGAGGTGTCATTGGAAAGGTTTTTTCTCATCGTTTTTATGTCTTTGCCAATAAACTCATTCAAAGGATGAAAGAGAAAGGTAGGATGAACGAACGTTATTCAAAGTTGAATAAGGATGTGTGAAAATTAAAAATTGGGATACGAATGACTTTTTTTGGACAGAATTAAAAATAGTGTGAAAATACCTTTCCACTGAGATCCTACAAGTCTAAATCAGAATAGTTTTGGCCTAGTTATTCAAGTTTTTCGTAAATCAATCTTTGAAAAAAATAAAAAAAAAACAGCATCAAAACTCTCGTTCTTACGATTCCGTTGAAAAGATTTTTAAATATTTTTATGCGGATTTTTTAAGCTTAATCTGTTTTGTCATCTGAGGGGACTTTTTTCAAAAAGTTCTTTAAGAAACTGTTTTTATTCATAAAAAACTACTTTTTTGTAGGTATTTTCAAATCGGTCCAGCTCACTAAAATCTCAATATTTTTCCGAAATATTTTGGTGAACGTCTTAAAATATAATAAATTTTGTAATGCCGGCGGAAAAACCGCAAATTTTTTTGGTGATGCAGTCTAATGTACATATATTCAGAATTTATTGAGCACAAAAGAGTCAGCTAAATATACTTCTCTAACTACAAGACTTAGTAACTGTAACCAATAAATCCAACTATTATCAAATCATGTTTTAAACGAAATAAGTTTAGTTAATGTAACCAAGTTCGTTTCTCATTGTATGCATATGTGTATACATACATAAGCATTAAATGTAACATTGCTTTATTAGAATATTATTGCTTTAAATAAATTAAAATGATTCTGTAATTATGCACTTTATGCATTCAAAGTTTTGCAATATTAAAGTAATATTTGCTTAATATATGTACATACATAAACGCCTGAACGATAACGGTAAAAATTAAAGAATAAAATGTTTTAATATTTTTACAGCAACCCCAAATAAATTTTATGATTGCGTAATAAAAGTGATCAACCATAAATTTTACTATTTCAACGCATTTCATTCCAAAGCAAAACGGTCAATGCAGAATTAAATTATAAAGAAAAGAACTGCAGATATAGCAACAGAGATGAGAGAAATGCACAAGTTTAAAGCAAGCTGCAAAAGATATCATGCAAAAAGCGCAGCACAAAGTTAGCCCACATGCATACGTATGAAGTGACTCACTATTCCGGCACAGGAAGCTTAACAACACCACTCAAGGCAGGAGACATTTGTGAAAGTGAAAGCACCTAAGCCTCCGACAAACCAAAGCGACTTGCTGTGAACAAACAAGCGACAAGAGGCGATCATAGTAATGGCAAACAAAATGGCCAAGGATTGCTAGTCAAAGGAATCTGCTTGTGTGTAAGTACAAATGGCGCAATGGGACATACAAGGTACGAGTTTATTATCCACTTATACACATTGGCGCTGAGTGAATGGCTGGCATCGCTGTGAGCAAATTGAGGCTGTTATGCCATTGCCATTCATCATTTCAGTCAGAACGTTATATATGTATATGTAGGTGTGTTCTGGTGTGCACTCTGGTTGGGTATGCCGTTATAATTAAGCAATGTAGCATACATCGTCACTCAACTTTCCTTCGTTCTTTAAGCGACACTGAAAACATAGCCTCGGATTGTGCGAGTAATGCAATCAATGCGGGTGGAGAAAACTAGCGCGCTATGGCGTATGAGTGATGGCCATAAAAATGTCGGATATGTGTATGAATGTAAAGGTACGTAATGTGCGTGCACGTTTACATTACAGTGCAATGCGGTTATAGTGGACTCTACGGGACCGCATCAAATTGTCCATTTTTACCAATATTTTTGTCCATTATAAGCGGAGTCCGTTATAACCGTCTCTAATTTAACCGGGATTTCTGCATATGTTTGAACTGGGACCTGGCAAATAGGTACATTAATAACAGAGTTTCCAGCTTGAGCTAGTCCACTCTAAATGGATTGCACTGTGGTTAGAAATAGCATGTTAATTTGACGAATGTCACATTTAATGCAATAAGTTAAATTTTTTGTCAGTTATTTTAATATGTGTAACAAAAATAAAAAAGCCAGACGTAATTTTAGTAAAAACGTTAGTTTTTTTTTTAATTACACCAAGCTGTGGATATTTGGGACATGTGACTTTTGTACAAATATGTAGATATTTTCGTCAAATATTCACATCACTTTTGAACGAAAATAAAACTTAATTTTACATAGTAATAATAATAATGATCTCTGACAAGAGTCTTGTACATATATGGCCAAGCGTGCATGCTAGTTCTAGCCAGGTCTGAGCTCGCCGGATTGGGGTGGTTCTTGCTTGCCACTTTATGCACAAGGACTATCATTACTAAGACGGAACACGAAAACAAAACCTTTTAACCGTAAAACCCAATAAGGACGGAAATAATGAAAGCCGGAAATGCCACTGATCGAACTGGAGAAGCCTTATCATCCGCTTCCCTTCACTCCCCTATCCAACCAATCGGGGTATACCTTTGACTATGAACTCCGAACACAGCCATTCCTAAAAGAAGGCGTAAGTCACCTCATAATCTCCTAAGTAAAATTAGCACCAATTCATTTTAAATTTCACCAATGCTACATATTTATTAATTTGTAAAATTTAATTTCGAAACCGTACAAATTCATATGTGTGTAATAATGATTTAGCCCCTTAATCAGGGTTGTCACTTTTGGTAAAAAAAAATTTAGTTGGTAAAAAGGTTTTGTAGATTTGTGTTGAACTTTTCGTTCCCGCTTTATTATTCGTAGTTATCTTTATATTATAAATTTCTTTCGAAAAGTGTAGTCTACTTTAT
This sequence comes from Rhagoletis pomonella, assembly GCF_013731165.1. Lineage (NCBI taxonomy): Eukaryota > Metazoa > Arthropoda > Insecta > Diptera > Tephritidae > Rhagoletis > Rhagoletis pomonella. The sequence goes on from NW_023458561.1 coordinate 22,017,331, forward strand.
TGCATTAATTTTCTAACGCTTTAATGCAAACTTTTAATATACATATGTACGTATAAATGTATATCGATAAAAGGCGAGCATATCGTTCTCCATTCAAAACTCATTTTACTGAAATTCCAAGGAGTTTTTGATTGCCTAGATATTTTAAATGGTTATTTAAATAAAATAAAAAAAATAGCAGGTACGTTTGTAATCACGCACTTTGTTTATTGATTTTGTATCAATGGCAATTGTTAAATGAAGAAAACCACAAAATACTGGCGGCAAAAAACAACTACAATTTTAGCTGCACATTGTTGGTTGTACTCGAATATTATGGGCTATAAAATTACATAACTTTAATTGTTCTAAAAATAATCAAGCGAACACTAGACACAGTTTGGTTTCCTGCTACAATCATTGACAGTTGTAAGGAACCGCGTTCATATATCGTACAAGATTAAGAATGTGTAGTTTACAGGAGAAATATTGATCATATTGCTAAAAGAAATGAATCAGAAAATAATGTTGAATTGACAACGAATAAGTATGAAAATAAAAATGAATTAAAAAATAACGATGAAAATAAGGAATGTGAAAATCCCCTGAAATCATGTAAAAAAGAAACTGTATTGTAAAAAATACGTCTAGTTCATATGTAACCAAAAATGTAAGGTAAATTATTCTTCCATCACGATTAGAATACGATAAGATTTAATATTTGCAATAGTTATTAACCGACTTCCAAAAAAGGAGGAGGTTATCAGTTCGTCGGAATATATTTTGTATGTATGTAACCGCATAACTTTGGACCACATCTTGCATCGGAAAGGTCGTGTCTCAGAGGTGGGAATCTGCTTCAGATCCGATCATTGGATCATGAAAAAATTAACGGTATTCCTAAATTTTTATATGAGAATTGAAGTCGGTTTTGTTTTTTGCTTAAAAATTTCTTGTTTACTTTAATTGTAAATCTTGAACTGAAATACAAACACACATATAGTTTTATATAATTACTTATATTGGAAAGAAAGATGTTGTATAAGTACTCAAACATACCTGAAGTTATAAACATGTATATGTATATATGTACATATGTATACACTTGGCATGCGCTCTCGATATACTCTGCATTATACTTAACTCTGTATACCTACACATCATAGACTTTATACAAATAAAGAGACTACTGAAGTTATAACAGCTACCTTTTCCCTTTTGTAAATATTTGAGCATAAAAGCAAATTTTTGCAAATTTCTCGAACATATCTTATCTACATATATGTAAACAATATAAAATTTTGGCATGCTTTTAATAACCAAATGGATTAACTTAATTACGCTTGCATTCAAAACCCGGCAACGAACTAAATATTTTTGTGTACATATTAACTGCTACCTATCCTATGTATATATATGTACATTATGTCTGGAGTTTACTAGCTTATAAACAAAGTGTCAATAGATATCAAATTACCAACTGAAATTTAATATCACAAGGACAACAGCAGCTTTTGATGGTGATGGGTAGACAGATTGATCAAAAGCGTAAACAAGTAATACATATATATATATATATACATATATACGCGTGTGAGTGTGTACATTCCCTGTAGGGAAACCCCGAACTGGTGAACCAAATTTATAGTTCCGTACTAAATCTTTATCGCCAAAAATGAACTAGTCTGATAATAACTATATCGCCACCAGTTCAAAAGCAGCGAGATTTTGTACTGCAAAAAAAATTTATTTCTAGAAATATGTACCTAAAATGACGAATTTAGAACTGGTTCGAAACTGTAGAAAAAGGGAAGCAGAACGAACTAGATCTCATATGGCGAATTTTGAACTAGTTTAGAACTACCCAAAAAGAGATGCAGCTGGGGGGGGCTGGTTTACTTAAAATAGATTTTTTTTTTGGTTTTTCGTTCAACTACGCTTTAAGTCTGCACTTCGCAGACGTTTTTTCATAGCTTGGTAGTTCAAAACTAAATTTGTGTTAACATTTTAACATTTTGGGACCTTCTGGGATCTAGCCAATAACAGCAAGCACCTCTGCAAATTCAGCTACAGCCAAAGGTATGTAAATGTGTTTTCAAATACCCAAATTGATTTACATTCATTCAAACAGATTTGATTTCAATTAAAAACAGGTTTCTTTGCAAATAATTAAAAGTCGCTACCATGGTAAAACCAAAAAGACTGTTTGAAAACAGCTGGTTCCTGTTTTCGTTTGTCGATTTTATAACTGGTTCGGAACTATAGAAAACGGTATGCAAAGCGAACTAGATCCCATCTGCCGAATTTAGAATTGATTCTGAACTATAGAAAAGGTAATGCAGCTTGGGAAAATTTCCAATTCCTAAGACATTGCCGTGCTAAATTCGCCAGTAGTTTGCAAGCAAAAGAGATTTATCGCGAACTAGTAGTGGGTCTAAATGTACTAGAAGCGCACCAGTTCAGAACTAGAGATTTTCCGCACAGGGTTTGTACGTTTTTCATGCATATATAAATATTTTACATTTTAGTGACTAAAAACTTCGATGCATGTCTAACCAAGTATGTATACATATGTGGTTTTTAATGCCGTTACATTAATGGATAAGCACGTGTATGAAGGAATGTGCAGCAATACTCAACTTCAGCACATTTTTGCCATGGTTCTTGATAACCTTGGATTATGCAGTGAAGACGCGCGAAATGTCTTCGACTACAGCTGGAATTACAAAACTTCAAAGTCATGAGTGTGAACACGAAAAAACAGCATACACACAATCTGTGTATATACGCACAGGCTTTTCGCTAGAAATGTTATATGTATGAATCCTGTCGACAAATAGTTTCAGGAAAAGCTTTAAGCGAATTTTGCCCCGATTTGTTTATAAAATGACTTAATTTGTTTTAAATGGTCTCCAACCCATTAACAATGCTTGGGCAAATCTGCATTTTCCCATTTTATTTTTTAGATGGACTTTGCCGACTGATACCTTTTATTAAGCAAACAAATTTTGGCTTTGCTTGGCAACTTCCGAAGTTTAAAAAGTCAGGCATATCCAATCAGAGGGCAGGTAGAACAGCAGACCCACCAAATAAAATATCTTGGATTGCAATGCATGATACTGTTGTCTTAAAGAAAAGACAAGAGCAGCGAGAGCGCAAGAATAAAAGTCACCTGGAACGCGAAAAACCACTTTAGGGGTCGTTGCTTTTATTGCGTTCTGTTTTTGTTTTCAAATGCAACCCTGCCAATCGTTTGACACCTAAAACCTGCAATTTTGACTGAGGAAGAGTGATAATTACTCTTACAAAAGGGCTTTCACTTACACTTACGAAATTTCTTTTAAAAAAGGGCTAAAAAAAACTAAAAAAAAGTCGTTGTAGCTAAAAGTGGTAGCTAACATTTTTTATTTACATGTACCTATATAAGTATACATGCAAACATTTTCAATAAGTAATGGTAGGTATAGAAATACAATGAACTCTGGAAAAAAGCTAATATTTTATACAACCGAAAACTTTTTTTTTGCATCGAGCTTTTTTCGACATACCTTAAGTTACTTTATCAGATATGCACACGTTAAAGTATTATTAAATGCATTTACATTTAATTACTGTCTTTTCTTTTGTTACTTATGAAATAATTTTCACTTAAAATAAAAGGGTAGGTTTCAAACCCAATTATCTCTTTTTTAGTATTTTATGGTAGGAGAGCTTCTCAAACAATATTAAAGCAACTTTTTTTTTGATTTAAGCTATTGAAAAATTATGAATATCTAATCCCGGGATTCCGGCATCGTAAAAAGCCAAGAAAATTTGCATCCCTAATATGTACGCAAACCTAATACAATTTCCTCGGTTAAATATGCATTTTAATGACGTTGGCTGCAGACAACGCTAGTTCGTTGGTGATTTCGAAAATTATTCATAGCGATCACACCATTCCCCTACACTCGCTAACCTAGCTCTCATAGCAAAATATTCACACAAATATTTTCTTAAAAGGGAATGCAGCGGGAAAGCAACGATATCAGTTTTTCACTTCCACACCAATAAACGCGCTCACATGCATGCTGCATTGTTGGAACTTGCACAATTGTTGGAACTTAAACAGTCATTCCGTCATCCAACTCCTAAGCTAACTCTAAGCCTGCCCACAACAATGCAGACACAAGGTCGTTGTTATTAAGAATTAAACATCATTCGAACGAAATAATTCTACCCGTGAATGTAGGAGTACGATTAGCTGTGTTTTAGGTTTTTTCTTCTTGCAGATACATGCATACATATGTGTTGGGTATTTCGAGAGCTACAAAATTCTATAAACGTCTATGCTTGTCTCTTTGCTCATTTGCAATTAGTTTTTCGTAATCCGCTTTCGTTGAACTATTGCCTTTACAGTGTCTATTCACGCCTTTCTCTCGAAGTGGTATAAATTTGCTAGTTTCTCTGTCTGAAAAGTAAACACAACAAGTAAAGAAAAATAAGTTCGGGCTAAACCCAGCACGTCAGAGTTATCAAATATCGTCGTTTCAACTTTCTCTTAACTACCTTTATATAATAAGCAGGGCTGTTTTCACCGATTTCAATCCGCTGAGTTAGACTTAATGATATAATTGAACCAAGTTTGGTAAAAATTGATAAAGTGGTCACCGAGATAAGCCTTTGTAGTCATAGAACTTACGGTTCCTTATTTATTGTTAAGTGATTGTTGTAAGTATTAACTTGGAGTTAAGAAGAGTCCTCAGTTATTGAAATATCGGAGTTTTCGTGTTTCTGAAATTTAAATATATAGTTATACGGGAAGGAGGTGTAACTTTCGTCCGATTTGATAATTTTCAACGAATTGCTTTTTCGTCCCAAGGTTAACACGTGCACCGAGTTTGGTCGAAATCGATAAATCGCTTACCGAGATACGCATTTGTGGTCATAAGTGGGCGGCGCCTCGCCCATTATCCAAAAATCTATAATAATCTAATCTTCTCCTAAGTTGCTATTAATCGATTTCGAGTCAATTAGCTTGAGTAGTTATTGATTTATCGCAGTTTTCGTGGTTTTGTAAATTACCGTTATATGGGAGGTGGGCGTAATTACTGCACGATTTCAAAGATTTTCTACACATTTCTTAGTTGGCTCGAACCGAGGTTTGTAAGGATTGCTCAAAGGGCTACTGAGATAAAGCATTTCATCATGAGTAGGCGGGGTCACGCCCATTTTCCGAAAATTTCGTAATCATATTATTTTGTACCCAAATTATACTTCACATACAATTTTCAACAATTTGGACATAATATTTACTGAAATATCGCAGTTTTGCATTTTTCGAAAATACCGTTATATAAGAAGTGAACGTTTTTGGAACCATGGTTCTATTTAACTGTTGCCAGAACGTACCCCTAACCACTCAGCAACGGTGGCCTCCAATAGTTAAGATAGACTTGTACCTAATTTAACGAATAACCCGACAAATAGAAAATTTATTTAGTACTTAGTTGTTATGTGAACGAGGGAAAAAGACGATGAATTTTTCGGCTTCATATAAATATTAGAATTAGAGTGGACCAAAAATTGTCATCTTTCACACAGATTGTTTTTGGAGCGTAATGAACCATATTTTTGCTATTACCAATCAAAATTTAAAAAAAGCGGACTTTCGGCCCACGCTAATGGATACGGTTTCGAGATATTTGCAATTTACTGTTATTCAACTTAAAAAAGAAGAGTTCCACATAATCACGTACATATACTTTCGAACCAACTAAACAATCGTAATACGAAAAACGGCAAAAGAAAAATAGATGAGAAATAAATTGATCACTCCAGGTTTTTTGTTATTTTTTATTTTTTTGCTAAAAAAATCAGGGATCGAATATAGCAGTTATTGATGAAAACTGTTATTAAAAAATTCCATATGAATGAAATTTCCTACAACTAAGTGATACATACTAATCGTTTTCTTTTTTCACCGAGAATCATATTTGAAAATATTTTTTTTTGTGATTTTTCGATTTTTATTTTATAAATCCAATATAACAATTGTTTTTGATTTTTATCTAAATAATCAGCAAATAATAGATACTTTTAATTTTTATATAATATGTCTTATATAACAGTTATTGAAGTCTGTTATTTAGAAAAATCATCAATAAAAAGCAGTCAGTGACTTTCACTTTTAAATGTCATCTCTATAAATCAGTCACTGACTTTTATTTTTTAGTCATACGTATAAAAGTCATTACTATTTTTCGTAGTTAAGAAAGTGCTGAAGAACAAATGACTTTTGTACGTATGATTTAAAAAACAAACGTCAGTGACTGATCTTTATTGATGACTTTTTTAAATAAAAGTCTTCAATAACTGTTACCTAAGGCATAAAATATCAAAATTAAAAGTGTTAATTGCAGCTTATTTAGATAAAATTCAAAAATAATTGTTATTTTGGATATGTAAAATAAAAATCAAAAATAACTGTTATCTAAGGAGAAAGGAAATAAAAGTAAAAAAATAATTATTAAGGAGCAATTTTTATAATAAAAGTTGTAACTGTTACGGCACCTGAAAAAATTAAAAAAAAATCAAACTTTAACAGGGTTAAAATAAAAAAATAACGTATGTTTTATTTATTTTTTATTTTTTTGTTAATCAATTTCTCAGAAACTGTTAGGCTTATCAAAAAGTGATGTATATACGTATTCGTATTACGATTGTTCGACTGGTTCGTAAGATATACGTGATTAAGTGAAACCTCTCGTTTTTTTTAACGGTAAACTGCAAATATCTCGAAAACGTATCCATCGAAATAAATTAACTCGATTTTCGGAATCACCTAGCAATTCTACATAGGAATTGGATAGTGGTATCCATAGAACATTTTTGCTGTAAACCAGTGTTATTATTATACGAATATATTATTATTATACGGCTATATTGTAGTCGAAAGGCACCTTAAAAGTAAATCAGAACCCTATTGGAACTGCAGTATACATTTTCCATAATTTTTTTTTTTTTTTTTTTTTGCAAATGAATCGGGAAATTACCAAAGGGAATCAGTCAGAATTTCTCCTATGTGACAGTTTTGATGCAGTTCGGTTCGTTTATGGGACCTCTGTTGAACCGCTTCAAGTTTATGAAAATCGGGCGGTAATTAGTGGTTTTAAGAATATCTCGACTTTTCCGGCACCTATCCCATCTATATTTTGCAACGGTGATTTTCCCCCGCGCCCTCAGTATACGTTTTTTATACCCGAGAGCGCTTGTGCACAAGGGTATTATAACTTTTTTCGCATAACGGTTCTTTGTAACATCCTAGAGGAATCAAGATAGATATAGACAAATGTATACATAAATTGCCCACAATGAATAGAGAAGACCATTAACTCACATCTTATCGATTCCGTTCGTCCGCCACTAGACACGATAATTTGTGCAAAAATTTAGATAAATCAACAAAATTTGGTATGTATTGGGCTATAAACACAAAACTAGCGTTAAAACGGCATTCTAACTTTTTTCAAAGCTAGAATGTTTTTTTCCCTTATATTTTTAGTATCTAGTCCTTTTTTAAGTTAGCGACCAAAGTCCAATACTATTGTCTAAAACTTTACTTGCGTTCTTAACATCTTGAATATATGGCTGGAAAATATGGAAAATTATTATTCCTCCCTTATTTTCAACCTATAGTTTTTTACCAGGATTGGTTTACTAATTAAAGCTACACTCAATAAAGTCTTTAATTAAATTATATAAACCTCTTCACTTTCCCAAGAATCACCAACCAAATTTAGTTTTGAAAAATCCTTTTTAAAAGTATTGATGCTTAGTTGAACCCCAAAGGCTTTTCAACCAGTGCGGAGAATTCATTTTTTACTGTTATGTGCTTACTAGCGAAAAATTATCATTATCAGTTTAATAAAAATTTCAAGCGCTCTTTTACAAAAATGTTTGCTGATGTTGCAGCCATTCATTCAATTTGTTTTTGCAAAGTACATTTCTCACGTTTTTAAGATTTTTAATCTTATCTCTTTACTCTCAATCCACTTGTTTCTTTTTTGTTCTTCTTTTTCTTTCGCAAATTGTTTAACTGAGCGCATAGCAATTTACACTGAACCTGACATTAATATGGCCATTAACTTGTATAGTGGCAACAACAACCAAACTTATAATGCGCTGTGATTGCACATAATAACAAGAGAGTGAGAACGAAAGGAGGGCCTTAATTAATGCAAATTTCCTTTTTCCATACTAATTTTCAGAGCTGTGCATTTTTTATGCCATTTACATTTATAAACCCTTGCTTAAGTACAGAAAAATTCTAAGCGTTTTCAAATTTTAATTTAAAGTATCGAATTAAGTGAAACGCGAAGTGCGTACGCCATAACCTACGGGCACATACAGGCGAGGTAAGAATGAATTTTCATATTCAAATTTAATGAGTTTAGCGCGCGACGTGGCGAACCGACGGTGTAGCAAGGCGCAAAATATGGGGGCTGATGATAACTCGTAATGGACAGCGGTCAGCTTCACAATCTGCAATACAACAAATCACGCACGAATGCATTCACAAAGGATGAACGTGTCTTGCGCGCAGTTAGGCTTCCGCTACTTTCATGGAATCAATACTCAAAAGTAATAATAAAAAGATGCACTTCTGAGCTTTCTTAAAAAAAAATTACTTAATCAGAAAGAGGAAAAGCAGAGTCACGGCAGCTATTCACTATCTTAACAATTTTTTTTTTTCAACTTTCTCTACGCATATGCCATCACGAAAAATGCAAAAACTACGCTTGTGTACCCTTCTGTTATTAGCCGGCTCCGTTGCTCGAACGCGCGACCGTGTGCGACAGAATGTCCGGCTAGCGACGGAATGATGTTTGCGAACGCACTCAAAGTGATGCAGAGCGCAGGGCATTAGCGCAGCCGCCAGGCAGACGTGGCAGCCACCGCAACAGAGCAGCGGAGCAAAACAGCCAATCTTGCGGACATCAGGAGTTCACTCATGTCTGGCGAGATGTGGATGTAAAATCGTTTGCGTTGAACTTGAAAGAAAGAAAGAATGGCAGACGCAAGCATAATTATGCTTTTGTGTAAAGCAATGTTGGCATTGTTCAATTTTGCGTTCAATATTTGTGTTCAACTCTGCACGAAAAAAAGTTCGCCATTAAAAGGCATTTGCATTGTTCAAATTTGCATTCAACTTTTGGTTGAACGACCTTTCAGCTAATCGCTTTCAACAAAGTTGGTCACCAGCCAACAGCAACCCTGCGTTGAGTTGAACGCAAAGTTGAACACTTCAAACACTGCTTAACGGCAACTATTTACACACAATCGACGGCACGAAAAATTCAGCAATAACAGCAACGAAAGCAGAAATATGTAGTTACCAACACATAAAAAATACTCATACGCCGTGTAGCCCCATGTTACAGCAACAGCTGCAGCATTTCGCACTCGGCTATCTCATCTTACACTGCTGTTGCCTTACTGCTTTTTTTATGCGTTAACTGTTATTTGCTTTTACTGATAAATCTCTCCCGCACTTGCCACGCATGTAATAAAATTCATTCATATTTTGCTATTGATAAGAAAGCTTCGCTCAAATTACTCATGCGACATGTACTCTGAGCGCGTACATACATACAAACTTAAGTATGTACATGCTTATATACATACATACATGGCAGTCGCTAACGGAGCTTTTTACATGTGCCGAGAGCAAACATATGTAGAACGAAATAGACAATTGAAGTACCTTTTCTCGCACAGAAAAAATAGAGCAGAGAAAAGAGATGGCGAAATAGAGAGAGTAAGTGCTCATCGTAGCACGAGAAGTTTGAAAACAACCTGTTGCTAACTGTCTTCTTAATGGTAAAACTGCGCCTGGCATACGTATGTATCAGGGATGTACCTGATATCATGAAATACATGTACCTAACCGCACAAGGTACTTAGTACCTATAACTATCTATACATTACATCATTTTTCTGAGTTTTTACATTCACTTGAATAGACAAATCTTATTTTTTCAGAGATACAACCACAAAGTTTTTATTATATTTTTAGAACACTTGTACAGTATAGTATTTGTGCGCCAACAGCAATTAAGAAAGTGTCGTTAACAACTCCTGAAGCATTAAATGCTCTAAAACTAAGAAAACAAATTAAAATTAAATAAAGGACATCGATTTTGAGATTGTTTTATGAAAACAAATATTTTTTTTACAAGCGTGTGTTGATCGTTACGAAAGTATGTAGTTCCAAGAAAAATCTACTAACTATCCGATATTCCTCTGTATGATTATAGGTCGAAAAATATACGATTAAAACGCAGTTTCAGCAGTGAACTAATGTATTTTTATTATTATTCTTTTTTTCTAAACGGCTCATTATTACGAAAGGAGGGTAGGGGAGGCGGTGGCTAGCGCGACGTCGAACGCATCGGGGGTCTATGTAACCGAAACTCCCCAATCACGCCAGCAGAATTACCAAACAACTCATTAGGGAATTCTCATGCTGTAACCAAAACAACAACAGCCTTCCTGTTTCGATCCATGGTTCAAGAAATATTAAAAAAATCATGTTTCTCATAGCTATCGCCGCTCGGCTGGTAATGGCAAACTCCCGATTTCGTGTTTTGCTTTCGTCAAATAGGCCTACTGAATTTCTTAAACCAACAACACACCTTTTGAAAACTGCTAATGCACTCAGTTTGTTATAAAGTACATATTTGAAACCGCTGTGGGAGGAGAATCATGCCTGTCCGCATACACATGCATGTATATTAGGGTTGTCCAAAAGAAAGTAAAGTCGAAATTTCAATGCTCTCACCTCCCTAGGATTGTTCTATACCGAAAAAATACCCCTATTTTTATTTTGGATTGAAAAAATATTTAGTGGTCGCTCAAAGCGCTCAAAGTTTTCCATGTATTTTATATGGGGGAAAAAACTTTAAATGGTATAGAATTCTCGAAAATCAATATTTTTCGATCGCACAGTTCTGGTTCACTTCAGGAAGCTTTCAGCAATAGTACCCCACGGTTTAGTTTATTTAACCATTTTTTAAAGAAGAAATTGTTTTGGTCCCCCATTGCATTTCCTGGGTTTTTGGTGGGCCTATAAAAAGTAGTTAATATTAGATAATGGTTAAATAAACCATTGGGTTTTATTAAATAAACAGGGTTGTCCGATATAAAAATATTGATCTTCAAGAATTCTTTAATATTTGTACGAAAGTTGTTTTTTCCCCAAATTAAATACATGGAAATCTTTGAGCGATTTGACCACCTTAATGTACATACATACATCCAACTGCAAAATATTTAAGCATATTTTCGTGACTTTACGCGGAGAGCTTTTTTAAAGATAAATGGCTTAAACTTGTCACTGTTCGGTATAGACTAGAATGATACACGGCGATTTCCTTAAAGGAAAGTAGTTGCGTAACAAATTCGCATACATGTTGTTAATTGAAGACGTCACAGCATTGCACAAAACCAGTTAATTCCGTAGCTAACAACAATATTAAATAAAAAAAAGCCAAATTATACTCTAATACACACCTAAGGGTCCAAAAAGGCAGTGAGTGACTAAGTATACACATAGGAGGACTTGGAATTCTTCTTCGAAAACCCAAAAGTCTGTGTATGTATGAGCAGATTAAAAAAAATTTAATAAAAGTACGTAATTTGATCAAAATAAATTGGTGAAAAACACTAAATGAAAGCAACCGGTCTCACTAATGCAAGCATAAATTAATGCAAGCCTACATATATTTCTACAATGTAATTACTTAATACAATATGAAATAATGTTCGTTAAACACGCTGGTGGCTTTAGCTGTTAATTGAGCTTTTCATGTAATTGCCGCTATCCTAGTAATTCAATTCAGTTTATGCTGTCGAATGCCGCACTGCATGAAACCACCCACCACGGCAACACCCCTTCATTCCAAGCTATGACGTATTGCTGTTGTTGTTGATATGGTGATCTTCAACGTTTCTTTTAGTAACAGCTTGCCATTAAGCATTAATTAATTAGCGCAATTCAATTTCTGCCGGGAATACCACAGTAACAGGCGCAGTCGGAGGACCGACAGCAACAGTGCGAGTTGCGGGTAATCCTGTGACGCAGGCAATGTAAATTAAAGAAATTATTCCAGATTATCATACACATTTAAATACTATCTTCAAATACAAAGTATTAGCTGCAGTGTTTCGTAGAATTTCACTTTTCGTTTTCCTAATTTACTTAATCATCGGACGATCCCCAGAGAGTTTGAATGATGAAATAGCAGCTGTTAGTAAGTAAGGGAATACATATACTTATTAGCGCACACAAGGGGTGGGGCAAAACGAGCAATTCTTGTACATATGTATGTATATGTATATCAATAGGTTTCTCGGAAAAGGTTTAAACGATTTAATGAAATTTTGTATTCGATTTGTTACAAATAAAATAATATCTTGGGTATCAAATGGAAAGTATTTAAACAAAACCCAATTCAGAAAAATTATTGAGTGGGGTTGCCACCTATTTTTTACCTAAAACATTTTAATGTGGATATTAACTAAAAGGTATTTTTAAGAATTTAAATCCAGAAATATTTTCCATGATATTTTCCACGTTTTTTTGTAATGCAAACTTTTATCTTAGTAATTTCATCGAACATATGCATATACACATATACACAAGAATATCGGGGGCTTACATTCAATACCCTCTATCTACATTTTTCACAAAAATTAGATTCTGATATAAAAATCCACCTAAGACTTAACTGTTATCGGTGATGTTAATGCTGACCTTGTATAACGCTTGACAGAAGAATTTACTTTTAAATTGCAAGGTCAGAATTAACATCAGTGATGACAGGTAGGTTGGGTTTCAACATCACAAAATTGTTTTTGTGAAAATTGCAGATAGAGGGAGAGAGATTGAGATTGAGGCTGATCGACTTCGCCGGGGCCCGAAACATGGTAGTATGCAGTACTAGGTTCAAGCATAAAAAGATCCATCAAGCTACCTGGCTGTCTCCGGATCGAAAAACGAGAAACCAAATCGATCATGTTGTGATAGACGGAAGGCACGCTTCCAGTGTTTTAGACGTACGCACACTCCGAGGCCCAAACATCGACTCGGACCACTATCTTGTTGCAGCCAAGATACGCACCCGCCTATGTGCAGCAAAAAATGTGCGCCCAAATATGCAAGGAAAGCTTAACGTCGAAAAGCTGCAATCACAACAGACAGCCAGCGCTTTCGCTACTCGACTCTCACACCTGCTCTCAGAGAGCACTCTTCAACAAACCGACATATGCGAGCAGTGGAACCACATTTCCCGCTCATTAAGTACCGCCGCCGAAGAAGTAGTCGGATTTCAGCGAGCCCGAAAGAACAACTGGTACGATGAGGAGTGTCAGGAAGCTGCAGAGAAAAAAGATGCCGCCTACAGGGCCACGCTGCGATCGGGCGCAACGCGCGCTATGTGGGACCGCTATAGGGATCTGAAGAGGGAAGCGAGACGTATTTGCCGCAACAAGAAGAGAGAGGCAGAAATACGTGAGTGCGAAGAGCTTGAAATGCTGGCCGACAGGAGGAATGCCCGAAAATTTTACCAGAGAGTTAGGCGACTTACGGAAGGTTTAAAGACCGGGGCGCACTCCTGTAAGAACAATAATGGCGACCTAGTAACTGATGTCCAGAGCGTACTTAAATTATGGAGGGAAGACTTTTCCGCCCTACTAAATGGCAGCAGCACAGAAAGTTGTGGAGAAGAAGAACCCGAGCCCGCAGTCGATGATGACGGAGTCGACGTTCCACCGCCTGACTATGACGAGGTACGTATAGCAATAACGCGGCTGAAAAACAACAAAGCCGCTGGAGCTGACAGCCTGCCAGCTGAGCTATTCAAGTACGGCGGCGAGGAGTTGATAAGGTGCATGCATCAACTCTTGTGCAGAATATGGTCAGATGAACGCATGCCCGACGACTGGAATTTAAGTGTGCTCTGCCCAATCCACAAGAAAGGTGACCCCGCCATTCGCGCCAACTACCGCGGGATCAGCCTTCTAAGCATAGGTTACAAGGTCTTATCGAGCGTATTGTGCGAAAGACTGAAGCCCACCGTCAATGAACTGATTGGGCCTTATCAGTGTGGCTTTAGACCTGGCAAATCCACCATAGACCAGGTATTCACAATACGCCAAATCTTGGAAAAGACCCGCGAGAAAAGGATCGACACTCACCACCTATTTGTCGACTTTAAAGCCGCTTTTGACAGCACTAAAAGGAGTTGCCTATACGCCGCTATGTCTGAATTTGGCATCCCCTCAAAACTCATACGGCTGTGTAAAATGACGTTGAGCAATACCACCAGCTCCGTCAGAATTGGAAAAGACCTCTCCGAGCCGTTCGCCACAAAACGGGGTTTCAGACAGGGCGACTCCCTTTCATGTGACTTCTTTAATCTGATGTTGGAGAAGATAATAAGAGCTGCAGAACTGAACCGCTCAGGAACAATTTACTACAAGAGCGTGCAATTGCTGGCTTATGCCGATGACATCGACATCATCGGTAACAAAAACCGCGAAGTCTGTTCTGCCTTTTCCAAGTTGGATAGGGAAGCAAAGCGCATGGGTCTGGTGGTAAACGAGGACAAGACGAAGTATCTCCTGTCATCAAACAAACAGTCAGCACATTCGCGCCTTGGCACCCACGTCACTGTTGACAGTTACAATTTCGAGAAAGTAGAGAATTTCGTTTACTTGGGAACCAGCATTAACACCGATAATAATGTCAGCATTGAAATCCAACGTAGAATCACTCTTGCCAACAAGTGCTACTTTGGACTGAGTAGGCAATTCAGGAGTAAAGTCCTCTCTCGACGTACGAAAACCACGCTCTATAAGTCACTCATCATGCCCGTGCTGGTATATGGCGCAGAAGCATGGACAATGACAACATCCGATGAGGCGGCTCTTGGCGTGTTTGGGAGAAAGATTTTGCGGAAGATTTACGGTCCTTTACGCGTTGGCGACGGCGAGTACCGCAGACGATGGAACGATGAGCTGTATGAGCTTTACAACGACATAGACATAGTGCAGCGAATTAAAATACAGCGGCTCCGCTGGCTTGGCCATGTCGTTCGAATGGACACCGACGCTCCAGCTCTGAAAGTATTCAACTCGGAACCCGCTGGTGGTAGCAGAGGAAGAGGGAGGCCCCCACTGCGATGGAAAGATCAGGTGGAGAAGGACTTGGCTTCACTTGGCGTTTCCAATTGGCGTCAGTTGGCACAGAGGAGAAACGACTGGCGTGCTTTGCTGAACTCGGCCAAAATCGCTTAGGCGGTTACAGCGCCAAAAAAGAAGAAGAAGAAGAGCAGATAGAGGGTATTGAATATAAGCCCTCGATATGTTTTATCCATCCTGGCGTATTTATATTTTGGGTTGGCACCTAATTTTTATTGTAATGTTAAATAATAAATTCCATTGCCAATAATCCATAAAAAAAATTTTTAAAACTAAAGCTATCCAAATGACCATTATTTGGTACCAAACCCTTGAAAACTTTAAAAAGTACATGCCCCCCGAGCAAAGCTCAGCCAACCTATACCAAGCTATGCATCGTGGCGACGAATAACTGTTACACAGTTTTCTTTTCAAATAGAAGGTTCCTTTATAGATTTTGCGAATGTATTTTATTGTTAATTTTCCAGAGTTTTTACTTAAATTTTATTAATTAGTTATAAAATTTTAATCCTTATTCGATGGTTATCTTCTAAGGTTTGCCATTGCCTGCCAAGGGGCGACCACTGTTAAGAAAAAACTTTTTTTCTAGATTTTTAGCGATGTTGCCTTGACCAGGGCTTGAACCCAGGTCCTGCGTAGGGGAAGCACGCACTGCTTACCGCTACCAGTGATCGGACTTAAAAAAAATTTTCGTGGTAGAATCTGGAAAAAAAATGTGGTAGATTTCAAAAAATTTGGTTTTGGATCAAACTTTGTCCAAAATTAAAAAAAACTTTTGAAATTTTTCACCTAAATTGCGAACATTTTAATTAGAACCTTAAAAAAATTAATTTTAGTGTAATAAAGTGTGAGTTTGAAGTTGCTAAAATGGCGTTGAGTTTTGGAAGGAATTTTTTTTCTTGACAGCGTAAAGCAGTTCCTTCCATACCAAGATATTTGTCGAACATATTTTGAAAGATTTCTGCAACCTTGCGGAGTGCTGGCAGCTTTTCTTTTTGTCACATCACGATGTAGCGAACAAATGTGGCACGTTCCAGAAACCGCTACTTGCGATTTGCCGATTTTGACAATTCTCAAGTAAAAGTAAACAACGCTTTAGAAACTTTAGGTGCACTGAAATTTTCTAATATTTTCACAAACATCGACGTTTCTTAACATTTTCGCCATTAATTCTTTTTATAAATCATATATTTAGCAATTTAACACAATAAAACATTTCCTGTGGAATAATTTATTGAGAAAATTTACTATTTTACGGTTTATTTTATCCTCCCATTCTGTCTGTTGTTAGTGTTTAGTGTTGGAAAATTTTTGATCTTTTAAGAAAATTATGGCGAGCAAAAATAAAACTACTCAAAAACGCAAATATGTGGTAGATTTCAGACCTTTTGTGGTAAATGTGGTAGATGCTCAAAAAAGTAGCAGATCTACCACAATGTGGTAGAAGTCCGATCACTGACCACTACACCACAGCGGCCGCTAATATCTATAGAAAATTAAAGAAATGCGGCAAGATGCAGAAATAAAACTTTTTTTGCTTTCCGAACACGTAGAAGAAGAAGGAAGGTACAGGAATCGAAATATCGCGATACAGCAGTCGCCAAATGAATCGTTTTAATGTGAAAACCGGAGACGCCGACGCCTACTATGACATTACTTTTTACATTCCCTTCCTTGATACATACATACATATATAGTTTTAGATAATTTTGTGTTTTTTTTTCAAAGTACGACTTTAACGAAAAAGAAGAGTTTTTTGGCATTCTATGAAAAAAGTAATCGACTGTTCGAAACAAGAATTTCTTATGGAGGTTAAAATGCGGAAATAAAGAATTTCAGACGAACCTTTTCGAAATGCTCTCGAAGCATTACAAGTAGTAAACACAACGTCTTCTGGGTATGGTTTTAGATCTTACGTCCATATATGTTTCGGCACATTTGCATGTTTCAATAGCTACACCTTTACGAGGTTTTTCATGCCTGGAAAGGACTGAAAACCTACTACAAAACACAACATGTCAATAAAGGCTCAACGGTCTACCACCTATATACATTCACAAAGATATTCATTTTTCAGTTGACGAAGTTCTAAAAGAATTAAAAAAAAAAAAAAACGAAAATGTGAAAAATCTTCGTTTCATGGATTTATATGTAAGTAAAAGGAAAATTTTAATGTGTTTAAAATTATTAACATGCTTTATAAATAAAGCGAAAAATTGAAAGTATTTAAAAATGTCGTGTTTTAACACTTGATGGCGCATACTTTTTTCTAAAGAACCCTTTTTCTAAGAAATATATCAAGAGAAATATAAATTGAATTCCCTAACCCAAAAAAACAGTAATATGCCATTACTTACTAAAATAATTTCATTATTTGATCGAATTTTACTAAATTTTTCCTGTATTCTGGGCCACCAACTTTAAATACGCATAAAAGAAAAACCAGTTCTATACATAGGCTAAAACTCCTTTTGATATTATGTTACGGGATGTGTCATCTACTTTTGGTTTCATCAAATACGTAGAATCTACTGGTGCACTGTGTAATCAACAAAGAGTTTACAGTGAAAATGCAAAGAGTGGGTCAGTTTAGCTCCCTTGCAACTAATTGTTCAGATACGGGTATAAATTTTCTCGATATAACTCATTTATATAGGCAGCTAAACCTATGCAATTATGTGATCTACTTACTTATCGATTATCCATGGCCTACTGCGAAAATTTTTAAAATATAGTTAGTTTTGGTCAAGAAATGTTTTCCCATTTTTTATCATAGTTAACTGACTGTGGGATAAATTTAGTACAATACTGAGCTCCCAGAAATCTGATTAAAAACTCGGTAATACATAGGTGTAAGGAGAAGGTGTGAAGTCCTTACTTTTATGAATTAGCACGTAGTATTTCTTATGGTTTGTGTATACTAACTATAAATAAAAAAATAAAAAATCAGCAATCAGCATTTCATGATGAAAACAAAACATATGCACACTCATATATAAATGCTTAGATTTCTAATCAAACTGCAGCATTTGCATTTAAAAGTACATTCGTTTTGTTTATAATAGCAATCACTTCTCTATATCGACATGAAAATACACTTGTTGTCATCATTCCGCACTTTTCTACGCAAGTTTTGCACATCGTTTACAAACACTTTTTATTAACAATCCGTTTATTAAAAAATTCTGAATAATTCGCGAATGTTGGTATAATTCCATACTTCAATAAAAAGTAAATCATTTTTCAAAAATTTTTTTTAGAATTCCACTTTTCTTATTTTCAACATTAAGTTTCATCATTTCAAGTGTTTTATAAATCGTGTTTGCACGAAATAACTTACTAAACATAAATTTACATAAAGATTAATATTTGCACATCATAAACAACATTCGCAATTCAATAAATTAATGGTAAGTATTGGCAAACACTTTTTTATAAATTTCTGGTGTCTCTAACAATATCTGTTGACTTAGGAAAATGCCTCATAGAGAGCCCTGAGGTTGAGCGAACTTAGTCTGTGAAAAGAACATTCATATCGCCGCTTGGTGCGCAATACCTCGTACACACCAAATGCAATATCACGTATACGATATTCCGACAATTTCACAAAAGTGCAAATAAGATTATTTTCTTCTAAACTTTTGAATCGTTTTCTAACTGAACTTATTAAATATGAGCTTCTACTAAAATTATTGGCCATTAAATTTGTGAAGTAGACAATCACTGAGACAGGGTGTCGAAAATAATTTTTTTTTTCTGAGCCACCTCACACGTGGCAGATACGAGGTATTGCGCGTGAACCGACGATATGGGCATGGATCCAGTAATCTTTTAACAGCCCAAGCTCTCGCGAAAAATCCGACCATGTCTGACCTTCGCTTACCTTCAAGAAATTCGCACTATAATATTTCCATTAACAATGGAATGGAAGAATGCGGTTTTTACTGATCGCTTCCAAGTATATGTATATTATTACGGAGGACTCAAAAATGGATTTTGGAGTAGGAATGATGCCAGGGTCGGTCGAGGCTGAACTGCTTTCGCTATGCTCTCGAAACATCAAGGCCTTCCAACTACGTCTGGAGGTCTGGGGTCAACTTATTGTGAGCCCCTAAAAGGCTCTCCGCTCATTGCCGTAATGGGGATGGCGGATTAGGTTCGGCAGATGACTACTGCGGAAATTTCAAGTTAAGTGAAACCTTTTTCAAATTGAATGAAACCTTTTTCAGATTCAATGAAACTTTATTCAAATTAAACGAAACTTGTTTCAAATTAAATTAAACATTCTGAAAAGGAAGTTTCATATAATTTTAATAAAGTTTCCATGAATCTGAAAAAGGTTTAATTTAAGAGAGGGATGGAACCATTGTGGTGAAATGCGTCTCCCAAGCCAACTGGGATTGGCTCAAGACTGCTGAGCAATGAACACCAGGCACAGGGGGAACATCCTTCACTGTTTACAATGCCACTTACGAATAAGATTTTGCAATATTTATTTTTGAACAAATTATTTATTAAGGACTTATGGGAACCCGATAACGTCGTCGAATTTCGTTTTTTTAACTTAATCAGCTTAAAAAATAGCCTATTCGTCCTTGTGAATCCAAAAAATTTAAATATCTTTAAATTCTAAAACATATCTGGTCGTGGGGGCGTTTCTTTTATTTATACTACTAGTATTTATCTATAAAATTCCTTCAACCACAAAATACATTTGTTGACTTAAATTTTTTTGCATCGAGCTTTTTCGACATCCCTTAAGTTAATTTATCAGATCTGTACCCGCTAAAGTATTATTAAATGCGTATACATTTAATTACTGTCTTTTATTTTGTTACTTATGAAATAGTTTGCACTTTAAATAAAATAAGTAGATTTCAAACGCATTTATTTATTATTTATTTTATGGTAGGAGAGCTTCTCAAACAATATTAAAGCAACTTTTTCGATTTAATTTATTGAAACATAATGAATATCTAAAACCCGGGACTAATCCCGGGAGCCCGGGATTGTGTTGACGAGATCCCGAAAATCCCGGTTTCGCAAAAAGCGAAAAAATTAACATCCCTAGTATATTCATACATATGGACATTTTGCAAAATTTAAAAATGTATGTCCTCTGCCATTTCGCCTTTTCTCTATTTGCATAGCAAACAATTTAAATTCAAATTAGCTACAAAATATGCAATAAATTCTCAATAAAAATATTCATGCATTGCAAACGAAAGTTGAGAAGATAGTAGGTATACAGAGTTAGTTTTAATAAAACAGTGCTAACGCGTGTATCTTAACCCTAAGTAAATAAGCGAATTGCTAAACACTCAAGCAAATTGAAAGGGCAACAAAGAAAGAGAAAAGGAGCATGAAGACATAAATAAATATTCCCTTTCATTTATGCGTGTGTCATAATTTCCTACAGCAACTTTTGGAAAATCGCTTAATTTTCCACAAACACTATGCTTATGTGTCCTCAAGACGTAAGCAGAAAGCGCACGCATGTTTGAGATGCTTACCCTTTTTAACTTTTACTTGGCCTAGGCCTTAAGACATGCAATACAAGAATTGGCCGATTAGCAAATAGCAAACCCGTCTCTTTTTCTACCCATAATTTATTTTGTTTACAGAAATCTTTGACAAACTCACAGACTAGCCGGCAGCAAACAAGTTTTGTTTTATTTTGTTCTATGATATCAATCAAATTAGGGTCCAAAGCAAGCTTATCCCAGCCAAGACCGATAGGATGTTAATGAAATTTGAGTTAGGTTCTTTTTTACTTCTACTGGATAGTGGTACAAGTCACAAAAGTTCACAAACTCCTCTGTGACTAGAATTACATGCATTCGCTTTATTTGTTTTTTATCCTTTTTTCTTGCTTTACATTTCTTTAGTGACCCTTTTCAACGCCTTTCAACACTTCGTTTTGGAGTTATCTCTTTAATACTACATACTTTATTTACATACGTAAAGTAATAATAATAAAAACTGGCAACATGTTTCCTCTAAATTAAAGTAGACACACCACTAAACCTCAAGTAGCGAAGCACCTTTTTCAAATGGCTTTGGAATTGTTAAACTTGTATTTACTTCATCTTGTAGTTTCGTAAATATTTACATCAACACCAATAGAGAGCTTAGGTGTCACATGCAATCATGTGCCGTGGTAAGTCGAAAACTTACATGAGCAAATTTGTTACGAGGTCATAAATTTTCCACTTAATTTGTTGTTTATCGCTGCCATCCACATAAGCTATTTAAACAGAAACTCATGCATCAAATTATAAGGCCACAGCAGATTTAAGTTTGGCAAGCAAACGAGTACTTGCAAAAAGAGAAAGGGTGGCTGAAAGAAAAGTACGAATGTAGATTTCCTCAAAAAAGCACCTGAATTGCTAAGCTTAATTTCATTCTAGAAATTAATTAATATCCTTTGTTTATATTAATTGAAACAGATGGAAATCTTTGAATTCAACTGCATATCGACACCTGAGTGGAAATCGGCCTATCTCGACAGCCAGTTCGAAAATGCTCTATCTCAGAAAACTTTTGAAGAACGCCCTGTTTCAGAATTTGCTTAAAGAACTCACTATCTCATAATTTGAGTGAACAACGCCCTTTCTTAGAATTCGGTTCAATCTACAATCTCAGTTGCCGATTCAAAGACGCCCTATCTCAGCCGAATGGCGATTGTATATTTATGAGAAGCTGTTTTCATTGCAAAAATAAAGTCTACGTGGTGACGTGGGATTACTTCCTGAATTTTTCAACCCTTATTTCATGTCCGTCAAGTCCATCGTCTCACAGTGTTGCCATTATTAGAATATCCAAGCTCTGACTTAGGAACATTAACAAGCAAACCGCAGTGCTTTTCAACTTCGTTTTGTATTAATTTTTCAGCAACAATAGTTTTTTTTAGTAATTTCAAATTTGCCACTTTTGTGCCGGCAGTTTCTAAGAGAGATGCAAAAGGGGCTAAAAGAACCCAATCCATCCGTGTAATATTGATGGTCCAAAATTCAAGTTATCTTTTTGTATTTCATTTTGTACCATTTCTTCGATGTTGTTAAAATCTTTTGATGTTCCACCACAAATAACTGACCCCTGAGTGGATGTTATCTGGGTAATCATGGTGTGCTCGACTTCAATCGATTTTCCGGCATATTTAAATCGTTTTAGACTTTTTAAGGTTTCTTCAGTAACTGTTTCATCCCCACTATTGAAATTTTAGACGACTCCTTGATAAATTAATTTTCAATAGCCAGCGTGTAGAAGATGAAGCAGGAACTTTTTTTCCAAAGCAAGGCGAATAGGCACCATACTGGTTATGAAAAGAGTAGAATCAAAAGCTTCTATACCATGAAACGCTTGCTTATATGAATGAACTATAGCCTGAGCTACCATCGAAATCCCACTTTGTGTACATACGCACTTTGTGTAAATCCTCCGCGTGAATGGAATCTATGGTACTTTTCTGTGCAATACTCAGGCGGCTTTTGGTTTGAACCAGTCGGAATTATAAAGTTGTATTGAAAACCAGTTTTGGAAAACAGCCGAATGATCGAACACCGCAATTACCTGCCAATATTGCATTGCGCGAAATTCGTAATTTTGGCATTCGTCAACTCCAACAATATTCAACACCAAGTATCACAAGAACTTTTTCCCCTTCAGAAGCAGTGTCCTTTTTGAAATTCCTCAAAAACTCGTTTGACATTTAATTACGTCCACATTTTGATGTGATTTTATCGGGTCAAATAATTGTTGGTAAATTGTAAACAAACCCGTTAAATTTCTCTCCGACTGGTCTGCAATTTTCATCTCCGCGTTACAACTTTGTCAAAGGATTTAAATCACAATTAGAAGCTCAAGCAAAATAAAAGCAAAGCAATAAAAGTGGCAAGTAATTACAAACAATCTTCGCTGCTTGTTTTACAAATAGAAAACACGGCTAAGACAAAAGGACTAAAATGCGGGAAAATGTCGAATAGCAGCAATCTAACACAATAGGGGTATTCTCGAAGTCTTGCACGTTGCTCGGATTGGACGAAATGCAAAAATACTCTTCCGAAATTGGCATTGCAAAGTCGTAGAATGCATAGGGTAGAAAGCAACGAAATTCTGTATCGAATACAATAATAAGATACCAGAAAAAAATTAAGTGAGCGATATGAGAGAAATATGCAGCTATTCCAACAACGTAACAACTAGCACAAAGTCGCATTTATCTTGTTATGCTTTTTTGCAAAATATGCAGCGATAGGAAGTGCTGTTTCACATGTATTTTGTTGTTGTGTGTTTGTAAGTTATGCAATCCGTGCAATATGTGCTACGTGCAACGGCTTTGTAAGATTTCGAGAATACCCCTAATGCGAATACAAAAAATCGCAAAAGTCAACAAACAAACAAACAAGAAGTAGGTGGTAGTGCAACAGCTGCAAAACAATTTTCCACTTTGAATTTTGAGTTTAGCAGTTTATTTGAGGGTCAAGAGCGAATAAATCGTGAAGCATTTAGGAATGAAGTGGTTTGTAGAGGACAAGGTTTACTTTGGCTGTCCATAGGGAAACTTTTGCAATAGGCAATTTTTGCCACGTTCGATAACTATTTACACCATGATACAGAAAAGAAGGTAGTTGCAATAAACAAATTTTTGATTAAAAAGGAGATTTTTGACAATTGCTCAATTGTAAAATATTCGAAGCGGCGTAACTTTTTTGGTGGAGGGGATTTTATATTCTAAATTTGGAAGTATAAATAAAATAGTTGTATCAACATTTAACTTTTAAAAATAATTAATATCTTATCTTAAAAACATTAAAATTTTACGGTAAATTCGAGAACTACTTGCCAAAAATCTATATTTTTACATTAATGTAATTTTAGTGAACATATTTTAAAATTTATTTAGTGCCATTATGTCATCTGATTATTACACAATGTAGCTAGCCAGTAGCTCGTGTCTGTAACTTTTCTCTACCGATTTTTTCTCTACTGGTAGAGAATATAAATCCTTCTCTACTACTCATTATCAGTAGAGAACAAGGCGGCGAATTCATATATGAATTTGCCTTGGTAGAGAATTGTTACAGAAATGAGCTACAGGACTATTACAGTTTTCCCTATCGGATACGATTGTTTCTGATATAATTGAGACACTGAAATTACATATTTCGATATTGCCTTTGTCCATGTCTTTCAAGTAACTTGAAAACGGAGTTTACTTTGGGACCCATAGGCCTCATGACTTTCAGAGAAGTGATAACTATCCAATTCTAGTATGTTTCGACAATGTCGTTGTTTCTTTGGGTAAAAATAAAAATATTGAACAGTAAATATTAGAGAGGGTGTAAAAGAAAATTAATGATTTATTGCTAGTATGAAAACTAGAAACACAATTATCAACTTATTGAGCAATAGACCTCTTTCAAAAATAAAATGGGAAATGTTCGGTTATTTGTGCGAGCCGTACCCAACAAAATATGTTCCCTTCGCTTGTTCAAATAAACAAGAAATTAATAACAAAATTTAAAGGATTTTAGATATTGGATACGGTAGCACGAAGTGTCACAATCCACTTAATTGTCAGGTTGTTAATATGGCGACGAAAAAGTGACAATGGAACTACCTTCTTTTTTGTATCATGATTTACACCACCTAATCTTTATCGCGTCATTCTTTTCACTTTTGGCATCCTTAATCACATAGTTGTTATTTTAGTTTCTTTACACAAAATTTGGATGTAGGTAATATTTCATTTGGCTCACAATTCATTTATTAATTTCATTAATTTAGCTTCCTATTCTCCTATGAATTCACCGAAAGCTTCCAATAGAAATTTTATCGCTATGTTGTCGCTACATTTCCTTAGCGCACATTCCAGGCTAATAGCCCAGTTATGCATACTTAGCGTTGCACATAAGAATCTGTTAAATGGGCTTGGCGTGTAAGCGGTTGCCCAACGCATAGCACTTAACATGTAGAATCCTGTTGGGTTTTGATTTTTACGTAAAAATGGTATAGCAGTGCAAGTATGCATAACTGGGCCATTACACCATAGCAGCATTCCGATAGTAAAGGTGCGATTATGTGGTTAGCTGTATACGTTCAGAGTAATTCAAGTGAAGGATTTAAGCTACGAGTATCATAATGCATTTTGTCTTCTTGTTTAGCAGACACGTTTCAGTATTCAGACATCAGTAGCCTTCTCGTCTGCCAACAAAGTAGTCGCAGAGAGTTAGAATTTATGATTTGTTTTAATATATACCTATAACTTGTTTTGTTTGGTGTGAGACAGAGATTATTTGAGTTTTCACAATGTTTTGCATAAAACTGAACTGAACTAGTATTTATTGATTTGTATATTACCATTTTATTGTCACCGTAAAAATTACACATATGCACAACAGTTGTTTACTTTCGAAAATTCTGACGTTGAGGAATTGGCGTTCTCCTCTTTGCATAACATTGACTTATCATTTCAAAGATACAGGGTGATTCATGTAATATATGAGTACGTTGAGACGCTATCGCTGCACGCAAAGAGAGTATAATTCGCTCTGTGAAGAGGGCCTCTTTTGAAGAATACTGCAGCGAGATTGAATCATTGGGTCAATCGGCAAGGCTGGTAAAAATTCTGAAAAACGACCAAACCACAAAGCTGGGTTCACTCCAGAGGCGATGGCTCCTTAACGGAGACTAGGGTCGAGACTCTCCCTGTTCTTCTAGAGACTCACTTTCCTGGAAATCAGGTCATGGTTATGCCTTCCTCTGCCTCGACTGGAGAGGGAGGGAATGCGATAACCACTGTGACAAGAACAGACTGGTTTTTTTCTAGAACTGTGGCAAAACCATGCAAAACTGTATGATTCAGATACAAGTTTATGAAATTTCACAGTAGAGGCATTTGAAAACAATTCACTCATCAAAGAATTTATAATGAATCCATCGTACTAGGGCCTGGAACTATACTAAATACTGCGCCGGAAGCTTGGACCATTTTTACGTTCTTTGGCAAATTACGCTCGCTTAGCCATTGCTTTTACTGTATTTGTTCCACCTTAATATCAAGACGCCTATACCATTTCGAGAATCAATTTATATTTTAAATTGCATCATCATCGCGATTGGAACTGCTCAAAGTTTCAAATCTTCAGCTTGTCGGGAAGTTAGGTTAAAATCGATTGGAAATTTCCACGCGATGAGTAAGTTAAATAAAAGCTTGTACCAATAATAGAAAAAATTAGATAAAAAAAAATCCACTGTACGAGGACTCGAGGCTCGTCTTTCTGGAATTACACGATAGATCTTGGCTCACTCGGCCATTGCGATTGTTGGAGAACCGCAAGCAAAATTAAAATGCTATCAGCTGTCTGTTTGTTTACACCTCATATTTTTCATGAACCTTTATGGCTTTCTCTTACTGAATGCCCAAATCTTCTCAACTCAAAAAAGAAGTCCCTAATGTATAGTGTAGACTTTACTCTTATACGATTGTTTCACGATTTAAAAAAAAAAACTATTCTGATGATTCTGTTAAACCATAATATTTCATTTAAGAAATCCCATTTTGAGCGAAAAAAAAGATTTAATATGTTATTAAATTACTTTCAGCTTTCTATGTTATTTAACTATAATCTCGGACAAATTCACATGAACTCGCTTTCTCGCTGCTAATAACTACATATATAAATTTCCATTGTATGCGCGAAATAATGAAAAACAATAAAATAAACTCGCTTCTCACATTCACTGAGTTTGAAATGAAATCGGTGCGAAGCACTCTGGTACTTTTATTCATCACAATCCACTGCTCACGTTTTCATCATTCGGCTGGCAAAACGCTATGTTTTTATATATTACGATTTCAGTAACCATCCTTGAATTTAGCAAATGACCGTACTTTGTAGACAAGCGCTAACGTTGTTCGTCGGATTTTTTTTCAGCAGAGAAACGTGCACTCACTGCACATAATACTTTTAGCATGAAATAAGTGAAGCATTTTTAACTCTGAGCGCATAAAAAATAAACCATATAAATTTTTATTAGTCAAAATGACATATGTATTAACGCCCTCGCTGACACACATATTTACAATAGGTACGTATGTAACTATATACTAAAATGTTACCGGCTGGGAAGTTGTGTCCAAATGCTTTTGATTTTGGATTGTTTCTCTTCGCACTCTTTGCAAGGAAACATTGGCAACAGCAAAACGTTTTTTTGGTTGCGGTGCTGAAGTTACACAGATTTTAATATTTTATGTCGCACAAAAACTTCCTAATATGCTTGTGTGATTTTAATGCTTTACAACATAGATGGGCACACCAATACAGTCTCATTTTGTCATGGTATTCGTGAATCGCGCTGAGTAACAGTTGCCACTTTTCTATATTGTACAAAAGTGCGTCGTTTTTTGCGCGTGTTAGAAAACGCTCTTACAAATTTATATTTAATTTGTATTATGAACATGAAACGAAAATAATAAAATATAATAAAAAAATAATGAAGAAATAATTTCAAATAATGAATTATGAAATTAAATTTTATAAGTACATATGTACGTGCATGAATAGTTTTTTAATTTAATTTCATTAAACTAATGTTTTAAAAAATGATAGTTTATTCAACAACAAAATTCACGAATTTAAAATTTATAAACTTTGTAAAAAACTCAGTATTCAATAAAGTATACTAAATATATTCAATTGCCGTATCGTACACACATATATACATAAAACCCATTACAAAAAACTTTAAATTGGTTTACACAGTTCGGCAGTTTGACTTTTTTACCATGACAAATAATGTCGCCTTATATTAAAAGAACGATTCCAAGTAGTCGTATTACCACATAACAAGCATTGGGCATTATTGGCTTTTCTTAAAACCGAAAATTGTAATTGGCACTCATACGCAGCCATTTTGGGCATTGTTACATATATAGGTGGCAACAACGCGCTGAAATTACGAATAAAAATATTCAACGGCGAAGCGTGGTGTCACTCTCATGAAAACTGAAAGCAGACTGAATTGAAATTCGCTGCGTCGTTTCTTTATACGTATAAGCGCTGCGACGCAGACGCTACTCGCGAGTAGCGTTTTGCCCATCATTGCTTTACAAAGTGGCAGCGTGATACATATTTTATTCGTTGTGTTACGTATACGCCATGTCATTCGTCTGTTAACTCGTATCCAGTTAACTTTAAAAATACATTAATTAGACTGTCACAAGAATATATGGAAAAATTTATATTCCTAATTTGGATATGCATACCCCAAATATGCATATATGACATATATATGAAGTTTTGTGGCCGTAGGATATCGATAACACGTGCCGACTTTTAATTGAAGTTTTAGTTAATAACTTAAATTAAGACTACCAAATCGTCGGGCGGGATTTTTCCCAAAAACATCGAAAAAATAATTAATGGATAAAGTAGAGTGGCTTTGTAAGGGTGTGTTACAAGGCTGCCAAATGATGTGTTTTCTGGTCGAATAATTTCCTTTTCGTTTGTTTTTTCTTTTAAAACAGCCTAGTCTAATAATAAATAAACAAAATAAAGTGTCTTAGTGTTTGACATATCCTCTCGGGTTGTTTAGGTACATATACGGAAGAAGTAGTTTGTCTGCAAACCAAACTTGACAAGGGATGACGGAAATTCGTTCCAAAATAAATCATAGTTAAAAAATATTTAAAACATTATTTTACATAAATTTTTATCCTTTAATATCCTTATATTAATACATATCCATAGGATTTAAATTAAAATAAAATTCTTCCAAAAGTTAAAAATCTTTGACAGATAACATTTTTAAAGGACGCTTGTATATTCCAAAAGGGTTATTGAAAAAAAATTAAAATTACGGTGACCATTCGTACCGATTTTGGCCGGGACAGTACCGATTTTGAGAAAATTGTCCCGCTGAATATTTTTTAAAAGTCGTCCGATTTTTCTTATTTGTACCGATTAAATCCCGATTTTCAGTGTTTTCTTTATTAAGATAACATGGGTCTCCCAAAGAAGATAGAACAAAACGGAGCCATAAAGGTAGCCAGAATCCTTATTTTCTGTGATCATTGATTATGTTTTATTCTGTCAAACTACAGTACCAGTTATGTTGCAGTCTATCACTTGTCAGATTTTTTAAAGGTTTTTATAGTTATTTATAAAGTTTTGTTTTTTTTTCATGAAACGATTTTAACTTGAATTTAGCGAAATTATAAAAAAAAATACTAATTCCCTCAAAGAATTCATAGATATGAAAAATTTAAGCTGTAGATACACTGGCGAAAATATAAATAGGGAAGAGACATTTTGTCCTTTCGATTATTTAACGTTTGTTATTTTTTATGAAAGTACAGCTCGGTAATTAGTTTTCTTAGGAACATCCTGAGTATGCAGTTTTTAGCCCATTCAATTCAAAGTGAAAAATTTTAAGAAGCTAGGACTTACCGTTAATTTTTTGTAACTTTTTTTGTGGAAGATGTTGCTCATTTTCTCCAAATGGGTAATTTCCAAACGAAGTGCTATTTTTTTGTTTAAATTCTTTTATGGTGGTAAAAACGAAAAATCAAAAACAGCATTATACGATCCAAATAATAAGCCACCAGCGAAGGTGTTTTTATATTTGAAGCCGCTTTGTTTTCTTTTGCGGACGGCATTTCTTTGATATGGGCATTTTTAAAGAAATTTCGAATTTTTTTGTGAAAAATTAATTTTTTTTTAATCGTGAGCACATGTCGGAATACGTGCTAGAATACGAAATACAACGTGGTCCAACGTTTTACAGCAGCGCATCAAACGCTATTAACGTTTTTTGAGTTTTTTTTTTGCAAAGTGGAAAGTGAGCGTAATTTTAGTCCAATTTAGAAAATTTTCAACATATAGCTTTTCTCAGCCAATGTCAATAACTGTACTGAGTTTTGTTCAAATTGATTGATCGGTTGCAGAGATACACATACAGCGTACCAAATAAAAACTGGGGCGGGACTGTTTAGTAAGTTTTGGCTATTTCTGTATATTATTTTATGAATGTTTATTATTTTTTATAAAAGTATAACTGGTTTATTAACAAATACGATATAAATCCAAATTTCAGACTTTTTTCAAAAATTATGAAAATTCTGCAAAGTTTGACCAAAAGTACTAACTTCTTGATCAGCATCTTTAGACAAAATTTGGGTATTCAGTTTTAGCAAGCAAATTGCAAATTTTAAGTATCCTGAACTTACCGTTGATTTTTGGCAATTTTTTTTATTGACGTTGCTCCGCATTTTTTTCCTATAAAAAAAAATTTCCGAACATACACTGCCAGCGAAATGTATGTCAAAAAGCCGACCTCCTAAAAAAAACCCCACGTTAATGTCATGAAGAAAGTGAAAAAAACTTCAACATTAGCTTATCTGATAAATGAGTCTTAAATCGATATGAAAATGCTTGAACAGCATGCATTTAATGTTAAAAATCAGTACAATGCGGTTAGTAAATCTTTTTCTAAACTTATTTATTCATTTAGCTTACTTTTAAAAAAGTTAAATTCTGGTTAATAATTTACAAAAATGCAAAAATAATAAAAAAATAATAATTTTTAAAGAACCTGAAAGCAGTTTCGTATTCTGGACAAATTTTTACGCCTGTTAACGATTTCAGGGGATAAATTTACCAATCTCAAAAAATATATAAAAAATTCCTGTCATGTACACTTTGTTTGAAAATTACCCATACTTATAAAAAAAAAATGTCGAACATACCTTGTATTGAAGAAAATGTGCGAACAAAAAAATTCCAGAAATCAACGGTAAGTCCAAGCTAGAGGTTTACGCCGACAGGCTTTGCGGCGGCGGCGTGGTCAACTTCAAAAAGAATCGGCGGCGGCGGCGAGGCCGGCGCGTCTGGAGACGCCGGCGCTACTGCTCATAAGGTAGATTCCAAAGAGCCATGAGGCTACTAATCTTGTCCTGTCATCTCGGCACCCTTAGGCATTCGCCATGGCAATTCAGATTGTAATTGTATTTAATTCATTAATTGAATTAGTTTTCAATTTAAATTACCTTACTTTCTACTTGCATTAAAATCTTGAGTGTCTGCCGCTGATGGATGGGCGAACACACGAAATTTTGAGGTATATACATATGTACATCTCTATGTTCTCTACAAATCCGTATGTGCTATTTAAATTTAAAGAAATACAAAAATTTAAAAGGTAAAGTTATTGGGGTAATTTGTATCGCTGTCAATAAATTTTTGCAATAATCTTATCAACCGTTATGTTAAATTACGGAGTTGTTACGACTTTTTGGGGGTTATGTATTGAAAGCAAGGTTTGGTCTACTTTTTTCCAAAAGTTTAACCCATCAACTCCCACCAGAACGGGCCTTTTTACCCACTGTTTAAAAAATGGCTTATAGATGGTTAAAATTTCCACTAAAATATAAAGCGCCAAATTTTTCTTAGGAGAACCGAATGTAATGAAAAATAATAGTAATTTTTAGCAAAAAGGGGGGCTTTAAACCTGTGTAGAAGACATTGCGATGCTCGGGAGCGAAACCTTCCTGGGAATTGACCACCACTTAGAAATGCTAACGTAATTTTCACACAGCCACCTAGTACTTGTATACGTCTGCGGGACCCCAGAATAAAATAAGTTACGAATGCACAAATTAGCAAAAAAAATAGTTTGCTTTTTATTAAAAGTGTGTTTATAATATTAAAAAAAAAAAAATACACAGGAAAATCAACTTATCTTTGTTTTATCTCCAATAATTGAGGAGTTAGATGCAATAAGGGCGCTTCTGTTAAAACTGCTTTCTGAGATATTGGCGTTAAAGTTTTAGATGTGTTATAACTTTCTTGTTGATGTAGTATATAAAAAAGTAGTATTGTTGTAGTATTGAAAAAAAATTGTCTACTGCGGAAAAAAATTGTCAGATTACCAGTATTCGACCCTAATTTAACTGTAATAAACGCTTTCGATTGAAAAACGAGTTACCTATGTTTTTTCTGAGTTAACTCTTTTTAAAGATGTAATTTTCATTTTCTAAAATAGTGTTTTTCTACGAGTAGTACAAAATTCCTTAGGCGCCGAACGCCGCCGCCGCCGCCGCCGCGCCGATATTTTCGTAATTCGGCGGCGGCGCGTGAAAAATGACAAAAAACGGCGGCGGCGGCGGCGTGGCTCGGCGGCGTATACCTCTAGTCCAAGCTACTTCAAACTTGCACATTGGGTTACAAGAGCCAAAGTCAAATTATGAAAAAATTGTTTGTATAACATGTCCGAACTCAGCGATTTGTCAAAAACTTTAAAACGCCATATTTTTCGATTAAAGTACGGTTAGGAAAGTAAATTGATCAAGAATTTTAAGAAACTTTTCTTAACATTACACAGACAAAAGCACAATCTCACCGCTTGCTTTGTTGAAGGGTTCTTTTCCAAGATCTTTATTGAGCTACTTTTATTCAAGAAACTTTTCTACTTTTGCACTTTTTTTTGCTTTTCTTCTCTGATGCACATTTTGCTCACCAAGAGTCAAAACTCGCAGATTTGGTCAATCATTTCAGTTGAGTAGAGAAGGATAAGCAAAAGTTGTTGCGGTTGCACCAATGCACAGTTAAATGGAGCAAAAAAAGAAAAATATCAGCAAAACAGCTATGGTGTCGTTCATCTTCCTTTATATTTGCTAACCTCAGATTTTTTTTTATGTGGTTTACTACTTTTCAGTGATTTTTGTTCTTGGCATAGGCGCTTGATAGGCGCTTGTCAAAAATATAAATG
The DNA here is from genome assembly GCF_013731165.1 of Rhagoletis pomonella. Taxonomy (NCBI): domain Eukaryota; kingdom Metazoa; phylum Arthropoda; class Insecta; order Diptera; family Tephritidae; genus Rhagoletis; species Rhagoletis pomonella. The sequence goes on from NW_023458561.1 coordinate 22,050,325, forward strand.
TGCATAGATGTATGTATGTACATAAAGGTGTGGCGAAATCCCAGTTTTACGTTATTCGATGGGGTTCGGGTCAAAAAACTGTGACATTTCGGTTAGAAAAAATCTAGCGCAAAGCCAAAGTGCTGCGTGAACGTCTTGAGGGTCCAGTAGGCGTGAAGAAAATCTTAGAAAAATTTCGGAAAAAAATTTATTTTCGGTACAAATTTAAAGATTAAGAAATTTTTTTTTAACAAGTAATAAAGTAATAAGACCTTATTACTTCTCTACATTGAATAATAAGTGAAGAAGTTATGGGCACTTCAGCCAAAATACATAGAAAAAGTTTCGATGCAAAAATTTACACTGAGAGAAAAATCAACCAAAAATTAGTTAATATGTCTTACCAAATTCAAACTTGAAAAGGAATCAACATGGTTTTTGGTTAATATTAACATTGCCTGGCTTGATATTTTCAACAATGATCTGGTTATCTTAACAACACGTTTGTTTACATTAATTAATCAAACTTTTGGTTGTCGATTGTTTCGTTTGAATACGCTTATGTTCAGCACTACAGTTGCTTTTTCATAATTCGGAGACTTAAAACAAAAATGTTTATTATCATTTTAAAACGTCGCCTCTGACGGCATTTGAACCCGCATCTTTCGAAAGTTAGCAAATAACAGCAAGCATCTCTGCGCACTCAGCTATAGCCGCTTTATAAATGTGTCTTCAAATGTTCAACTTGAATAATTTTCTTCGTCATTTGATTCGGTTCTGCACTTCACAGATGCTTTTTCATAATTAAGAAAAATCAAAACCAGAAAAAAATTAAAGTTATGTGTTGTTCGTCCTCGAACCTGCTGGAAGCAACCAAATAACACCGAGCACCTCTGCACGTTCAGCTACAGTCATATATATGAATTTTTTTTCAAATGTTCAACTTGAATCTCAATTATTCCAATCGGTGTATTAACCATGAAAAGACCAAACAATAACAATATGATTTCATTAAAAGATCACACTTCTACTAAAATTTTAAATCGTTATTTTGTATATCTCGACCAAGAAACCTACTATCAATTTAAAACTCAAAGACGATTAAGTAATGAAAGTACATAGGTTTGGTTTTGGATAAAATCTTATCCATCCTGCAAACACGACGCGGAACATTCATATCTGCAGAATGGTCAGCCTTTCGAGAAACATGTCAGAATCACCGAGGAAAATTATCGACTCTAATCTGCAGCGTAATGGATTTTTAGCATGACGATCGATATATCCGTTAAATGACTTTGAGCAAAGTTTTGGTCATTCAAGATTCCTTCTTTGAATTTTTCTGCAAAGGAGGACTCTTAGTCAATATCTTGGAGTGATGCAAAATTAAATATTTATACACATTTACATCGAATATTTAGAATAGAGACCCAAGACATTAATGCACCGAAAGGTCACAATTATTTCGCCCGAACACCATCGAATAACGAAAACGGGTTTTTCACTGAACCATATTTCCGGTATATACATACATACGTTTATGGCAAAAAATTTACTTACTTAATTGTATCTGTATCTGTGCATTCTCAAAGTGAATGTGTGTTGCAGCAAAAATCGCAATCGTAGTTGAAAATAAGGGGAAAAAGTTGTAAGTTGAAGGCTAAGCTTCAAGCAAATTTGGTCACGTGCGGTTTTATGTGATTTTTGTGTTTATGAGCAATATGCATATACATATGTAAATGTGTGTACCTTGCAAACCAAATTTCCCGAAATCTTAACGATATCTTTTCATTTCTGTAACGAGTTTTTTACGAATCTTCAAAGAAAATTATGTGAAGTGGTTGACACGAACTTGGAAAAAAATTTCTGTACGAAAAGTAAAGACAATTCTAAAAAATATCTGCAAGAAATTCTTCACATGGCAGCATTATTTTCATTGCTTTACCGATTTTCTTCCGAAATTTCGCAAAAGAATTGAAGTGTGCACAGTTTGTATCATTTTAAAAAAGTCGGCAAAAAATCGAATGAGATATTTACGAATTCTTTAAAGTTTCTGTACAACTCAGAATACTCTGAAAATATTGTTTGCAGGATATAATTTATATTACATTACTTAGAAAGAAATAAATTCTTGTACATACGTACATATGTAGGTATTTTCCAGACACCACCCCTGAACCTGTTGAACGAGTGTTTACACTTGAGGAGTATGTACGTATGTATGTCTTATTCAAGATACGGAAATAAAAAGTACATAAGTACTAAATATGTAAAGGTTTTAATACGAGATTATTTTCATTATATTCATGGGTTGTCTTTCTTTTAGAAGCGTCGTGTCTTTTTTATGGAAGCATCATCATCCATTCATTCGTCATATCTGACCGGTGCAGTGACTACGCCCACGTCACTAAAACGCTCGGACTATTTTTTTGTTCCGCTCGAAAACCGCCATAAATCATTTGAAGAATTTCGCACTGATCCATCCACGTTTTGTTGACTTACCCGTTCTAAAGGCAAGCCAATTTGCAGATATTTGGGTCGATATATACATACCTACCTACGAGTGTAATAATTAGTCACGCAAATGCCTTCTATTAGGAACAAGTAAGAGTTTGAGATACAAAAAGTATTTGAGATTCAAATACCACCTTTACCTTGTTTCGATATAAATGCAACCCATGCTGAACTCCAAATCCTCGGAACGTTATTAACAGGGAACGGATTTTATGGAAATTGCTTTTTTCTGCTAAAGAGACAGAGTATATTAGATTAAGAATGTCCACGATTTGGCTTTCCCTGATTCCATATACACATTTGATGTTGCCTTTTTGCCTTTTTAAGATATTTGCCTTTTTTTGCTTATCGTACCTTTAAAAAAGGGATTATGACGAGGAAAAGGCCCTTATTCCTGATAATATACAAGTAATTTTTAGCAAAAAAAAACCGACTTCAACTCTCATATAAAAAAAAAAAAAACTATATATATATCTCATGATCCACTGATCGGATCTTAACCAGATTAGTCTGAGACACTACCTTTCCGATGCAAAATTATTATTATCGAGAATTATCGAAATCGGTTGACGTGGTCCAAAGTTACGCGGTAACACACATACAAAAAAAAAAAATATTCCGACGAACTGATAACCTCCTCCTTTTTTGGAAGTCGGTTAAAAAGATTCTAACATTCCAAGTTTAGTACATTAAAGACCTGTTCTATTACAAAAAATCAAGTTGATAATGAAGAAAATCGATGGATGAATAAAGATGTAATAAGTGGTCATATGAAAATGCGCGAAGATTGTTTGTATAAAAAACGAGTCGGGTAGAATATTACTCATACGCCAAGTACACCTGATAATATCTCGAAAACTTCTCCATAGAATAAAAAGTTAACTCGACTTTCGGAATCAGCGAGCAATTCTATATGGGAGTTGGATATTTAGTGGCCTCCGTAGAACATTTCTGTAAACCGGTGTTATTTTTCAGTTTTTGTCTTTTTCAGTGCCTACTTTTGCCTTTTTTGCTATTTCTAGTGACTTTTCCTGCCTATTTCACTATTTTATTTTGCCTTTTCTAGCCAATTTCGATATTTTATTTTGCCTTTTTATAGGTTTTTAGGTGCTAAAAATCCATTCCCTGGTTATTAATAAAACTTGTGCTAATATAAGGCCTGGTGGGAATGGAGAGAATCAAAGGGCGAAAGTAAAGCGAAGTATGCTAGAGTAGGAGAGTGCCGCATTATACATACATATCTCAGGCTTTTCAATCTTCCTTAGCTGTAATACGTGTATGAATGTATTTTGTGTGTATTATATATATAACTAAATTAAGTATGTCACATACTTAAATGCTTTGAAATACCACACGTATTAGTGTGTGTGTGTATATTAAAAGAAACGCCGAGACGATGTGAGGAAATGCAAGGTATAGTTAGAACTTCTCGTTATTATATTAACCAAAAGCCATCTTTTTACACACATACTACTTATGCTTCGGGAATTTTCCAAGTCAGTGGAAGTGGTTAAACGTTAAGGTAGAAGTTCAGTTACCTATATTGCCAATCCCCTTACGAATATCAGAATATGAGTGATACATATTAAAGTGTGTGATACACTCATAAAGTTATATGTATAGAAATTGCTATGTCCACATATTTTTGGAGTGTTGTCTATTAAGTTGTGGTCATTTTATGTCTATATTTTTGTAGCGTCTCAAATTCTCAATACCCAAACGATGCATATGCTTGGGCACTGGCTAGCTTATAGTACATATGTACATGCACGAAACGCATGGATATGTAGGACATGAATTTATTTCAAAGTCACCCACCCACATGGATGTATATAAGTGCGTATTTAGTTACATACATATATGTACATATTTAACGCAAACAACAAAAGCGAGCAAATAAAGCATACAAACAGACGAGAAGCTTCATACAGGCACATCAGGATACAAAAGTCATCCAAAGCGCAAAGAAAACATTATTTGTTTGTTTGCATATTTTGAGGTGTTGGCACGCTTGAACTAGAAAATCAACTTACTAAGTACAGCCCCCAAGGGTGCATGTATACACCATGCAGGGCAAGCTACTAGTTGTAAACTAGAATTCCACCAGTTTGCGTTTCAGCCCAACTAGTCCACGTTCTATCCTTTTTCAATGTTAGCGACTGGTATTTTTAGCATGACGATGCATCAGTATCTACTAGTAGAAAGACTAGTAGCATCATACCAGTTATTGAGATAGTGTGCTAATTCATCCCCCGTGAAAAGAATAAGTATGCCTTTTTGCTCGCGGCGCTCCAAAAGTCGCAAATGCCGACAGAGCAAAGCACTCGCATGGTCCCAGGTTCAAGTCCGAGAACAGGGGAAATTTTTTTATTTAATTTTTTTTTCATTTATTTTATTTTTTTTTATTTAGGGTTTTTATTGCAATTTTTAAAATTAATAAAAAAAATATATTTTTTTTAAGTTCTCTTTATGGCACAAGAAATTTTTCCCATATTTACGTTTTTTCTGTAATGCAATTAGATTTTCAAATTTGTTTTTTTTTAAATTGAATTAATTATTTTTACTTACATTGATTTAACTTTAAAAACCTTAACCACCTCCAAGCGGCCACGAACCTGCCATCTCAGAACCAGAACCAGTAGTCTTCAAGTGACGCCACAGCCGACACTTTTAAGAAAAGAAATTAATTGGGTTTTATTTTACGCTTTGGCAACTCAAAAGCTGCTGTCGCTGAACGCTTATGTTCTTCGAAATTGTCGAACTGGGAGTTAATGAACTAGTATTTTTTTCAACTGGTTTGGCTTTTCACTCCAGGGCATATTAGCACGTGTAGCATGTGTTTATATCATTTTTATGACTTCAATGCGTTGAGAGCTTAATATGGTCGATATTTATTGTAGCACTCTTTTGGGCAGAAAAAACTAAGCATCAAATATATTCAGGTATTTCGCACATAAATAAATTATTTTTCAGGTTTATATTGCAAGCTAAGTTTCGTACATTATGATGTAAGCGTTCCTCAGCATTTCTTGTAACAAATTGGTAAATCTGTCAAAAATTAAAATTGGTTTCAGAGAAGGAGAAACAACAAAAATACGGGAATGCTTTTTGGGTAAAAACTGGAAATTCTGTCAACAAAAACCTAAACTTCAACTTTTGATTGCATTGTTTCTTTTTATAATTTGGTGGTTTGCTAGCTTATGTGGATTCGTACACGCAAATAAAAAATAATAAAAAAAACTCGATATTCTTCGTTACGATATTTTTGCTTTTCTATTTGTTTGCCGAACTTTAATTTTGGTTTGTCAACACAGAACAGTACCTAAAAAAAATTTTAAACCCTAACTTCAGAATCGTTAATAAACCACTAAACACTGATTTCTATTAAAATGCACTAGCTTTTCAAATTCGATTGGATCCATCATCATTTGGTTTGCAGTTGACTGCCGAGGGGCGACCGCTATTAGAAAAAACTTTATATTCGTTTTTGATGTTAGTTGGAACCTTGGCTCGATTCTAGGCCCTGAGAAATTGCAGCGCGCATTGCTAACCACTACACCACAGCATCCGCCAGTTAAGTAGTTAGTTTATAGAATAACAGACGAGTGCTTCTTAATTTAACGAATCTGTCTTTTGGATGTTATTTAAATGCTATGATATTACCTGTAAAATTATTGACTTTACAGCATTTTTTATGAGTGTAGAAACAAACTGTCCGCTGCATTCAAGTGGTTATGGGTGTATACCACCACAGCGTAGGTCCAAGGTTCGATCTTTGGTAAACAAATTTAAGCTAAAGATTGTTTCTAAACAGCGGTCGCCCCTCGGCAGGCAATGCAAACCCCCGAATGTATTTCTGTCTTGAAAAAGCTGCTCATAAAAGCCATTACCCCCTCGGCAGCGACGTAAATGGTAGACCACTCCATTTGTGTAACAAAATGAAGACGCACAAGCAAAATTGGAATAGAAGCTCGGTCAAACACAAAAGTGTAAGCTGCAAAATAATATTAAATATTATATTGCTCTTAGAAACACTTTTGCTAGAATTATTTCTTTCTCTACAAAATTTTCAATATTTCCAACTTTCCAAATTCAATTCCGGACTATGCTTAAGGATATAAAATTTTATTTGACTTCCGCTCTAATTTGTACTCGTTTAAAATACTTACTATTACGAGTATTTTTTTTGCAAATTTTCCAATTTTTTGTAAAGAGGCTGACCGCCAAAAAGATGTAAGCGACATTTTTTCAGAACTTTCTTTTTGATGCTGAATTGTTCATAGAGCATTTCTGCACCAAAAATAAAAATTTCGCTTACATCATTGTGGCGGTTAGGGCTCGACATATATACTCATATCTGACTTGAGAAAAAATTTAGTTAAACATATATGCTATCGGTTTTTGCAACTACTATTCGATGCGTATGTGAAATCACCATCTCGCCTGCTAGGCTATTTAAAAAGTTATAGACGAAAATATTTTGCTTTCCCCATAAACCTAATATTACATTACAAATTTTCATAAGGTTTTTTCTCGAACACAGGTTTTTCGACTTAAACGGTTATTGCTTATAACCACAGATATAACATACGAATCTTGAAGGAGCACGTTTCAACGATTTAGAAGAAACAAATAAACAAGCAAATAAGGGCACGTGATCAATCAAGTCAACACTCCTAATCTATGCGTGCTCATCCGCAGGCCCCCATTCTTTTGAGTAGTATTCAAACGTTGCTGCCACAGAAAACACTCACACTCCAAATTCACAACAACACACAATCACTTATAGTGATATTTGAAACGATTTGTAGGGGCTGAGCGAATATAGCATATGCCAGGACGATGAGGATATGGATGTAAGCTGACAGCAATAGATGCTGCAGTGTGCATTCAATGAAAAGATAATTCATCCATTAAATCAACGCCACATTCGGCCGGGCATGGAAAATCGAATTCATCAATAATTTAAGCAGTTCCCATTATCGTACAACGTGATCAATGGAACAGTTCATAACTAGCAGACATTTTTCTGTGTGTGTGTGCATAGCTTCCTCTATCTACGTCTTGAAACTAAAATTTCATGCCAACCCAAGTATACTCGTTGTTTTATCTGGTCTCAAATTTTCTCTGTCAAACACAATCACTCTGTGCATTCAACACTGCACAGCCTCTTTGATTCACATCGTACGCAGCCTATTATATACATATATATATATAGAAATAAGTTGCCTACTTAAAGGCGCCAGCCGGCATATACCGTCTGACCACGCGTATAATTCACTCGACGCTTGCGGTTTCGCAAAGGCAATGAATGTGTGTGCAATAAGGAAGTCGCGAGTAGGCTCTTTTTCCTTTTTTTTAGTTTTCGATTACGATTTTTGTTTACGAAAACTCGCCACCACATCTCTTGACTCCTCTTCCATTTTCCACTCGCGATACATTTTCCGTTGGCATGCTTTTAGACCTCCCAGCGTTGTGGGCGTTTTACGTGGTCATTCGACTCGCTTAGAGTGCCGTATAGTAAATTTTTAATTTCTTTCCTTTTTATTTTTCTTATTTTTGTTTTCTTGGATGATCCTGTTTCTATGCAGCAACTGTCTGCCGAAATAACGGTTAAATTAAAAAACCATTAGCACTTAAAGGTGGAGATGCCAAATCGAAAAAAATAATATCTATGCAGAGAGAAATCGTCAAAAAATAAGTCGATCTCCCAAGATCGATTCATATAATTTGCCAAATAATGCCTTTTATTAAATTTTCTTAAGTAAACAAAACAATGCCTGCTGAACAACACAGAAATTTCAAATAATTATTCAAGTAAGTTTTAATACATAAATTTTTCGTAACGGTTTCCATACTCAGATTTATCCAAACGCTATCAAGTAGCTATGTAACAATCTGTTAAGACTTGAAAATGTGGGATAAGGTTTTTCAATATGAATGGTTAATTACCAACGGGACTAAGTTAACCGATTCATATTAATAATAATATAATAGATTGGCGCTTACACATACGTTAGTGTTTGGCCGAGCTTCTCCTCCGATTTGTGGCGTGCGCCTTGATGTTGTCACACAAAGCGGAGGGACCTACAGTTTTACGCCGACTCCGAACGGCGATTGTATTTTTATGAGAAGCTGTTTTTCATGGCAGAAATACACTCGGAGGTTTGCCATTGCCTGCCGAGGGACGACCGCTGTTAAGAAAAAACCTTTTTTCTTTTTTTTTTTTTGCGATGTTGCTTTGACCAGGGCTTGAACCCAGGTGCTGTGGAGTGGAAGCGCGCACTGCTTACCACTACACCACAGCGGCCGACCGATTCATATTAAGCCACCAATATGAACATTCAACTGAAAAGTACCCGTACCATTGCGTTCATAAAAATAGTCATTATGTCTGTTTCCACATGGCATTTTTTAAATGACATATGTACATTTTTTGTCATTATAATGCCAAGTGTAAGTACGGAACAAGCCCTAGTTAGGAAAATGGTTAATTTTTTTCGAAATATTGTTTTTCAGGGGTCGGGATATTTGAAAAATCCGTATTTATAGTCCGATTTGGTTCATTAACTTCGTGAAAAGAAATAACTCAAAGGAATAACTGCATACCCCAAATTTTTCTAGAAAATATTATTACTTATACACTGCCGTTCACTTGCATAGTTGCAGATCTGAAATGCTTTAATTTTTAACCGACTTCCAAAAAAGGAGGAGGTTATCAGTTCGTCGGAATATTTTTTTTTTTTTTTTTTTTTTTTTTTATGTATGTTACCGCATAACTTTGCACCACATCAACCGAAATTCTTTTTGCAACGGAAAGGTAGTGTCTCAGAGGTGGTCCTATACTAATTTGGTTTAGATCCGATCATTGGATCATGCAATATATAGATATATACATATTTTTTTTAAGTCGGTTTTTTTTTTGCTAAAAATTACTTGTTTCAATATCACTTTATTCCAATTAGCGCTTTGGATATTTTTTGTGCAAATACTCTATAGGGGTATTCTCTGAGTTTTGCAAAGCCCTTGCACGGTGCACAGATATGGGACAGCTTTTGCAAATCGTGCAATCCGTGCACCGTGCAAGGGCTTTGCAAGACTTAGAGAATACTCCTTATATGTAATATCCAACCAGTTCGCAGCAAAAAAAAATACTATTTAGCTGGTGTATTTTTAACCGACTTCCAAAAAAGGAGGAGGTTATCAGTTCGTCGGAATATTTTTATTTTTTTTTTTTATGTATGTTACCGCATAACTTTGGACCACGTCAACCGATTTTTATTTTGCATCGGAAAGGTAGTGTCTCAGAGGTGGTCCCATACTAATCTGGTTAAGATCCGATCAGCGGATCATGAGATATATATATATATTTTTTTTTTTTTTATGAGAGTTGAAGTCGGTTTTTTTTTGCTAAAATTTACTTGGGCTGTGTTCGAGCAAATAAACTTATATTTAAGTTTGTTAAAAAAA